>NC_133658.1:692969791-693319769 GCF_037893015.1 Macrotis lagotis | reverse complement strand
TAAATGGACATGATGAAAAATGTTTAGTACCATATTCTAATTTATTGTTTTTTTTTTAAATTTCAGACCTATTTAGCTCAAAGGAGAGTGATAATTCTACTTCCCTTAGATTTTGACCATTGTAAATGCTTATTTGGAGGAAGGTGACGAATCCAATTCACAAATCTGGCAAAGCATTTGGCAGACCACACAAAATTTAAAATTTAAAATATCCTATCTCTATGGGCAATCATGAGTTTTAGGAATTATATATTTACCAATCTGCAAGTTTGATTTTTAAAAGCAATCTACTTTTACAGAAAGTATATTTAGGAGCAGAAGCCTCTTGTTTACCAGAGGTAAATCATATTATAATTGAACTTGGAGTTGTGGGGAGTGTATTGTAGAACTATATTTAAAACTACATTTATATAGTTAATACATTATCTCCTGGGGAAAAAAGAATAGACTATCAATAGCTATAACTAGGATATTTCATTCTTGGACCAGTGTTACAAAAAACTCATTTGCAGGGGTAGAGATTGAAATCATGTTGGGAGGACTGAAGGGAGCAAAATAGTAACTTTAATCTTAACTAAATACTGGGCTCTATCGCTGCTAATGAACTTCAACTTCTGTCAGTATTCTTTAAATTTGTCACTGAGGAAAAGCCCCTGTTGTTTCATCCTTCTTACAGCTCTTTTGGTTTATTACTGTGAATAACTTGCTTCCTCCCCACAGAGGAAGTCCTAGAAACTGTTTTACTATTTTAATGTGTGAATTTTGTAGTAATGCAATCCCTCTCTGTCCTTGACCCAGGAGATTGTATTCTTTCTTTTTAGAAATTGATAGACTTTAGAAAGCATAAGAGTTGGAATCTTGAAAGGTACTGCTGAGGACTGTAAAATTTGGATCAATCTGGAATGAATAAATTTGATTAGGTGGGATTATAACACTCATGGCCCACAGGAATCAGTAAATCTCTTTGGTATTAGCTCCAAGAGAGCAATAGATGAAAATTACAATAATTCCAACTGGGTGTAAATTACAGGTAGCTTGGAGGTATCTGTGGTAGAGCTTTCTGAGCCCATATTGGTCTGATTGGCCACAGTTGGAAACATTCTAATTTGTCTCAAACATAGAGGTGTCATTTTGGTCTTCTTTAATAATGAAGGACAAGAACCAACTAACAGACTTGGAACCAGGAAGACTTGACTTTGAATTCTAAGACACTTGCTATCTGTGGTACCCTGGACAAGTCCCCTAAGACTTAGTTTTCTCATCTGTAAAGTGAAGATAATAATAGCATCAACCTTCTAAAATTATGAAAATAAAATGAGAGTAAATGTAAAGTGCTTTGCTGCCCTCCACCCTTAAAGTATTATATAAATGTTACCTATCAAAAAAGTTTTTTTTAGGTAATTTGCAAGGCAAACGGGGTTAAGTGGCTTGCCCAAGGCCACACAGCTAGGTAATTATTAAGTGTTTGAGACTGGATTTGAACCCAGGTACTCCTGACTCTGGGGCCAGTGCTTTATCCACTAGGCCACCTAGCCACCCCAATCAAACAGTTTCTTACAGCAGTAGTATCAAACTCAAATAGGAACAGCTACATACTGACTTGGAAAATCACAGATTGACATTATTTAGATTGTATTTTGTTTTAATTATTTTGTTAAACATTTCCCAACTATATTTTAATCTTGTATGGCCTATGCTAGAGAGTTTTGCTGGACCTTTGACACCTCTACTTTATAGGATGCTCTTTTTTTTTAGTAGAATATGAATCTGGAAGGACATTTCCTTATGGAATAATGGAGGGAAAAGTCTGGTATATGTATTGGAACCTCAAGAAGCCTATTGTCCCCCTCTCCCCCCACTTTTTTTGTATACCTTTGGAAACGTGAAATTTGTGGATTCTTTTTTAATAATAATGTTTTTAAACACATCAAATAACATACAAAGGGGTACAAAGGAAACCAATAATATTGAAATAAATTTGTTAAAATTATTAAAATACATTTTTTCAAAATATTTTTTAAAAAACTCAAAATTTAAGTTCCCTGACCCCAGGTTAAAAAACCCTTGCTAAATAATGAATTTGGCTGCCACATGTGAATAAATCTGATCAGGAGGAGATGAAGAGACAAAACCTTCCCCAGAAGAGATTGTTATCTATTACCCCAATATCAGTGTGAAGGAAAGAGCTTGACCCGACTCTTCCTTGCTTTCATACAATCTAAGTGTGCAGTCAA
Source organism: Macrotis lagotis (assembly GCF_037893015.1). Lineage (NCBI taxonomy): Eukaryota > Metazoa > Chordata > Mammalia > Peramelemorphia > Peramelidae > Macrotis > Macrotis lagotis. The sequence continues at coordinate 693,317,535 of NC_133658.1, read as the reverse complement.
CTGGAGAAGATAGGGTGGGACAGCGCAGCTTCTACCTCACTGGTTAATGTGACCTTGTAGTCTTTTTCTCAAACTTCCCTATTTGCTGGAGGGTCAATGGTGATTAATTAGTTTCCTTTCTTAGCTAGGGCCCTCCTCTGGCCCAGCCTGTTGACTTTACTTGACCTTGGATTGTCTGGTCAGATTGTTTATTAAAGGATCTTTCCCCTCTAGTGAACCTCAGAGAATTGGAGACTAAGACTTGTCAGAGACACCTTCTCTAATCCTTTTTTCCCTTGGAAGTTAACAAGCCTCATATAACCCTGAGAAAACAGTAATAGGTAGCGTATTCCTTCTGTTAACTATGTGCCATTTATCGTGTATATAGTTTATTTTGTATATATTTGTTTGCATGTTGTCTTCCCCATTAAATTAAAGAAGAATGTAGCTACCCTAAAGAGGAATTTGGGCCAACTTCCTTGAGTACAAAAAGCAACGGGAGAATGTGAGCCAGAAAAAGACTGACTGCATCATCTTGTTAGTATTAAAGATTAAGCCTTTCCAGGCTCTGCAAGCAAACCAAAATGCACTACCCCAACACAAGTGGGAGAGAGAAGAGAGACTCACATTACCAGATTTGGCCATACCCAGGGAGCCTCGTTATTAAGAGAAACTTACTTGTCCAAGACAAACCCCTCGAAGAGACTTTTCTTTTTTCTTTTTCTTTTTCCTTTTCCTTTTCCGTTTCCATTTCCTTTTCCTTTTTGCTCCCCTCCCCTCCCCTCCAGATAACTTTCCCTTATTGAGCCATTGACTTTCTCCTCTACTAAAAAGTGTAAGTCTATGTAGTGAAACTCATTTCTTCTAAGGAAGCTCTCTAAAGTTATTCTTCTTGAGGTTCAAAAACTAAACTGTCTCATTGAATCAGTTGTGTGTTAAGTCACACTCTATGTTATTAGAGACTCGTGTTTGCAGTTAGTTCTTTTGACACTTGCTTGTTTTGTCACCGAGCAAGTAATTTAACCACTTAGAATAATTCTTTAAATAGCAGAGAAGCTGTTGGTAGGTTTGGGGAGAGGAATTTCCTCAGCAAGTGCTGGCTCCCTATGCCCCTGAAACAAAGGTGGAAAGAACAATGGAAAGAAAAATCTCCAGCCTGGCATCTAGGGCATTGCAAATATGTGTGGAATAAAATTGAATTGTGTGGTTCTTTGCATCAAGCTAGCATTTTAAAAAATCTATCTATCTATCTATCTATCTATCTATCTATCTATCTATCTACCTATCTACCTACCTGTGTTGTGTGTGCATATATATTATATATAATATAAATATATATATATATGTATATGAGAAAAGGAATTAATAGCAAGGAACTTATTGAGTTCCATATAGTTATTTATGTATTTGAGTCAATAATTTAACATTTTGCTCATTTAGTCAAATTTATATCTTGTAGGGCCTTTACTTCTCAGAAGTCATTGGGTTTACTCCATTGGTGTAACAGAAGCAGTTATTTTTTTAAAAATGTTTTTCAAAATAAAAGGGGAAAAGATCATGAAATGAAAACAAGAGACATTGTTTACTAGTGTTCTGAATTCCATAGCCCTTGAAATGATGGTAATGCCTCTACTAGTTAGAATAAACTTTGAAGCAGAAAACTTTCCATGAAAACTTACAGGCTTCTGTCTCATGAGGCTCTTTGCTTCTCAACCTCAGTTGCTTCATCTGTAAAATGGGGACAATAGCACCTACTCCTCAGTGTTATTGTGAAGATAGAGATAATAAAGAGCTCTGGAAACCTTAAGGCACTGTATAATTTTTAGCTATCCATGAACTTTAGACATTATATAGAATTACTCTTAGGTTTGCAAGGTGCTCTAAAAATATTATCTCTGTCCTCATAACTGCCAGAGGGAGTTGTGTTATTATTTCCTATTTAACAGCAAAGGAAACTGAGTCAAGAAGTTAGGTGACTTGCCTAGGGTCAGATAGGTGGTATCCATCAGGTTGGATTTGAACTTCTTTTCTTGACTCTGATATTCTCTCCATTGTGCCCAAATACATACTGATACTGCATAACTATAAATATGAGCTTCTCTTCACATAGCAAGACAATGCCATGTTTCTGGTAGGTAATGCCCAATAATTGTTTTTTCAATTGCAGTGACCAGTAGCAATATAGTTTTTCCTTCTCCTTCATCCAAATGACATTTAAAGGTGAAAATTTTATGGGTTGGTTTAAGAATATGGTTTACTCAATGATTCTATAGATGAAAATTATTTATTTTATCTCTGTAATCTTATGGTTGATCTATATTGCCTACCATGAGGAAGTAATCTAGTGAAATGGAAGGAATTGACCTCATTGACAAAAGACTGGTGTTAAAGTCTTGACTCTGCCAGTGACTTGCCATGTGATCTTGGATAAGTCACTTCATAGTTCAGAAACTCAGTTCCTCCATCTGCAAAATGGATATAAAAATAATATTATCATTCATGTCTCCTAGAGTTGTGAAGAAAGAGGGATAATTAAAAATATATATTCATATAATATTAATATCATTAATAACTTTATATATTGTATAAATTAATATATCAACACAGTAAACATGCAAATATTATATATAATTTCTTTGGAACCTAAGAATGCTATTGGGTTTTAATGTTATTGGCAACTGGGAGGAGGCAGTGTGATGTAGTGAGAAGAACTGTGGACCTGGATTTGTATTCTGGTTCTGGTCACTCAGATGAAATGAGTTCACCTTTCTAAGCCTCTATTTTTTCATCTATGGAATGGGCACAATAATGCCTATAAAATCAACTTTAAAGGATTGTTGTGAGGAAAAAGTTTTGTGAATTGTAAAATGCTGTATTAATGAGAGAGATTATATAATTTCATGCTCAATTTATATATTTTATGCTTATATTTTTGGTCATTATTTCAGCTAGCTTTTTCATTTGCAATTAATATTTTAATTATGATTTTTATTTCTTCATGTGTCCTAAGGCTATTTGAAGTAAAAGCATATTTTTTGCAAATTGAATGAATAGATATGGTTCACTTATAGAAAGGAAACAATGATAGGAAGAAAGTATGATACTTTTTGCAATGGTTACAAAGTCATTTCTATAATTTTTACTAAGATCGGCTTAACTATAAAATGCTATGAACAGTAGAATATGGATTTGCTTCCTAAAACAGTAAGTTCTTTCCCCTTTATTTATTAATAAGTGTTTCAGATTTATTTATGTTTCACTGTGGATAGAGTACTGGACCTGGAATAAGAAAGACTATCTTTCTGAGTTAAAATCTAACCTCAGCACTTACTATCTTTGTGACTCTGGGCAAGTCACTAAACCCTGTTGACCTTAGTTTCCTCCAACTCTAAAATGAACTGGAGAAGGAAATTGAAAATCACACCAGTAGCTTTGCCATGAAGAATGTGAATGGGGTCTTGAAGAGTGGAACATGATAATAGTAGTAACTAGATCTGTCTATCTGTCTATCTATCTAGCATCTATCATCATCATCATCATCATCATCATCATCATCTATTCATTAATGTAACCTAGGGAACATACTTTTATAAAACAGTCCCTCAGAAAAATATCCTAAATTTCAGGGACTCTAGGGGTCAGTACCTACTCAAAATCAAGGCTATGTACCACTTTTCATCCAGGCATTTACTTTTATATTTGGTCAACTCAAATGAAATAATATAGATAAAGTGTTTTACAACTGTGTAACTATAAATATTTAGCTATTATTACTACTAGCAAATCAGAATATATATGTATATATATTAATTCAAACAAAAGATCTTTAATCAAAAAGTCTGTCAAATAACATAATAAATTTTTTCCATCCAAATAAAATTCATTCTTCTTGCTGCTAACCACATATATTTCCAATGGGAGTAGGTATACAGATAAAGAACATATATGATAAGGGATAATTCATGAATGGCACACATATAGGGACATGTATATCTAAAGTCAGTGATGCTGTTGATGTCTTCTGGTGATGCCGTTGTGCTGACCTTTCTGTCTCTCTGGCTTGTGTCATTTCTGTGGGGCTTTGTTTGATTGGTTGGTCACTACTAGGTAGTGGAATGCTGGGCATCCTTTGGGTGAATTGTGGTTGTAGTCCTCTGTTATCAAAGAAGACCAAAATGACATCAATATGTTTGAGACAAATTACAGTGTGTCTGACTGTGACTGATCAGACCAATATGAACTCGGAATGCTCTACCATAGGTTGGGCACAAATAGTTCATGTGAATACCTGGAGTGGGTACTCTACACTTATAGATGTCACGTTTCCTTTGAGCTGCTTCAATCCTGCTTTCCTCATAGAGAGCATCCTCCCTGGTGAAAGTACACTATGCTGGATGGTCCTGTGCCAGTGCCTTCCATGCTGCACAATGAATTCTAAAGTTCTTCAATGAGACCTTCAGGGAGTCTTGGTATCACTTCTTCTGACCCCTTGTGAGCACTTGGCCAGTCTGAGTTCTTCATAAAATAGGGTTTTTTTTTGGCATTCATACATCTGGCATTCTAACAACCTGTCCAGTCCATCATAGTTGCACTATCTAGTAATGTTGGAATGCTTGGCAGTTTAGTTCGAGAAAGGACCTCAGTGTCTGGTATCTTCTCCTGCCAGGTGATCTTCAGAATCTTCCTAAGACAATTCAAATGGAAGCAATTCAGTTTCCTGGCATGGTGCTGGTAGACTGTCCAGGTTTCACAGGTAGCAATGAGGTCAGCACAATGGCTCTGTAGAACTTTGGTTTGGTGGTTAGTCTAAAACCTCTTCTCTCTCACACTTTCTCTTGGAGACTCCCAAATACTGAGCTAGGTCTGGCAATGCATGTGTCAAACATTGTCAATGTGTACCTCCCTAGAAAGGACACTGCCAGGGTAAGTGAACTTGTCCACAGTACTCACAACTTCTCCATTTGCTGCAATCAATGGTTCTGCATATAAATGATGTGATGCTGGCTGATGGAGCACCTGGGTTTTCTTGGTGTTCATTGTTAAATCAAAATAAGCAAAAGCAGTAGAGAATCAAGCCATACTTTGTTGCATCTCAGCTTCAGAGGCTGCATTGAGTGCACCATCATCTGCAAACAGAGGATCATGCACTGATACTCCCTCCACTTTGGTCTTGACTTGTAGCCTTTTCAAGTTGAAGAATTTGCCATCAGTGTGTTAGCTGACCTTGAGGCCATGTTCATCCTCAATGAAGGTGTTTGATAACATGACTGAAAACATCATGTTAAAAAGCATGGGAGAAAGGACAGTCTTGATTTACTCCATTGGTGACTGGGAAATCTTGAGAGCATCATCCATTATCCAGAACCTGGGCAAGCATGCTGGCATGGAATTGATGAACAATAATGATAAACTTCTCCAGGCAACCAAATTTTGACATAATTTCCCACAAATCTTCATGATTAACAGTATTGAAGACCTTGGTCAGACCAACAAATTGTAAATGAGCTCTATACTACTAGTTTCTAGGCTTCATTATGTTAGCCTTGTTGGTTACTGGGTATAGTGACTAAAAAAGTCACTGACACTTCTTTAGTTCTAGCTGAAGTTAGATGCCACTCTTAAAAGAATGAGAACTATGTAAAATGTTTTAAGCTAAGATTAAATCTTTTCTTTTAACTCCCTGTCTGAATCAGTCTCCTTTTACAAATAGTTGTCTGACTTTGGTTTAGCTCTGCCTTGTAACTCTCGTTACAAAAGCTTATGTTCCAAAAAGTCATTTTGGGAAGTTCTCTCAAAGCAAAACTCCACTAGAGTTTCAGGGCAACTGAGCTACCAATAATCATTTAACTCCTAAAATCTTCTTTGCAAATAAATCCAGATAAGAGCAAAGATAGATGAGGGCAAAGTTATTTTCCTACTCTCTCTTGGATCACATTCCTTTCATTATTACTGTTACATTATCAGCAACAAAAAAACAAACCAATCTAAGTTTTGGGTACTGTTTTCAACAATTGTACCACAAGACGTAGTGGGACAAAGGATCGAACCTTGAGTTTGGAATCAGGAAGACCCGAGTTCAAATCCAACTTCAGAAGTTAACTGTGTGACTCCGGGCAAATCACTTAACATATTTGCCTCAGTTTTCTCATTAAATAAATGATAGCATATACCTCCTAGGGCTGTTGTGAGGATCAAATGAGTTGTATTTATAAAAAATGAGTTAGTATTTATAAACAGTACAAGATCTGGCTTATTCTTTTGTCTTCTCTTTCCTTCCTTTGATTGCCCCACTAGATATATCTAGGTCAACTTCAAACCGTTGTGTAGATTTAGTATTTAAAACATGTCAGGCTGCATAAAAACCTAACATCAACCCTGAACTATAATAGTATGGTAAAACTGAGGGATAACACCTTACAACAACTTTTGAACTCTTAAAATGCTATTTGTGTCAATGAATATTATTATGGTTATTGTTATTATCAGTATATATGTATAATATAACTATATGTGTAGGTATATGTGTGCATTTATATGTAAAATCCTACATATTACCTGTAAATAGTATAACATTTGGTTTCTTACTCTGGGCCCCCACTTAAGTACTCTATGTTCCAAGTATTTTATAGGTAAAGATTTTTTTTCCAATCCATTAGCTGATAAGACTCTAAGCCCTGTGACTTTATTTTTACTATTCACTCAGGTGACTCAGGTCACAACAAAGGTATTTTAATAAAATAGCAATGTGATAACCTTTCTCCACTCCAAAAACTTGGAGCCCATTTCCCAAAATATCCATATGCTCCATTTATAGGAAGAATTATCCTCTACAGAATATCTACATGTGGTCAATACATGGTGATCAGGGCACCTCTGAGAAAGGGCACACACACATACACACACATTTTTTTTTTAGTTTTTTTTGCAAGGCAAATGGGTTTAAGTGGCTGCCCAAGGCCACACAGCTAGGCAATTATTAAGTGTCTGAGACCAGATTTGAACCCAGGTACTCCTGACTCCAGGGCCCGTGCTTTATCCACTACGCCACCTAGCCGCCCCATACACACACCTTCTGAGAAAGAAAGAGCATACACACACTGAGAAAGGGAGCTTGTAGGATGAGGGCTCATGAACGAAGATTCATGACTTCTGATGCTAAAATTTACCATTTTTTTTCCACTGTTATTATTGTGTTGCTTTTTGCTGGATCATTGAACTTCATCAGGTGTTGTACCTCATGTGCTCCCTGCTGAACAAGTCTGTTGTACTGGCTGGTCTTTAGTTATCCAGCTATTTTTGGAATCACTTATCTAACATTAACTAGTGATAGTGTGGTTACTAATACTTTTCCCTGTAGGTAAGAGTTTTTTGACTAGGTCTTTTAACTACCTTGCTCATTCATAGGGGAGTGCTATGGTTAATAAGCCTTTAATGTGTGTGTGTGTGTGTGTGTGTGTGTGTGTGTGTGTGTGTGTGTGTGTGTGAGAGAGAGAGAGAGAGAGAGAGAGAGAGAGAGAGAGAGAGAGAGAGAGAGAGAGGGAGAGAGACTATATAGCTTTTTCTATTAATCTCCTGCTGTGCCTCAGTTTAGTGTTCTCTTTGGAATCAATTGCTCCTCTGACCTTCCTCTACTGAAGATACTGTGATTAAAAAGCCTTCCCTCCAAGGATCTCTTCTATCTTCTCAGTCAATTACTATGAATCTCTCCAGCTTTCCTAATTCAGCTCTCTAAGCCAGTTGCCTGAAGCTCTCCCCCTTTCCTCTAGGCAGCTTACATTAGAAGGTAACAGGAATCTGAGTAAGATCAGCTCTGCTTTTGGATTTGTCTTTTGGCACTATGTTAATTGCTCTTGTCTTTACTATCAGCTTTGGGTATCTCAGTCAAATGTTACCTAACATGTTGAGAACACCATTTTTGTTCTTAGGTCTTATCATACACCTTTTCCTCTCCCATCATGTTCTTCTATTCAATGCAAATTATTATGTTTTCTATCCAGATCTCTCCCAGATTTCTCAATAAAATTGTAGTATATTGCAAAAGTATTTGGTTTTGGATTCAAAGTTTTTAATCCTGGTCCAGACAAACCGCCTAAGCTCTCTAATCTTCAGTTTTTTCATCTATAGAATGCATATAATAATCTCACAGTTTGCATTTATCTGTTACTTTAAGGTTTCTAAAGTGTATAACTTACAACATCCCTGTGATTTAAATAATGCAGGTATTATTTCCCTCCCCTCCACTTTATAGAAGAAGAAATTGAGAGTTATAGAGGTTTGATGACTTGCCTAAGGCCACATAGTTAGTAAGCACCACAGTTGAGACTTGTATTTTCTGATTCTGGGTCCAGTGCTCTTTCATTACCTTCAGGTGACTGAATTGTGTTATAATGATGGATCCTAGAAAAATGTCTAAGTGCTTCATTACTATGAAGCATTATATAAATGTCAGATATTATTAGAAACCTTTCATAAAAGTCCTGTATTTCTAAAGGCCGTGCTGGAGGAATGTCACACCCAACTGGAAATGTCTGGAAACTGAGTTTGTGGACTTCAGCCTAGTTAATTTCAGAGGGCACTTATTACCGGACAGACGGCTGACCGCCAGCGGCTGACCGCCAAGTGATTGAATCTCTTTGGCCAAAGCAATTCATAAAATTATCCGCAGCCTGGAAGGGTCCTCAACCTGCCCTGGCAGAGGGAGTAATCACATGTATAAAATCACAGATCCTTGAAGGATTATTGCGTTCTTAGGAATATGTATGGATGAATGGCCAGTTTCCTCATGTCCAGGTATAAAATTCATTTTGTTGCCTGTGATTTAACTTGTAAAATTTTGTGTTGCTGTGCTTAATCTTTTGGGTTTTTATAAGGTTAAATTGCATAGTGAGGAGTGTATACTCCATTCCTTACAAAGTCTGTGACTTTTTAAAAAAAAATTCTCAAATGTTATTTTATTTTTCCAATTGCATACAAAGATATTCAACATTCTTTTTTTTATAAGCTTTTGAGTTCCATATTTTTCTACCTTCCCTGTACATTCCCCTGACAGAAAGTATGTGACTTTCAAGGATATTTATATAAAAAAATAAAAACTGTTCATTATACTCAACTAATTGGTTTCTTCTGTCCTCCATGTGAGGACAGATGCATGAATTGGATTTGAGTGAGGGGGTGTTGTGCTCAATGACCAACCTCACTTTCTCCTCCAGAGTCATCTGATTTCAGTGGCCAGATATGAAACATCTGCTTATGGCCACACAGATAGTAAGAAGCAAGTGTCTGAGGCTAGATTTGAACTTCTGTCCTTAACTCCAAGGTCAGTGGAGCCATCATGGATGCAGATGTTCCCTTCAGGTCACTGAGCATCTGGGAAGTGTCTTGCATATAGTAGGTGTTCAATAAATGATGGCCAAATTGAACTGGAAACAGAGCAGTTAAGACTAAACACATTTATTTTTGAATTTTTGAATTACTGGAAAGTTTCTCCTCTGTGTCTCTGTGTGTCTTTGTGACTCTGTCTCTCACATCATATACAATTCTGGAGCATATTATAGCTCATTTGAGTGGAGTCATATTTATTATGCTATTAAGAAAATCTCTGAAAGGTGCCTTCCAGGTGACGCCAGTGACTGACTAGGCAAGGAGGTGTTTGCACCTGTGAAATTGTGTACACCAGTTGGTTGTTTTCATGTGCCTCAGTTATCCCCAGCCATATTCTGCTGCCTTGTGAATAGAATGGATTGGAATTGGGGCAGGATTTTGAGTAATACTGTCTTCTCCTGGCAGGGTGAATGAGAGGCCAGTGCTAAGGGTAGATGATTGAATTCAATTATTAAGGTGTATCTCTGTTCCTAGCAATTATGCTAACTACTAGAGCTACATAGGTAAAAACACTCATTGTCCTTAGGACTCTTACAATCTACTGGATATGAGTATTATCCTACTGGATATTAGTAACTTAAATTCTGGGGGCAGCTGGTGGCATGGTGGATAGAGCACTGGCCTTGAAGTCAGGAGAACAGGCATTCAAATCTGACCTTAGACACAGGACACTAAATAGCTGTGCGACCTTGGGCAAGTCAGTCAACCCCGATTGCTCTGCATCCAAGGCAATCTCTTGTCATCCTAATTCATATCTGACCACTGGACCTAGATGGTTCTGGAGGAGAAAGTGAGACTGGTGACTTAGCACAACACCTCCTCACTCAAATCCAATTCACGTGCTTGTCATGGTATCACCTCTCTGATGTTGTAGTCTTGCTTGAAAATGAAGGACAGGGACAGCTGGGTGGCACAACAAATAGAGCACCGGCCCTGGAGTCAGGAGGATCTGAGTTCAAATCTGACTTCAGACACTTAATAATTACCTAGCTGTGTGGCCTTGGGCAAGTCACTTAACCCCACTGCCTTGCAAAAAACAAAGAAAGAAAATGAAGAACAAATATAACTTACATTCTACTGGATATTGATAACATACTATGACACAGTAGGAAAAGCCAGAACTTTCTGACTCTCTGTCTGTCTGGAATCAGAGGTCCTATGTTTAAATGCCACTTTTGATACTATCTGTGGGTGTACTTAGGCAAAGTAAAAGTGTGCCTCAGTTTCCCCACCTATAAAATAAAGGATTGAACTAGGCAGTTTTGGAGCACTCTAGATCTTTGGTTTTTTAAATTATGCCAAGGGTTTTTACATACATTATATAATTGATCTGCACAACTACCCTGAGAGGTAGGAACAGAGGGTCATAACTCCAGGCCTAGAAGGAAGTTCATGGTCATTTAGTTCAACTCCTTCATTTTACAGATGGAGAAACTGAGGCCAGGGAAATTAGATGATGTGCCTGAGATAATATAGGTAGTATAGGTGGCATATCAGAAGTGGGATTTGAATTCATGTCTTCCTGACTCCCATTCTGGAGCTCATTCACTAAACAGAGGTGTCTAGTCTCTTTGATGCTGCTTCAGTACCCTCTGGACAATCCCTCAGTTCTTCTCCCCCCCAGAGAGTAAGGGGAAAGGCTGGGAAGTGAAGGGAGGCAGCCACAATCTGACAACAACTGATGGAGTTATAGTAACTGGATAGGGAAAAAAAGCTTCTCTAAGCTACTGTTGGAGGTTGGGGGGATGGAGGTTAGGAGGAATTGCCATGACCACAGACACTGCAGCATCTGGGTCTTTGGGAGGGGGGAGCAGAAACACAAAATTGTGTAGTGAAATGAACTCTGGATTGGGAGCTCTGAGACTTTAAATCTTGGCTCTGCCATTTACTTCCTGTGTGATCTTGGGCAAATGACTTTCCTTCTCTAGTGCTATTTCTTTAGCTGTCAAATCAATGAGTTGGCCTAGATCAGGGATTCTTAACCTGGGGACCCATGAACTTGTTTTTTAAAAAGATTTGGTAACTCTATGTCAGTATAATTGGTTACCTTTGTAATCTTATATATTTTAACCTGGATCCTGTGCCAGATATAGTAATAATGATGACCATTTAGTGTGAGATGTCTGAAATGGTGACACCCCAAGGTTCTCTGAAGTCACCACATTTTGGTCCATTCTACACATCTGAGTACATGGCCTTCATGGTTACTTCAGGGAGGAAAGGGAAGAAGAAGCTGTTTTGCAGTCCCTTCCTGGTGAGCACTATTTTTGGTAGATGTGACTTGAAATTAATTAATTCAATCTTTTAGAAGAAAGAATTCTGGAAAAGGATTTCACATTAGCTAATTTACTTGTGGCCTAGCTGGAAAAGGAATTTTAGGGTACAGTGTTTTACTTTCCAGGCTAATGTGGACCTGGCCTCATAACTGTTTGGTTCAATTTAAGTTTGAATTAAGTTCCTATTACAGGAGAAATATATTTCTTATTACATGCTGACATTTTGCCAGATTCCTTTCTTACAGTAGAAGAAATATTTATGTTAAGTGTGAGTCATTATTTGAACATTAATAGTTAATAATTGTGTTTAAAGTAGCTTCTCAACTGGCCTATTTAGAAAGTTCATTTTTTTCTCCCTTCTTTACAGCTTTTTAAGAAACCCTATGGGGCTTTTTTCCCCTAGCAGTCTAAGATAAGAATTTCAAGGTCACATTCAGGATAATTGTTAGCACTTGTACCTGTCAGGTCCCCACCTGTGATAACTGTCACCTCCCAAAATTCCTAAATGTATGACTTAGACTAAGAGAGATCATCCAGTTCAGCTTTCCCATCCAAATAACAGTCACTTTTGTCTAAGATCACTGAAGTAATTGAACATGTACTAAGGTCAAAACTCCCCCAGAGACCTCAACAATGAATTCAGAAACATTATCTGTGTACTCAGTCATATATATGCTGACCAACCAGCACTCCTGAAATCTTCCAGGCTAGATGGAATGCTTATATTTATGCTAGCAGTGAAGGTTTCTCCTCTATATAATCAAGGGTGATTCAGACTCAGATTACTCTCTGCCAAAGTCCTATTGCTAATGAGCCCTCTACTGGACATTGAGTCACTGCTGCCTGTGACTATGTGGGAGCTGATGAGATGTTTACACTCCTCCTACTCATGGAAAGAACATGAGACCGTTGGGTTCCAGTGCTCATTATGTCCTTCAATAAACCCCACTTGATACCAGGTTATGAACTGGATTCTTTTTTTACCTCTTATATAACAGTACGTGATCATTCATTTTGAGAGTGTTTGCTGAAAAATGGGGGGGAGGAGCAGGAGAGTATGATCACATCTCTAGCTTCTTAAACTCAAAATAGATGCTAATAGAAATATTGAAGTCTACTATAGGCTCAGATTTAGGAGAAAAAAAAGAATAAAAACTTAGTTTGAGTAGTGTTTATTATCTAAGGATTTAAGCCAAAATGCTGTTCAAAGATAATTGGAGAACTAAAAATTAACTGATGGGCTTCATAGGTTCAGAGATTTAGGTTGAGACTTTAGAGGCCATAGAGTCCAATCTTCTCATTTTGTAGATTTAGAGACACAGAAAGTAGAATAACTTTCACAGGGTAGCTTAAGTGATTGAAGGGATTTGAACCCAGATCTTTACAACCAGTGTTCTATCTACTATGTTCTCCTTCATTACTAAGGTTTGAATTCTGATAAAGACATAAAAAAGTAATACTTCTTTTGGGGGGACTGTTCAGAAGGAACACTGCCCTTTGCATCAATGAGGGATTATAAGGAAAATGTATTAAATGGAGTGAAATCTACTGAAATTAGTGACTGACAAAGTCAGATACCCTAGATGAATTTCATTGCAAAGAAGAAAATCCCACAAATCATCCATGTTCATGGTCCTTTCCAGTCAAGGAATTTCCTTTCCTCAAAACAAAATACATAGCTGATTGGGGCACAGCCCCTTCTTTTCCATGCCTTTAAGATTTTGGAGAGTGAAGGAAACTTAGGGGACACTAAGAGATAGCCAGAGTAAGCTCAGCCTGCATCCACAAGCAAGGTTGTTCAGCTCTGTTTTTTTGTCACAGAGATGAAAGGGATAATGATGAGAGTATTAACTTCCTGAAGAAGAGGTTTGCCTGGAATGGTTGGCTCTGATAAGACAGCTGAGAGGCAGGAAGCTGGAGGGCTAATCTGGGCCCAAGTGAGATCAGGAGCTTCCCGGGAAAGAGAGCCTACAATCAGCACCATGCAGGAAAACAGCAGGGGCACTGAGAATTCGATTTGTTGAGTTTTTTCTTTCTTTTTTTAAATTTTTTTGAAAGTCAGGAAGTTGACAGTTGAGTCAGGGTTATAGAACCAGCTGGAAAGAGATCCAAATACTTGGCTCTATGTCATAGAGTAGTAAGGGCTTGGAAAGTGAATTTAAAAATAGTTAAGTAATTTTTTTAAGCTGGATTCAGAAAAGAATTCTTTTTAATGAATACTCCAGCCTACCAGAAATATGAATGCAGAAAGAAATGTTTCAGGCAGGCAGCTGCCTCTCTAAAAATCCCAGATCTACATGGAAGTTCATTGCTCCAGCAATTTTCAAGCTATATTTGAAAATATTTCAGCCAGTGTTTTTTTCTTATTTTTTCACCTGACCCAGTGATTGGTCATCTTCTTAAGTGGGCTTGCCCTTTTTTCCCAATAGAAATAGCTCAAATTGATATAGAGCTTTAAGGTTTCCAAAGATTTTTACATGCTTTCTCATTTGATCCCCAGGATGACCTTGGGAGGTGGGGCTATGATTATCCCCATTTTACAGTTGAGGCTATGGAGTCTCAGTGATTGATCCTGGGTATCACAGCTCAGAAATGTTTAATACAGATTACAAAGTTGGGCATTCCTGAATCTGACTTCAGTATTCTCTATATTTAGCCAGTTACCTATCTTAAAAAAAGTTTTGATGTTATATAGTTCTCTGATTTCAAACCATGGTGTGAAGTGCATATTGGTATTGTACTTTACATTATACATTGAGTAAAGAGCTTGGGAAATAATGTGAGACAGTGGAAAGGGTCTTGTATCCAGAATCAGAAGATCTGAGTCAGATCTGGATTAAAATTCTGCCTTTGTCACTTAGTACCTGTGTGACTTTGGGCAAGTCACTTAACAACAACAACATTAACAAAAGTCATCATCATCATCATCATCATCACTAGTATTTATATAATACAGTTATGGTCCTCTACTAAATGCTTTATTCATATTATCACATTTGATTCACAAACCTGGGAAATAGTTTGTTCTCATTTTAAAGATTACAGAATTGAGGCAAATAAGAGACAAATGACTTGCCCGGGGCCATACAATTAGTCAGTGTCTGAGGCCTCAGTTTTGTCATTTTGTAAAATGAAAAGATTGGATGTCATGCCTCCCAAGGCTCCTTCTAGCTTAAATCTAGGACCTAAATAAGACTCCTTGTCTTTCTAGGTGGCAAAGCTGTGTTAAAGCTGAATGGGTGGGGGGTAGCTAGGTGGTGCAGTGGATAGGGGCACAGCTTTGGAGTTGGGGGGACCTGAGCTCAAATCCAGTCTTAGACTCTTGATACTGCCTAGCCTTGTGACCTTGGATAAGTTGTTTAATTTCTTTGCTCCCTCCCCGCAAAGCAAAAACAAAACAAACCAGAACAAAAAATCAAACAACCCAAACAAACTTGAATGGGGCTCTTGAATTATACAACTGAATATCACTGTACACCAGCCATGATCAAGGTGGGCATTAATGAAGAAAAACTGGAGTTTTATTTGAAAAGGGAAAAAGACAGGTGTGTTGAAGTCAGCTCCTACTAACTGGTGAAGGTCAGTTAAATTTTCAGTATGAGTATTTACACTTCAAAAATTGACAAATGCTACAAATCAGGGATTGATTAGTTGATTAATCTTAAGAAATTTATGGAAAAAATGCATTGGTAAAATAGTGATTAAATTCAAAAGTGTGTTTAGAACACATTTTTTCCCTTAGAGAATATTCACCAGCATGCCACTGAAAAGACATGACATGGAGGTCCATTGAAACAAGATATCTCCATCTGAGGATTCTTGGAACTTATTGATGCCAATAGAAAAACCCCAAGTTCTTATATTCAGTATTATCACACCTCTTCTTCCTGTCAACATCCCCTCTACACCTCTACATTTTTTTTTTAGGTTTTTGCTAGGCAATGGGGTTAAGTGGCTTGCCCAAGGCCACACAGCTAGATAATTAAGTGTCTGAGACCGGATTTGAACCCAGGTACTCCTGACTCCAGGTTCGGTGCTTTATCCACTGCGCCACCTAGCCGCCCGACACCCCTACATTTCACATGCACCCAAATGGGATGGTATAGGAGTAGTCTTGGACTACTGGTTAGGTGACTTTCAATCTCTCTCCAATTAGTTATTTGACCTTAGGCAGTAGTTTTATAGGACACAGCCACTCTGGTATCTTAGTTTCCTTATTTATACCACAGTGGGGTGGACTGGATTATCTTAAAGTCTTTTCCAGCTTGGAAATTCTAGGATTCTATGATTCTGAACTCATTTAATAATAGAACCCACAATTTCAATTAAATAAGGACTATCACATAAGTACTTTGGGAAGAAGGGATGAGTTATATTCTCCCTAAATGCTGCTCATTGACCCTTTGAAAATGCATGAATGGAATATCCAAGTAGGAAATTCATAGCCTGGGTACCCCGTGGGTGCAGTGAATGTGAAATTATGACTTGGAGATGAATGAACTGTCATCTTAATAAGTTTAACCAAAGCTGAAAGTCCAGAGTAACTGGTCATAGGATTAAAGTTATTAGAAAGAAAAAAGAACAAAAAGAAAATTTGACCACAAGATGCCTCTGTTTACAGTATCTTCAAATTCAAGGAAACAGAAAACAATATCTATTTCTTAGTAAACCCAAGCTGAGACGAGCAGAGTGGGGATCATACTACTAAGTATGCAATCCCATATGCTCTATATTGTGGCAAATGACACCAACAGTAATAAAGACAATAGAAAGTGCCTATTTCTATCACCAGGACCTCTACA
The DNA here is from genome assembly GCF_037893015.1 of Macrotis lagotis. Taxonomy (NCBI): domain Eukaryota; kingdom Metazoa; phylum Chordata; class Mammalia; order Peramelemorphia; family Peramelidae; genus Macrotis; species Macrotis lagotis. Next base: position 693,301,097 of record NC_133658.1, on the reverse strand, counting down.
ATATTTATGAAGCAAGGAGATAGTCATCTTAACTAGCAAAAGGATAAAAAAAAAGAGATGATGGATCAAGGTCCTAGAAATGGCAGCTGGTAGGTAATTGACCAATCAATTCATTTATGGTTTCTAACTGCAGCATGGAAATACTGAAACCAATACCACTAATTAAAGGTGTAATGACAATTAGCTGTCTCTCTGTTAATGGATTGCTAATACTTCAATTACTTGTTTTTATGCCTCCAGTATTTGATCAGAAGGTCATAGAGTCCCGTAGTCTTTTGCTTTAAAAGTGATAGGCATATAACCTTACTCTTCTGTTTGTGATATTTGTTTCTATTCTTATTCAGGCTTTTAGGAAATGAAATTGATCTTTGATGACAAAGAAGTATAAATATTTCATCAGCAAGAAGGAAACTTTATCTCACTGTAGAGCTTGGTCCTCTGTTGCTCCATCTCTTTACCCTCAGTCTCAGGTGTCAGATGCTCTTGCAGAAAGCTTCATTTGACTCTGCTGTGCAGGGTTACCCATAAGAGCTCAAATTCTAAAGCAAGTAGTAGTGTTTACCTGCTGCTTCTCCCTCCTTGTTCCCCATTAGTCCTGATGATGTTGTTGTTGGTCAGTCATATGCAACGCTCCATGACCCCTTTGGGTACTGGATACTGGTTTGGTTTGCTATTTCCTTTTTCAGTTTATTTGACAGATGAGGAAACTGAGGCAAACAGTGTTAAGTGACTTTCCTAGGATCATACAGATAATAAATGTCTGAGGTAAGATTTATACACAGGTCTTCCTGACTCCAGGCCCAATTCTCTGTCCATTGTACCACTTAGCTGCCCTTAAGGTATTAGAATAATTCTGAGGTTGAGTAATAATAGAGATATTTTTTTAATGTATTTTCTTTGTATTCTTTATTTTTTTTTGCAAGGCAAATGGGGTTAAGTGACTTGCCCAAGGCCACACAGCTAGGTAATTATTAAGTGTCTGAGACCACATTTGAACCCAGGTATTCCTGACTCCAAGGCCGGTGCTTTATCCACTAAGCCACCTAGCCACCCCTGTATTCTTTATTTTTAAAAATTATCTTAAAACCAAATAAATTAGATAAAACAGAAAATTAGACTTTTCCTTAGAACTGCAGGTCTCTATTATGCACATCTTGCTTTTAAGCATAAAATACAATTGGTCTATAACTTTCAAAATTATCCTGTGATTCTGGTCCCCCTTTGCTTCTCTCTCCATTAAAAAAAAGGTGCTTTAAGAACCCTCTTTTCTTTTGACTGACTGAAGCCTAATCCTCCTTGTCCTCCCATTTCCTAAGCCCAATGGGAACATGATAGAAAAAGAAAGCTCTTGAAGAAAATATGATCATTAAACAAAACTGTTTCTGCAAATATATCTTAATCAGCATCTTGAGTCTACTATCTCTTTCAGAGGGTGGGTACCATGCTTTCATTATCCGTCCTCTGGGAGTGTGGTTGGGTTCATCATTGCATTGATGAGTTCCTCAGTCTTTCAAAGTTATTTATCTCTACAATATTGTTATTGTAGAAATTGTTTTCCTGGGAATGCTTTGTATCAGTTCATATTCTAGATCTCTTTGAAATGATCTATTTTACCATTTATTATGGTAGAATAATTCCATTCCATTTATATAGTATAAGTTCTGCTATTCCCCTAATAGATAGGTCTCTTTTTAGATTCCAGTTATTGAATGTCACTACAAAAAGAGCTGGAGTACTTTTTTGTATATGTGACTCCTTTTCTCTTTATTTTTAGGATAGAAGTTTGATATTAATACTGTCGGATCAAAGGGAAACAGTTTTGTGACTTTCAGCTTTTAAATTCCTTTCCAGAATTGTTGGACCAATTAACATCTCAATCAATATTATTAGTATTCCTTTTTTTAGAATCCCTTAAGGAACTGTCACTTTTGTTTTGTGTCACTTTGCAAACTCATAGGTGTGAGATTAGAATCTCAAACTTGCTTTAATTTGCAATTCTATATTAATGATTTAAAGTATTTTTCTATATATTTATTGATAGATTGGATTTTTCCCCCTTTGACAACTACCTTTAGTTAAGAATGGTGAGTTACACCTGTAATCTTATCTCCTGAGGAGTCTGAGGCTGCCAAATCTCTCAAGTTCAGGAGTTCTGAGCTTCTCTGGGTTCTGCTGATTTTTGTGTCTACACTAACTGCAGCATTAATAAAGTGAACCTCATATTTACTAGCTGTGTGATCCTGGGCAAATCACTTAACCTCATTTAGCTTCAGTTTCCTCATCTGTAAAATGAGTATAATGACAGCACCTATGTCATCTCATAAAGTTGTTTGGAAGATCAAATGAGATCCCTTTGGAAATCTTTATATATATATATATATATATATATATATAAATATAATACACTAATATATGATTTATTTATATATAATTTGCATGACATATATAATATAAAATATAAAATCATACATGTCACTTTGCAAATATATTTGTACATCTAAAGTTTGAATCGATATATTACTTATTATTAGCTATTAATATATTTTATTAGATATTACTATTATCCATCATTGTCAGACATTTCAATTTATAATTTCATATTCATCTTTTATTCTTTCTTTCTCACCTTGGCCAATTTATCTCTAAGTCTTTTTTTATCCTTTGTTTAGAAAGTCTCAGATATGGCTAGTACCATTTTTCCAATAATAATCAAATGATTCCATTCTAATTCATGCCCCTTATCTTTCATAACTGAAAGACTGCAATGACCTTTTTTTTATTGATCTGCCTCTGGTCTCTTTCTCAGCCCATTACATTCTCCAGAGTAATCCTAAAGTGTACTGCCTTCTCTCACTCACTTCTTTGATCCTTCTGGCACTTTGTTGCCTACAGCACAAAATTCAAATTTTTTAGACTTGCATTCATAGGTCTCAGAACCTCAACCATCCTTTTGCAGTTGTGTTTCAGAACTATAGTATCACAACTGAAAGATACCTTAGAAGTTGTTAAATACAATCTACTCATTTTGTAGTTGTTGGAAACTGAGAATAAGTGAGGTTAAAAGATTTATCTATTTCATGTATCAGTCAAGATTTGAACCTTATTCTTTCAGAACACCTCAAATCCAGCACTTTATCCATTGCACTATTCTTTCTCTTCTAGAGTACCCTCTTTTCTAACCAAACTTGTCTGTTTATTATCTTCCAAACAAAAACACTTGTATTTTCCCACCTTTGAGTCTGTTTCTAACTTGAAGTGGCTACTCCCATAATTTCTTATTCAGATTCCGTTGTTCAGTTTTTTTTTTCAGTTGTGCCTTTCTCTATGAAGCCCCATTTGGAGTTTTCTTGGCAAAGATACTGGAGTGGTTTGCCATTTCCTTCTCCAGCTTATCTTATAAATGAGAAAACTGAGGCAAACAGGACTGTGACTTGTCCAGGGTCACATAGCTATTGTGTCTGAGGTCTGATTTGAAATCAGGAAGATGAGTCTTTCTGATTCCCAGGCCTGGCATTTTATTCACTGTGCCATCTACCTGCCCTAGCTAAAATCTACCCATTCTTCAATGCCTGGTTCCATTTTGTCTTCTCCCCTCCTCCCCCTTCCACGATTATTTTTTACTCTTTTAATTTATTGTCTATGCTAATTATTTAGTAAAGACCATATACTGCCTTCTGACATTTCTAATATTCTCTTATGTTGGTTTTTTAAAGCCTTTTATAAATATACCTTATCTTGGTATTTATATTTTAAAATTCTCTGTATTTTGGCAAAGATATTGGAGTGGTTTGCCATTTCCTTCTCCAGCTTATTTTACAGATGAGAAAACTGAGGCAAACAGGGTTAAGTGACTTGCTGTCACTTAATTGTAGCTAGTTACGGCACCTAGGAAAATGGCTTACTCTTGGTTTTGTGTTCAGTGAATGTTGATGGATTGATTTCTAAGCCACCTCAAACAATTTTTTTGAGTGGTAGAAATAAACTTCAAAACAAGATATGTGGATTATTTCATTTCTGTCTTTGTATCACCTAGCACAGCTCATGCTAAGTTCTTAATATATATTTATGCAACAGTGACTACCCTGGCCCCCTTACCTGAAAGTCAGATATGTATAATTTACCTGTCCTCCAGGGTTTTCCAGTAGCTTTAAAAAATCTGAAGTGTGACTAGCCTTCGTCATTAACTCAAACCCCCATCACTTATGTTGCCTTACTTTGGGGTGATCCTCAGAACCTCAGTTCCATTTAAAATATTAACAGTCAGTTTTTATAAAGGAATATTTATGGCAGAGGTATAGTAATAAGACAGAAACAAACAACCACCTCCTAACACCACAGGGCATAATCGCCATTACACCATTCTGGTCTCTGGGAAAGGGTCTCTAGGGCTGGTGGGGAGGGGTGGGTTCACAGCTTAGTTTAATTTTATATAGCAACACTTCACCAAGTTCCAAGTCCAAAACCTCATTAAACTTGAGTCCTGGCAATCTTCTCAAAACTTCCCTGCTGGGTTGGCAGAAACATCTAGGTCTATACTCTTGGTTCCAAGATCACCACACTTGAGCTCCTGGATCTGGAGACTCCTCTGCGTATGCCAAAAACAAAAGGACAAATGAAACAGACCCAAACCCCTAGCCCAATTTCTGGACCAGAAGGCCTAAACAGTGGTGGAAGGTAGATCTTCCTAGCACTCACCTTAGTACATAGTATCTGTGTTTCAGGTGAATAGACATTTATTCCTGGACATAGCTGGAAAAGAGAGAAAAATTTTGCCTTAGTCAAGTCGATTTAGGGATGAAGACATTTCTTTTTGTGCAACCAGTGGAAGGTTTGTTCCCACTCAAATGGTTGAGGAATGCACATTGTTTTCTCCCAGGTCTCCCACCTGGATGCTGCCATCTTAGGCAATCTGTACATGTCCAGAGCCTTTTTAGACTTGATTGATTTATGCTGTTAGATTGCATGCTCTGTTAGGAGTTCACAATTACTTTTATATTTCCCCTCAGTGCCTATGGTTTGCACATAATAGGTACTTAAGAAAATACTTTTGAATCAGACCTTGGAAATCCTCTGGTCTCTTTCCCTTAGATTACAGATGAGATAGTTGAGGTCCAAAATAGTGATGTGACTTGCCCCAAGTCACACAGTGGCAGAGTTTTCTTCCAATTCTCATCATATATATGCCTTAAATTTATTACTTAAATGTATAGATATTCTTTTGTTGAATATAAATGACAACTTAAAAAGTTTAAAATGTCTGACATAATCAGATTTTACTGATTTATTTTCTGAGCAACCCTTACTTTCATTTTAGATTTTAGAATAATCTTGCATTAGCAAAAGGTTTACTCCCTACAGTTCTTTTTAAATAAAAATTGACAGAAGGACCCTTCATATATTTAGTCACATTTTAAAAAGTCCTGAGGCCTATGAAGATAGGCTCTTGCTTGATTAGAGCATGCATTATGTATTTGGGTTATTATGCCCTAGGAGAGAATGCTGTCCTTTTGGAATATGGCCAAAAGTCAAGTGAGAAGAACAAAATCTATTGCCTTTTTTGAGCTAGAATTGAATCCTAGCTTACAATGGACCCTCCATGATCTTGTAGCTTTTTAGTTTGTCTTAAGAAAGGGCCTGCTTAGGGGATCTCTTCCTTAGAAGCCTTTCCTTATTTCCAATTCCCTGTCCCCACTTAACTTTGTATTTATATGTTTGCTGTATGTATTGCATCCTGCAGTAGACTATGATCTCGTTGAGGGTAGGGACCCTTGTTTATTTTTGTCTGTGTAGCCCTAAGATCTAACAGAGTGCCTTGCATTTTTGTTGCTCAATTGTTTTTAGTTGTGTCTTACTCTTTATACTCCATTGGAGGATTTCTTGGCAAACATACCGGAGTGGTTTGCCATTCCTTCTCCAGCTCATTTAAAAATGAGGAAGTGAGGCAAACAGAGTTAAATATTTGTTCAGGGTCTCACAGTGTCTGAGGTCAGGTCTTCCTGCCTCTAACCATAGTACTAACTCTCTGTCCTGTACACAGTACGGACTCAATAAAAGCTTGTTGAATTCAGTTGACCATCCAAATACATCCCAAACAAAAGACAAGCTCTGGTATTTTGTTTGAGTGTCATTAAAGCTTCATTGATGATTTGTTTTTATATCACAGTCATTTGTATATCCCTCCACCATTCCCAGTCTGCTTAGTTGGCCCTCACCTGGCAGTAGAATGTTAGGGCTATACTTGCCTGGTGAGCCACTGCCCACCTAATCTGTGTAGAGGGTATGGCCTGCTCCTCAGCCACACTCTCACCTTCTGGGCTTGTCTCTCTTTCCAGCCACTTCTTTAGCTCTGCCCTTTGTTTGGGCTTGACTTTCCTTTCAAATCCAGCTTGAGAAGACTAAGGGAAGGGGAAATGCACTGAGCCTCAGTTCATCACAATCTTACCCCCCCCCCCCCACCAAAGCTATTTATGTGTTTGCCTAGAAGGTATACATTCACATTTCTTTCTTTTTTACCCAGTAGCTGTAATCTTCATTGCTGTTGTCTATCATTTTGTTTTGAGGCTATGATTATATTCCTCTTTATATTTAGATTAACACCTCATTATCTGATTACATCTTTGGAAGAGGAATCAATAGGAAAGGACCAACTTAGACCCTTCCTTTCCCTTTATACATTGGTTAACCACATTCATCATACAAAAGCAAACCATTTCTTAAATGGAGACTAAGAAGTAGGCATAACTCCCTGAGACTTGAGGAAGGAAGAAAAAAGTAGTGAACTAGCAAACGTTCCTTTCTAGTGCCCAATCTCTTTGTCAGCCTCAAGGGGGCAATATATTCATAGCAAAGAAAAACAGAGAAGCAGAATCTAGACTTGTTCACATCCAGTAATCAGTGGTTGGGGAACCATACTCTTCCATCTCTCTAAAGCAAGAAGGCAGAGTTATTTTCTTCATCTTTTCTCAGGGGTTCAGTTTAGTCAATGTGGTTGCATAAAATTTGAATCTTTTAGTATTATTTTGGTTTATGTTGTTTATTTAGTAGCATCTTTTAAAAATAATATTTTATTTTCCCTCTGATTACATGTAAAAACAATTTTTAAAAATTATCCTCTCATCCCTTTTTTTCCTCTTTCTCTGAGACAGTAAGCAATCTGACATTGATTATATATGTTCAAATCATATAGAACATATCAATCATTTTGTGCAAGAAGATGAATAGAGAAAGGAAGAGAAAAAAGAAAGTTGAAAACTAGTATGCTTCAATCTAAATTCAGACAACATAAATTCTTTCTCTGGAGGTAGATAGCATTTTTTTTATCATTAGTACTTTGGAACTGTCTTTGATCATTGCATTGCAGAAAAAATAGGCAAGTCATTCACCATTCTTTTTTGGTACAAGATTGCTGTTACTGTGTACCAGGATCTCCTGGTTCTACTCACATCACTTTGTATCAGTTCATATAAGTCTTTCTGGGTTTTTTTGAAATCATTCTGTTTGTCATTTCTTATAGCACAATAATATTCCAATACAACCATAATTCCACAATGCATTAGGGTTCTGTTTTCCTCACATCCTCTTCAAAATTTACAATTTTTCTTTCTTGTCATATTAAGCAATCTGATAAGTATGAGATGGTACCTCAGAGTTGTTTTAATTTGCATTTCTCCAATCAATAGTGATTTAGAGCATTTTTTCATATGGCTTTAGGTAGCTTTGATTTCTTTGCCAGAAAACTGAAAGAAACATCTTTTACAAATACTCTTAAGAATAGAAGCCTATATCCACTATTCTAATTTCTGATAATTTTCAGCATTTAGCCTCACAATCATAAAGTTCTCAAATCTAATATAGCTTACAATTCATATCTAACCTAACCATTTAGTGATGAAATTTTCACATTTCTACAGAACTTTAAATTTTCCTCATAATTATCCAAAGTATTAAAGTATTAAATTAAGTATTAAAACCTCCATTTTATAGATGAAGAAACTTTTGTTGTTTATCTTTCAATCTCAATGAGGACCAATGGCATCATGAGGGTAATATCTTGATTTGAACATTAATGGAATTTAAATGAGCCAGAACTGCACAAAATCATTGTTTCTGTCTCTCCTTCAGAATCAGTAAAGATGATGAAAAAACTCAGGTTTAGGGGAAGAAAAGTGACTCATGTGTGGTGCTTGGATTGCAATCTAGTCTTTGATAACAGGTTCAACAGTCCATCCACTTTATTGACTTTGACTTTATGCCTGAATGCATTTCCCTAGACAACTTTTTAAAATTAATATTATCAACAAGTATTCATTAAGTATTTAATATATACCAGATATTTTGTTAAGTTGCAAAAAAATGAAAACTGCCATCAAGGAGTATATATTCTAATGGGGGTTACAACATGTACATGCATATATGAATGTACAAGATACATACAAACTATATACAAGATAATTTTAGAAGGGAAGGCACCAGCAGCTAGGCAACTCAAGAGAGCATGGGAAATAGCTCCAGCTTATATAAGAACCCAGAAATTATTTGAAGACTAATAACTGTTCCCCTAATCTTTTATTCTCCAGACTGAACAATCCTGTTTTTTTTTTTTAAATCTTATTAAATAGTTCTCATTCTCCTGGCATTTAATTATCTTTGTGGTTCTCCTTTGAACCCTCTCCAAGTTCTTCATCTTCCTCTTGAGCTGTGAGTACAGAACTACAAAATTAATTACACATAGGTTCTGAAGGCCAAAGATTAAATTCCAGGAGTAATTGTTTACTAATATCTTGAGCATAAAGTCAAAGTGGACAATTTGCTAAAGCAAAGACTGCCAGATCCATAACTAGGGTGGGTCACTGGGAGCTATGCTTCAGGAGTAGCTTGGTAGCCAACATCTAAGGGGCTTGTTGCCTCCCCTTAAGTTCTGAGTGGTAGTGTTAGAAGTCCACTAGGATTCCCATCCTTGGGTATCCCCTGCATCCAAAGCATAATCATGCCCTTTCCCTTGCATGACTTTGGGTTGCCACCTCTTAAGGTCATTGAGTCATAGAATCAAGTAAAGCATCAGAGCTTTAAAGTCATCTAGTCCAACTCCTCCTTTTGCTCATGCATTCTGAAATGTGAATTTAGTCACAGTATTCCAGGGTTCAAGTCTTTCCAGACTTGCCAATTTACCTTCAGGAATCACTACTTTAAGATGTCAATGTTGGGGTGTGTGTGTGTGTGTGTGTGTGTGTGTGTGTGTGCCAAAAACTGAACCTTGTCTAATGTGTTTCTATAACAGGGAAGAACAGTTAGCAAATTCTTTAATAGCATTTCATTTTATGCTTTAAAGCACAAAGTGGATTATTGTGAAATGCTTTTAGACTTAATAAGCTCATGAAAAGATTGGGTAAGGTAATATCCTTGGTGAGCTCTCCAAAGACATATATAGGCAAACTTTGCCATGAATAAAACTAACACCTCACTTATATCTTTCTCTAACTCTCTAAAACAATTGACCAGATGCTGATCTATATTGGTAGAGGAAATTTTCTCACCATTACATTTTTATACTAACAAAATAACAGTTGTAGTTAAAAAAAAAAAAGGTTGCAAGATGCTTTCTTCACAACCACCCTGTGAAATGTAGAGACAACATAAGCATCATCAACTATTTTATAGATGATGAAATGAGATTCAGACAAGTTAAATAACTTATCCAGGACTGGATTGCTAGTGTCTGAATTAGGGGTTTTGATTCTGGAGTTATGAAATAGAAGAATGGAGAGTAATTATTTATTTTGCAAAAAAAGTAGGGATTTGCTTTGGTGCATTACAAATATAATTATTTTATAAAAATATGGTTATCAAAATGTTTAATAAAGTTTTTGTTGCATAAAGAAAGATTTTATATGTGCATACATATACATATAATTACTGTTAATTATGGGGAATTTGTATATATTTATGACTGTTTTTACACACAAAGGATTATTCCCATATAGAAAATTTGTATCTTATGATTAACATATGAATAAATTATGGAGTTTTAGGATTAAAAATGAACAAATTAATTTTGCATTTGAATGCAACAGGAAAACATTTAATATAGTGAAGAATTCATCTCAGATTATATAGTAAAGGGAGTTATCATCAAAATGATTTGTTCCAGACAACTGGCAAAGAAAAAATGGACTCAAAATATGGGGGTGAAACATACATTTTTATAGGTTCAATGGGGGAATTTGTTTTCTTTGACTAAACATATTTCTTATAAGGGTTTTTTCTTTTTCTCAATGGAAGGAAATAAAAGAAAACAAAAACAAATGTTTGCCAAATATTAAAAAACATTTAAAAAACTGATTTGATACTGGTCAATTTTAGAAAACCTGATCAGTGGAAAAGACTAGATAAGAAGGGATCAGAAATAATCAAACTAAATTATTTCCATATTTTCTCCCCAATTCACTTCCCCAAGGTTCACACACCGAGAACTTGAAAAGTATTTATGCCTTCCTTTGTATCCTCAGTGTATAAGTTCAGTATTTGATATAGTGATGAACGTATCACTTAATATGAGTACTTAATAAATGATTACTGACTGACTTAGCAGATTACTGCTTTATAAACCAAAGAACATTCACTCCTTTTTAATTTTTTATTAATATTTTATTTGTTTTCCAATTATATACAATAGTAGTTTTTGTAAGGTTTTTAAAAAAGATTTTTGAATTTTACAATTTTTCCTCCACCCTCCCTTCCTTCTCCCCATCCCCCCCACAGAAGGCAACCTGATAACCTTTACATTATTTCCATGCTATAAATTGATCAAAATTGAATATATGGAGAGAAAAATCATATCTTTGAGGAAAAAGTAAAACATTAGAGACAGCAAAAATATGTAGTACATAAAACAATCTTTTAAAAAAAAATTGAAGGTAATAATCTTTGGTCTTTGTTTAAACTCCACAATTCTTTTTCTGGATACAGATGATATTCTCCATCTTAATGTATGTATTGATGGAACAAGCAGGTCCATTAAGGTTGATCACTGCCCCCATATTGCTGTTAGGGCATACAATGTTGAGCAAGATGAGCAGAACCAGAAGAAAACTACTATTGTATATAATTGGAAAACAAATAAAATATTAATAAAAAATAAATTAAAAAGGAGTGAATGTTCTTTGGTTTATAAAGCAGTAATCTGCTAAGTCAGTCAGTAATCATTTATTAAGTACTCATATTAAGTGATACGTTCATCACTATATCAAATACTGAACTTATACACTGAGGATACAAAGGAAGGCATAAATACTTTTCAAGTTCTCGGTGTGTGAACTTGGGGACGTGAATTAGGGAGAAAATATGGAAATAATTTAGTTTGATTATTTCTGATCCCTTCTTATCTAGTCTTTTCCACTGATCAGGTTTTCTAAAATTGACCAGTATCAAGTCAGTTTTTTTAAATGAAATGTTTTTTAATATTTAGCAAACATTTGTTTTCTTTTTCTTTTATTTCCTTCCATTGAGAAAAAGAAAAGAAAAACCCTTATAAGAAATATGTTTAGTCAAAGAAAACAAATTCCCCCATTGAACCTATAAAAATGATGCAGTTCCAGGCCTCTTTGGAACCCCATCCTCTTGGTTTCTAATAGAATAATAGTGTTCCATAGCATACATATATTATAATTTGTTCAGCCAGTCTTCAGCTGAAGGACATTCTCTTGATTTTCAATTCTTTGCTACCACAAACAGAGCTGCTATGAATATTTTTGTACATGTGGGTTTTTATCCTTTTTCATGATCTCTTCAGGGTATAGACCCAGTAGTGGTATTGCTGGATGAAAGGGTATGCACATTTTTATTGCCCTTTGGGCAAAATACCAGATTGCTCTCCAGGAAGGTTGAATGAGTTCACAGCTCCACCAACAATGTATTAATATCCCAGATTTCCCACATTCCTTCCAACATTGAACATTGTCTTTTCTGGTCATATTGACCAATCTGATAGGTGTGAGATGGTACCTCAAGCTGCTTTAATTTGCATTTCTCTAATCATTCATGATTTAGAGCAATTTTTCATATGACTATGAATAATTATGATTTCCTCATTTGAAAACTGCCTTTGCATATCTTTTGACCATTTGCCAATTGGGGAATGGCTTTTTTTTTTTTTTATAAATTTGACTCTGTTCTCTACATATTTTAGAAATGAATCCTTTGTCAGAAATACTAGTTGTGAAAATTGTTTCCCAATTTACATTTTTTTGATCTTGTTACAGTGGTTTTGTTTGTGCAAAAGCTTTTAATTTAATATAATCAAAATTATCTAGTTTGTTTTTAATGATGTTCTCCATCTCTTGTTTGGTCATAAACTACTTCCCTTTCCATAGATCTAATAGGTAAACGATTCCTTGATCTTCTAGTTTGCTTATAATGTTGTCTTTTATGTCTAAATCCTGTACCCATTTTGATCTTATCTTGGTATGGGGTGTAAGATGTTCTAATCCAAATTTCTGCCAATTTTCCCAACATTTTTTATTGAAGAAAGAGTTCTTATCTCAGAAGCTGGACTCTTTAGGTTTACAAACAGCAGATTACTAATCATTTCCTGCTATTGCACCTAATCTATTCCACTGATCTACCACTCTATTTCTTAGCCAATACCAGACAGTTTTGATGACTGATGTTTTAAAATATAATTTTAGATCTGGTAGGGCTAAGCCACCTTCTTTTGCACTTTTTTTCATTACATTCTTGCATATCTTAACTTTTTGCTTGTCCATATGAATTTAGTTACAATTTTTGTCTAGCTCATTAAAGTAATTTTTTGGAAGTTTGATTGGTAGGGCACTAAATAAGTAGTTTAATTTAGGTAGAGGTGTCATTTTTATTACATTAGCTTGGCCTATCCATGAGCAGTTGATATTTGCCCAGTTATGTAAATCTGGTTTTATTTCTGTGAAAAATGCTTTATAGTTGTTTTCATAGAGTTTCTGAGTCTGCCTTGGCAGGAAGACTCCCAAGTATTTTATATTGTCTGAAGTTACTTTAAATGAAATTTCTCATTCTAGCTTTTACTGCTGTATCTTGCTAGTAATATACATATATGCGTGTGTGTATGTATGCATAAATGCTGAGGATTTATGTGTTTTATTTTATATCTTGTGACATTGCAAAAGTTGCTAATTGTTTCTAGTAGTTTTTAGATGATTTTTTAGGATTCCCTAGGTATACCATCATGTCATCTTCAAAGAGTGAGAGATTTGTTTCTTCCTTCCCAATTCTATTTCCTTCAATTTCATTTTCTTCTCTTATGGCTGAAGCTAGCTTTTCTAATACAATATTGAATAGTAGTGGTGATAAGGGGCATTCTTGTTTCATCTCTGATCTTATTGGGAATGCCTATAGCTTATCCCCATTACATATAATGCTTATTGATGGTTTCAAATAGATATTGCTTATCATTTTAAGGAACAATCCATTTATTCCTGTGCTCTCTAGTTCTTTTTAGTAGGAATGGGTGCTGTATTTTGTCAAAGGCTTTTTCAGCATCTGTTGAGATAATCATATTATTTTTGTTAGGTTTGTTATTGATATAGTCAATTATACTAACAATTTTCCAAATATTGAACCAATCCTGCATTCCTGGGATAAACCCTGCTTGGTCATAGTATATTATCCTAGTGATAACCTGCTGTAATCGCTTTGCTAGGACTTTATTGAAGAGTTTTACATCCATATTCATTAGGAAATTGGTCTATAATTTTCTTTCTCTGTTTTGACTCTTCCTGGTTTAGGTATCAGCACCATATGGTGTCATAGAAAGAGTTAGGCAGAGTTCTGTCTTCACCTATTTTCCCAAAGATTTTATATAGAATTAGAACCAATTGTTCCTTAAATGCTTGATAGAATTCAATTGTGAATCCATCTGACCATGGAGATTTTTTTCTTAAGGAGTTCAATGATCGCTTGTTGAATTTCTTTTTCTGAGATAGGGTTATTTAGATATTTAATTTCCTCTTCATTTAACCTGGGAAACTTATATTTTTGTAAATATTCATCCATTTAACTTAGATTATCAAATTTATTGGCATACTGTTGGGCAAAATAATTCTGAATTATTATTTTAATTTCCTCCTCATTGCTGGTGAGTTTACCTTTTTTTCCTTTATGATACTAGTAATTTGGTTTCCTTCCCTCTTTTTTTGATCAAATGAACCAAAGTTTTATCAATTTTATTATTGCTTTTTCATAAAACCAACTCTTGGTTTATTTATTAGTTCAATAGTTTTCTTGCTTTCAATTTTATTAATTTTTCCTTTAATTTTTTAGAATTTCTAATTTGGTATTTAATCGATTTGTTCTTTCCTCTAATTTTTTTTAGTTGCATGCTTAGTTCATTGATTTCCTTTCTCTATTTTATGTATGTAAGCAGTTAAAAATATAATATGTCCCCAATAAATGCCTTGCCTATATCCCATAAGTTTGAGTATATTGTCTTGTTATTTCATTCTAGAAATTTATTAATTCTAGCTATAATTTGTTGTTTGATCCACTCATTCCTTAAAATGATGTTATTTAGTTTCCAATTAGTTTTAGGTCTGTCTCTCTATGGCCCCTTATTGCATGTGATTTTTATTGCATTATGATCTGAGAAGGAAGTATTCAGTATTTCTGCCTTTCTGCATTTGATTATAAGATTTTTATGCCCTAGTACATGGTCAATTTTTGTACTGCAGAAAATGCCATGTACTGAAGAAAAAAAATATATTCCTTTTTATCCCCATTCAATTTTCTCCAAAGGTCTAACATGTATAGGTTTTCTAACATTCTATTTATCTCCTTAACTTCCTTCTTGTTTATTTTATGGTTAGATTTATATAAATCTGAGAGAGGGAGATTGAGATCTCTCCCACCAATAGAGTTTTGCTTTCTATGTATTCCTGTAACTCATTCAACTTCTCCTCTAAGAATTTGTATGCTATATCACTTAGTGCATATATTTTTAGTATTTTAATTGCTTCATTGTCTATGGTACTTTTAAAGAGGATATAGTTTCCTTCCTTAACTCTTTTAATGAGATCTATTTTAGCAGCTGTTTTGTCTAAGATACAGATTTCTACTCCTACTTTTTCACTTTGGTTGAAGCAAAATATATTCTGCTCCAACCTTTTATCTTTACTCTATATGTATCTTTGTGCTTCAAATGAGTTTCTTGTAAGCAGCAAATTGTAGGATTCTGTTTTTTAATCCAGTCTGCTATTCGCTTATGTTTTATGGGAGAGTTTATACCACTCACATTCAAAGTTATAATTACCAACTCTTTATTGCCCTCCATGCTATCTTTCCTCTCTGTATTTCCCCTCTTTTTTCACTTTATACATATTCCCCTAGTATTTCACTTCTGAATACCACATCCTTCAGTGTGTTTGCCCCCCTTATATCCATCTCCCTTCTCTTTCTTTTCCCTTTCCCTTTTCCCCTTCTTCCTTCTGTTAGTTCCTCTTTTCCTCTCCCCTCCCCATTTCCCCTTTTAATACTTGAAAGAGGTGATAAGTTTATTAACTTAATTGAGTATCTGTATGTTAAGTTTAAGCCAAATCTTATGAGAATGAGATTCAGGTGGTTCTCATTTCCTCCCTTCTTCCCCTCTATTGCAATAGACCCTTTGTACCTCTTTATGTAATATGATTTACCCCCATTCAATCTCATCCATCCTCCTATCTCTTTACTGTCCCCCCCCTTTTTAAGGAGATATTGTTTTTTAGTCATTCTATCAGAGTCACAGATAAGTCATGAATGTCTATTACTTCTGGCTAAGTGTATTCTAATAGTTACAATTCTTGAGAGTTAAGAGAATCTTTCTCCCAGGTGGGGATACAGCCAATTTCATCTTATTGGATGGAAGTTTTTTTCTTTACCCTTTTTAAAACCTTTTCATGTGCCTTTTGAGCCTCTTGTTTGAAGTTCAAATTTTCTATTTAGCTCTGATTTTTTCATCAGGAAAAGTTGGAAGTTTCCTATTTCAGTAAATGTCCAACTTATCCCCTGGAAGAGAATTCTCAGTTTGGGAGGATAGTGAATTCTTGGCTGTATTCCAAGCTCCCTTGCTCTTCAGAATTTCATATTCTAAGCCTTTCAATCCTTTAATGTTGATGCATCCAGGTCCTGTGTAATCCTTACTGTGGCTCCTTGGTATCTAAAATAGTTTATTTCTGGCTGCTTGCAAGATTTTATCTTTTATCTGATAGTTCTGGAATTTGGCCACAATATTCCTTTGTATTTTAATATTGGGATTCCTTTCAGGAGGGGATTGATATTTTCTTGCAATAACTATTTTGCCCTCTGGTTCCATGATATCAGGGCAATTTTCCTTCAATAGATCCTTAAATATTGACACAAGATTTTTTTTATCCTCAATGTGTTCAGGAAGCCCAGTGACCCAGTCTCTTCTGGGTCTATTCTCTATGTCAGCAGTTTTGCAGATAAGATATTTTATGTTTTATTCTATTTTTTCAATTTTTTTCATTTTGTTTAACAGATTCTTGTTGTTTCATGAAGTCATTAGTTTCCACGGATTCCATTCCTTTTTTTTTTTAGAGAAGAATTTTCTTCATTTACCTTTTCCATCTCCTTTTTCAATTGGCCATTTCTGGTTTTGAAGGAGTTTTCCTGTTGCCCAATTGTGAGCAATTAGAGAGTATTATTTTCTTTTTGTACTTGTCCAATTGTATTTTCCAAGAGTTTGTTTTCTTGTTGCAAGGTGTTAATTTTCTCTTGCAAGGTGTTAATTTTTCCTTGGGTTTCTTTTCCAAATTTTTCCAACTTATTTTTAAATCCCTTCCTGGTCTCTTCTAAGAAGTCTTTCTGGACTTGAGGCCAATTCATATTTTCCTCAGAAGTTCTAGCTCTCTCTCAGTTAGGGTCTTTGTCTTTGAGGTAGATTTCAATGGATCCCCTTTTAACTGGCCTTTCTTCATTTTCCTAGGATCTTGTTTTGGGGATGGGTCTGGTTCACAGACCTTTGGTTTTGAAAACCCTAGAGTCTTTGTGAACTGGGCTTAGTAACTCCAAGTGGGCTGGCTAATAGGGGGTGCTAGAGGCTTTCTCTGGAGTGTCTGTGACCTTGATTTGTGGTCCACTTCCTAGGCCTGGGGGTGGGGTGGGGGAGCAGCAGGGTCTGAATTATCCTTGAACAATGTGTGTGCTGTGCCCTTGGGCTATATAGTTAGTTTCCTTATTATTCATTCCAAGTGAGAGAGATCTGCTGCCTACATATGAGCCTGGGGCAGGGGTGGGGTATGGGGGTTGTTACTGTATTTGTTCTGCAAATAAAGGGTCTCACAGCCCTGGTATTTCAGGCCAGTTTTGCTGACTGATTGATGTCTAGCTGCTGTGCTGGAACTCTCCTGCCCATTCATAAAGCCAAAGCTTCTGCAGCTGTTGTCAGGTTAGGCTTGGGGCCCACCCCACCACCCCTGCACTGCCTCTCTGCCCTCTGCCCCTGGTTCACCCATGTTCCCCTGAGACAGACTTTGTTGGTAGATGTTCTTTTCCTTTGCTCTTTCTGGATTTTGTGGATCTGAATTCTGTTAAGAGGCTTGATTCATATTCGTTCTGAGGGAAAGCCAGGAGACCTTAGGAAAGTGCCTGGCTTCTCTCTGCCATCTTGGCCTGAAGTGATCATTTACTCCTCAGGTATGTATTGTCTGTTCTACAAAAACTGCTGAGAAAACTAGCTAGGGGGTAGAAGTCAAGACCATAAAAGATGGAGTAGTCAATTTTGATTACATACAAATGAAATGTTTTTGCATGAATAAAATCAATGAAGCTAAAAAAAGCAATTAACTGGGAAAAATCATTTTAACCAATAACTTTGAAAAACTCTTGATACTCTAATAATGTAGTAAATTGATACAAATATATAAAAACCAAAGTAATTGAAAAAGTCTGGAAACATATTCAATGTGTAACACAAATGAACATCTCACTTCCATAGGTTAGGGATATCTTCTTATGTCTCTTAATTTGAGTACTGTTAGAGTTTTGTAATTTTATTATATCCATTTTTGATTGTTGTGTGTGGTTATTTTTTCTATTTACATCATTGTGGTTTTAGTGTGTATTGTGTTTTCTTGGCTCTTCTTCTTCACTCTAAATTACTTTTTTTTTTTTTTTAGGTTTTTGCAAGGCAAATGGAGTTAAGTGCCTTGCCCAAAGCACACAGCTAGGTGTCTGAGGCCAGATTTGAACTCAGGTACTCCTGATTCCAGGGCCGGTGCTCTACCCACTGTGCCACCTAGCCACCCCTAAATTACTTTTAATAGATCTTTTGATGCATATCTATTTTTATTATACATCATATCTTACACCATAGTAATATTCCTTTAAATTCAGATGTCACAATTTGTTCACCTATTCTTCAACTGATGGACATCTATTACTTTATGTCCAATTCTTTGCTATCACAAAAAAGCTGCTATAATAATTTTGGTGTATGTGGGTACTTTCTTATTAGTGGTGTAAATCTAGTAATAGAGCCTGGTTCAAAGGATATGAATATTTTAATGCCTTTATTTATACAATTCCAAATTGCTTTACAAAATGGTTGTACCATTTCATAGCTCCACCAATAATATATTACTGTCTTTCATTCCACAACCCCTTCACTATTAACTATTGCCATTTTTGTCACTTTTGCCAATTTGTAGGGTTGGAAGTAAAACTTTGGGTTGGTTTGATTTGCATTTTTCTTATTATTAGTGGTATAGAGCATTCTTTCATGTGGTTGTGAATACTTTACTATTTTTGGAGTATTACTTATTCATAACTTTTACCACTTATCTATTGAGCAATACCTATTATTCTTGTGCATATTTATTAATTATATATATATATATATATATATATATATATATATATATATATATATATATATATATATATCTTGGATACCAAATTCTCATCAGAGAAATTTCACACGAAGATTTTTCCTCATTTGGGTAATTTCTTTCTTAATATGTTTTTAATGTTGTCTGAAAGCATTCCAATTTCATGTAATCAAAGTTATCTATTTCATCTTTTTAAATTATCCATAACTATGAGAGATGTATGATCTATTTCTCTTCTACTTTAAAGTCATTATGATCTTTAATATTAAAGTTGCATATCCTTTTAGAATGTATTGTGGAATATTTTATAAGGTGTTAGTCTAAGCCTAATTTCTGCCTGATTAATTTCTAATTTTCATGGCAGATTTTGATCAGATAAGGAATTTTCCTCTAGGGAATTTATATTTTTCATTTTATTGAACACTGGGTTATTGAATTCTTTTGTTTCTGATTGCATCTTTACTAGTCTGTCCATCTGGTTATAGTTTATCCAATACAAAATAGTTTTGATATTTGTTGATTTGTAATGTAGTATGAAGTCTAGAGGTACTGTTTTCTTATTTTCAGAATTCCCCCTGATATTCTACCCTCTTTTAATCCTTTCCCTTGTTATTCTAGATCTGTTGTTTTTCCACATGAATTGATCAAATTCAATTTATCCCCTTAGTAATTTGATTGGTATAGCATTAAGAGTTTACATTAAATTTAGTAGCATTTTCCTTTTTATTATATTGGCGTGGTCTTGTCAGGAGTACTGAATAATTCTTCCTTTTTTAAGTTGTTCATTATTTTTGTAATTGAATCTGTTCAGGTCATTTTTCATCAAAATTTTATTTTATTTCTAAAATTACATGCAATGGTAGTTTTTTAACATTCATCCATTTGAAAAATTTGTGAATTCCACATTTTTCTACCACCCTCCCTTCCCTTCCCTCTCCTTATGGTGATGAACAGTTTGATAAAAGTTAAATAAGTCTCTTGAATTCTTTGTTGAGTTTATCTCTGATATTTCATGTTTTATAATTATTTAGAATGGAATTTTACTGTTAATTTTTGCTTCTTTGATTTTATTGTTATTATGTAGAAATGTAGTTGATTTTTTCAGGATTTATAACCTGAAACTCTGCTGAAGCTAATGCCTTTATCAGAATCTTTGTTGATTCCCTAAGATTTTCCAATTATGCCACCATATCATCAGCAAATAGAGATAGTTTTTTCTACTTTCTTCTAATTTTAGGTGCATTGATTTTGTTTGTGTATTCATGGTTATGAACGCTAATTGTGCATTTCCCTTCATCCTATTCTCTTCTACTTTTACTTCTTTTTGTTTCTTGTTCCTTTTTAATAAAGAGTAAGGTGGAGAGGGAAGAGATAATTGGCATCATTGGTCTAGGCGGGGTGAGGTCTGCTTTTTGTTTTCCTGCCTTTCCTCTCTTCTTCTCTTCTAGAGTCCAATCATAGATTTTTATACTTTGTTTATTTTCTTTTAAACCCCTCTTCTTTATTCACTTTCCATGACTGGAGTTCTTTCATTTATGACTCTTGTATTAATCCCTCTTTGGATCTACCTAACTTTTTATTCCTCCACCTTCCCTTTCTGTTTTCCTTATTGAATGAAATTTGCCTACCCAACTCTCTGTGTGCCCATGTATTTTCCCCTACTTTGATCAGTTCAGATGAAATTGAAGTTTTGTCCCTGCTTCTGCTTCCCTTACCATTTCCTCCTTGTTTGCAGTCTTCTACTTATACTATCTGATTATGTGAGATAATCTTTCCCTTTCATTCTCTTCCCCAAAATATTTTACTTTTCTTTTAAGATAATCAAAACATCAGAAAACATCATTCTCAA
Source organism: Macrotis lagotis (assembly GCF_037893015.1). Taxonomy (NCBI): domain Eukaryota; kingdom Metazoa; phylum Chordata; class Mammalia; order Peramelemorphia; family Peramelidae; genus Macrotis; species Macrotis lagotis. Next base: position 693,280,379 of record NC_133658.1, on the reverse strand, counting down.
GTTCTGTTTTATTAGACTTCTGATGACCTTAATGATGATAGAATTGTGTGAGGACATATGTATCATTTCCTCATATTATAAAGTAAACATTTTATCTTTATAGTCCTTTATGATTGGTTGCTCTTGTTTACTTTTTAAATTTTTCATGATTCTTCTATCTGTACTTCATAGTTTATATATATATCTGGTCTTTTCATTATGAATGTTTGGAAGTTCTCTATTTTATTAAAGACCCATTTTTTCTCTTTTAGTAATATGCTCAGTTTTGCTAGATAAGTGGTTCTTGGATCCTTTGTTTTCTGAATATGGTATTCTAAGGTTTCTGCTTCTTTTTTTTTAAGTCAAGAATTCCTTGCTTTTATTGAACTACATTTCTGGTAAGTTTACTTATTTTGACCATGTTGGTCTAAAAAAGAAGTTTGCATCCTTCTTTTAATTCCCCTTCACAAATTAAAGACAGTCATTTAGCCAACACGGAATCTTCTCTTCTCCAAGTTGAACAAATCTAACTTCATTAACTTTTCTAATACCTTATCTTTCAAGTCTACATTTTTTTGTTGCTGCTGCTGCTAATGGCTGTTATTTCCTGGAATTTCTTCTTTCTTCACCATTCTTTTTTATATATAAATATTTTGTTTTCCAATTATATACAACAGTAATTCTACCTATCATTTTTTAATGTTATGAATTTTACAATTTTCCCTCCACCCTCCCCACAGAAGGCAGTCTGATAATCTTTGCATAATTTCCATGCTATACATTGATCAAAATTGATTATATTGGGAGAAAAATCATATCTTTGAGGGAAAAGTAAAATATTAGAGATAGCAAAATACATGACAACAGTTTTTAAAAAATTGAAGGTAATAATCTTTGGTCTTTGTTTAAACCCCACAGTTCTTTCTCTGTATACAGATAGTATTCTCCATTGCAGATACTTTAAAATTGTCCCTGATTATTGCACTGATGGAATGAGCAAGTCCATCAAGGATGATCATCACTTTCATGTTGCTGTTAGTATGTACAAAGTTCTTCTGGTTCTGCTCATCTCATTCAACATCAGTTCATGCAAGTCTTTCTAGGCTTCTCTGAAATCCTATCCCTCCTGGTTTCTAATAGAATAATAATGTTCCATAACATACATATACCACAATTTGTTCAGTCATTCTCCAATTGATAGACATTCACTTGATTTCCAATTCTTTGCTACCACAAACAGAGCTGCTATGAATATTTTTGCACATATGGGTTTTTACTCTTTTTCATGATCTCTTCAGGGTATAGACCCAATAGTGGTATTGCTGGATCAAAGGGTATGCACATTTTTATTGCCCTTTGAGTGTAATTCCAAATTGTTCTCCAGAAAGGTTGGATGAGTTCACAGCTCTGCCAACAATGCATTAGTGTCCCAGATTTCCCATCTCTTCCAGCATTGATCATTGTCCTTTCTAGTCATATTGGCCAATCTGAGAGGTGTGCGGTGGTACCTCAGAGCTGCTTTAGTTTGCATTTCTCTAATCAGTATTGATTTAGAGCAATTTTTCCATATGACTATGAATAGCTTTGATTAAGCTGAGACTTCTAAGCATTTGAATTCTGGAAGCTTTCTTTGATGTGATAAGTTTGGATTTTGATTACAGTATTCCTGGGAATTTTTTTTTTTGTGTGGATTCTTTCAGGAAGCAACTTGTGGATTCTTTCTCTTTTTTGCTTTGTTCTCTTAGACTTAGACAGTTTTCTTTTATGATTTCTTGAAATATGTTAACTAGACTCTTTTAGGGGATTCATGGCTTTCACAGACTATTGTTCTTCCAAGATCTCAGGGACAGTTCAGGCTGGAAACTTAAAAGCTTTCAGTACTCCTAAAGTCCTCTGATCTAGGCCACAAACCCCCTTGGTTTGAGGGCTACAAATTTCTGACCTGAGTTTGAATCTAAGCAATACATCTGTGGGTTTGGGGCAGCAGTCTATTAATTGGTGTTGTTATTCAGTCATTTCAGTTGTGTCCAACTCTTTGTTGAGTCCATTCGATTAGAGAAATTTGCCTTTTCCTTCTTCAGTTCATTTTCTGATAAGGAAACTTAGTTTAGATGAGGCAAGTGGGGTCAAATGACTTGCCCAGGGTCACCCAGCTAGGAAGTGTCTAGAGCAAATTTGAACTAAGGTCTTTCTGACTTTAGGCTTGGCACTCTATTCTTTGTGCCATCTAGGTGGCTCAACCACAATAAATCAACTGGAAAGTTCTGATGAGTCATAATGACAAACTTGCAGATTCTCTTTTGGTGTGTAATTCTCACTGTTCATATACAAGGGCATGCTGCTGATCCTTACTTTAAAATGCCTCCCCCTTAGATCCTGCCCTTAGTCCAGTACTATGTCAACAGAAATAGTGGGTAATAGAATTGTTCTTGTCTCTGCACAAGGTTTAATTTCTGTGTGTGGATCTGGGACCTCTCCTTGACCTTGTGTTTAGCCTCAGACCTCTTTCAGTCCTTGTGCTAGCAGGCTGCATAACCTTTCCTAGCTGGACTCTATTCTCAATAGTACCAGGCATCTCTGGCTCCATTAGCTGACCTGGTCTGGAAAAATTGCTCATTATTATTTTTATTCTTGGATTTACCACTCAGGGCTCAGCCTGGTATGCTTTTTTTTAGAACTTTGTGGAGGAGCTATGGAGGATAGCCTGTCTGTAATTCTTTTTCTTAATCTGCTTTAAACAGGTAGTTTTCAAAAGAAGAAATACAAGCAATCAACAGTAATATGAAAGATGTTCCAGTGTGGAAAGACTTTAGAATATTGATCTATATAATATCCAGTTGTGACTTCAATTGGTAACAAATCATGCATCCTAACTTTTAGCAGAGATAGTGGACTACAGGTGTGGAATAAAGCTTGCATTTTCAGATATGACCAATGTACTATTTTTTTTTATTTTATTACCAGGAGATGCTCTACTGGGGTTGGGGAAGTCCTTGGGAAGCGATATTTATCTTACTAAAAACAGCATTATCCTTTCTCAGGTCTCAAATGTTGGTTATGACCTTTTTATGGTTTTGGTCTGTTTTAAGAATTTGAAGTAGGTTATGTTTTGACAGGGTATTAAAAACTTTTTTTAAGTACCTAAAGTTTCAACTTGTGTCTCACTTTTGGTGAGGTCTGTTGGAATATTCATTTTCAAGGTGCTGGTTTATCTCCAACAGGAGAGACTCTTGAAACTTTTCACCCTGAACCCAGGTATCCCGGGTCCTTCTTCATGCTAGTCCCCATAAATTTTGGCAGAGGGCACAATTTCTCTTCTTAGCTTGTATTGCTGGGACAGTATTTTTGGGGGGATGCTTTCTTCGTTCTAATTTACCAGAGACCACACACAGAATCGGTCCTGGTATTTGCAGCTATTTTTCTACTGCTAAGGGAAAGAGCATAAGCGCCTGCTCTAATTTTACACGATATCTTTTGTGTATCCTTTACTCAATATGCATATGCATTTAGATGAATGTGTCAAAACTTTCACAGAATGTAAGTGGAAAATAAAATAAAATATCAGTTAAAAAAAAGATAATGTTATCTCCTTTTTCAGTAGAGGAGGGGAAAAAAGGTGAAATGGGAGAATGTGGACCTGAAATAAAAATAAAATAGAATTTGAAAAAAAACCAGACAGTTCATTTCAATGGCTAGAATGAGTGAGAAGGGAAAGGAGAGAATTATTGCTTATCTGATAGCTGAACAACAGGCTCAACAATTAACTCAATGTAGCTAAATTCAGATCACTTCTCATTGTCTGTAGTATAAATGGTTCACATAGAAGAAACAGAGACTATAAATGGGGACATACCAAAGAATGTATTTGTTTCTTATCTAGGATTTGTTGTAAACAGATCAACAGAGCACTGTTTCTATGAACTATCTGCCAGGCACATTGAAAAAGCTTTTTGTTTTAGAGAAACTCTTTTTTTTTTTTTGCATGGCATTCATCTGTAATGTAAAATAAGAGCACATAGATTTAGAACTGGAAGAGAATTAAAAATTATCTGGTCCCACTCTTTTATTTTAGTTGAAGAAATGACCTAAACAGGTTGAATGACTTACCTAAGGTCACCTAGATGGCAGAGCCCATATTCAAATTAAATCCAATGCTTTCTCTCCATGGTATCATGGTGATTCTCATTATTAATACTTACTGTTTCTACTTCTGTGCCTTTAAAAAGAGAATTTGTTGACCTCACAACTTTTTCCTTGAGTCATTTAGTTAAAAAGAATATAAATATAGATAGATTATAAATATAAACATTTCTCTCTCTCTCTCAAAAAGAGGAAGCAGAAATGAAAAGCCTGCTGCACTAGGAGGCAGAATTCTGAGTCTGAATCCTTGTTCTGCTACTTCCTTTAGGTGTGACCTAGATAAAGCACTGAACCTCTCTGAGCCTTATTTTTCCTCACCTATAAAATGAGGGTACTCTAGTGGATGTCTTTGAAATTCTTTTCAATTACAAATATATGATCTGATGACAAACCCTTCATGAAGTGGACTTATGGTTGTTCCAATGCATTTCTTCCATCACCACCATACCCTATACAGTCCGTGGATAACATGTTAATGCACAATTTTCCCCTTTAAAAATGGTGATATTTAAAAAAAAATCAATTTGGAGGACTTTGTTTTATTTAAGGGTACTTGTATAGAAATACAATGCTAAATTTTTAAAAATATAATTTCTATAAAGATATATATTATATACATGTGTTTGTATATGCTATATGGGTATATATACTACAAATGTATATTTACTATATATGTATGTGTGTGTATTTGTGTGTATTGGTTCCTTGAAGCATCTTATCTACAAAGATAAAGGAAAATGCTATCTGTTGTCGAAAATTAGGCATTCATTTAGGCAATTGAGGAGAAAAGCTAGTCAGCAAATAGCCTAGCAACTCTTTTTAATCGTATCAGTTTAGGTTACTGTGGCTACACAGGTAACTCTATCTTTCTGTGGTCAGACACTCTATATTCATTGAAATCAATAGTGATGATTATCACAAGGTAATCAAATTCAGTAAATGTGTTGGCTTCAACAAGGTTACATCTTTGGAAGCTAACTCTTTTTTACACCCAAAGGTTGACTAGAGTTTTATAAGAAGGAATACTTAACATGGTTCATAATCTCATTGAGTCCATTTCCTTTTCTGTAAAATAAGAAAGAATAATAACTTTTCCTTAAATATTAGAGATATTTTGAAGGTTTATTAGTTTTGGAAAGTCAACTCTCAAAAGCCAGCACATCTGTGATCTCTCGTGTTGGTATTCCCTTCACTGATAGAGATCACAATCCATCACTACTGGATGAATGACTGTGCCTTACATCTTCCTGTAACTCACCATAGGAGGTACAACAGCCTGCTGAGGTCTGGACTCAGACTGATTTTATATTAGATGAGTATCAGTGGAATATAGGAACTGTCGATCAGTTATCAAGTTATCAATCTAGCTCATTCTTTTTTTATGGTCAAATATTTTCTTGGTGATATTCTTTACATTTTTTGAGTAATTCTTTGTTTACAATGTGTTTAAGCTTGTTCATACATCTCTCCCTTATCTTTTGGGTAATCATCCAACTCAGTTATTCAAAGATTATAATATATCATGACTTGCAAGAATAATATATCATGACTTGCAAGAACAAAACTATCCATGAGGCATAGAATAAAATTACCTTCAGTCCTTTGTAGTCACTTTCAGCCCCTGAAACAACTTTGGCAGTGTGGTAGAAAATCATACACTTTTTAGATCAGCTATGAACATTTTCTTAGTTTTTGGTAATCTAAATATTAAATCTTTGTCCAGTGACCTGAGAGTGGTCATACTATAGGTAGAACTATATTGTATATCAGTCTTAACATTCTCAACCTAAATGAAACAGAAGACAAAAAGAACTTACAGCTACATGGAAAGATGACAAGTAAGTCTTTCTTGGGGAGGTAAATAAAGGATTTAGTTTTATGATGATGATTTTTTTATGACAGCTTTATGATAGTTTCCCCAAAGAAAACAATAAACATGATTTCATGGGATGCTCAATCATTCATTTCCAGGGTTGATGATTCTGGAAATAATATGACAATACAGAAGTTATTTGGTGTCTAGTGGGGAAAAAGAAGATTTTAATTAAAAGAGATAAGGATGAAATTCAAAAGTGTTGTAGTCCAGTGTGGTGAGGTATGCCTATAATTCCTTATTACTCTGGAGGCTGAATCTGGTAGATTGCTTGAGTTTGGAAGTTCTGAGCTACAGAAGGGCTACAGTAGGCCAGATGTCCAACACTAATCTTGTGAAACCCTAGAAATCCCAACAAAGCTGCTTAAGGAGTGGAGAACCATCCCAGGCTGAAACATGGAACAGGTCCAAACTTTCATGCCAATCAGTATTGGAATCAGCTTGTGAATTGTTTCCATTTGGGATGACTTAGGAAGAGCCAGTCTCAGGAAAAAAGGTATAGTGACTGGTTATAGAGAAGAGAAGAAATTAGGTCAGAACTTTAGAAATCTTTTCTTATTTGGGGGTGGAGCCAAGATGGAGGCATGAAGGCAGCATTTCCCAGGTATTCCTTCCCCAATAAACTCTAAAAGTCATCAAATTATGACTCTAGCCAAAATTTAGAGGGTCAGAACCCATAGAAAGACTGAGTGATAAAATTTTCCAGTCCAAGATAACTTAGAAGTTTTGTGGGAAAGGTGTGTTTCACTTAGACTAGGGGTTGGAAAAAAGCCACCCTCACAGCACAGCGCAGCCTAGGAATTACTGGGAATAGCTTGAAGGGGTGGTGAGAGAACTTGGCTGCACCAGCATGAGTGTGGAGTGAGGAGCACAAACTTTAGGTAAGAACTTGCAGTGGGAATCAGGGAAGCCAGTCTGCACCTTCAGAGTATAGCCTACAGATGGTAAGGGGGGGATTGCAGAAATCTCTCTGCTCTCCATGGGGCGGGACTCTGCTGTTTGCCCACACTCAGATCTAGGGTGCAGTTTGGCCTTCTATACTAAGATAACAGGAACCCTTCTCACAGTTCCAGGGTAGAGGGTAGTGCCTGTGGTCACCTACACATCAAAGCACAGGTAAGAGAGCATAAGACCTTGGAGAAATAAAGGTCCCAGTGGTATGTCCCCAAAAAACCCCCAAAGCCTTGGAAGTATGATAAATTAGTCTTAGGTTGAAGAAATGAGCAAAAAAAAAAAAGAAAAAGAAGAATCTGACCATAGAAAATTACTTTAGTACCATGGAAGATTCAGAAGATGACAAATTTGAACCTTCTGTATCCAAAGCCTCTAAGAGAAATAGAAAATGGGTGCAGGCTATTGATGAGCTCAAAAAAGACTTTGAAAAACAATTAAGGGAGGTGGAGGAAAAATAGGGAAGAGAAATGAGAATGATGCAGATAAATCATGAAAACCAAATCAGCAGCTTGGTGAAAGAAATTCAAAAATTACTGAAGAAAATAATGTTAAAAACCAGTTTAGGCCAAATAGAAAAAAGCACCACAAAAAGCAAATGAGGATTAGAATCCTTAAAAAGTAGAACTGGCCAGCTGGAAAAGGAGATAAAAAAGCTCTCTGAAGAAAATAACTTCTTGAAATGCAGGGAACTAAAGGAAGCTGATGACTTTGCGAGAAATCAGGAAGAAATAAAATTCTTCCAGAAAACAAAAAATTAGAAGAAAATGTGAAATATCTCATTGGAAAAACAACCAACCTCGAAAACAGATCCAGTAGAAATAATTTAGAAATTATTGGGATATCTGAAAGTCATGACCAGGAAAAGAACCTAGACTTCATTTTTCAAAAAAATAATACAGCAAAATTGCCCTGAGATCCTAGAAGCAGAGGGTAAAATAGAAATTTAGGGAATTTACTGGTTACCTCCTGAAAGAGATCTGAAAAGAAAAACTTCTAGGAATATTATAGCCAAATTCCAAAACTCCCAAGTCAAAGAGAAAATACTAAAAGCTGTCAGAAACAAACAGTTCAACTACTGTGACTATAGTCAAGATTACACAGGATCTGGCAGCATCTACATTAAGAGCTCATAGGAATTGTAATATGATATTCTGGAAGGCAAAAGATCTTGGTTTACAACTGAACATCCTCTTTCAGATGGAAAGATGAACTTTCAATGAAACAGGGAACTTTCAAACGTTCCTATTGAAAAAACCAGAGCTGAAAGTTTGATCTCCAAGTTCAGGACTCTGAACCATAGAGGGGGTGGATGAGAATGACTAACTATGAGGAACTTAATAATGTTGAACTGCTTGTATTCCTGCATGGGAAGAAGATACTGATAACTCATATGATCTTTCTTATTTATAAGAGCTGTTAGAAGGAGCATATATAAACAAGGCAAAAGAAGGACTGAAGTATAATGATATAATATGGTAAAAAGATGGAGTGAATGGGTGATAAAGGAAAGAAGAGAAGGGAGAGGAAGAAGGGGTTAAGATATTTTACATAAGAGTCAAGAAAAAGCTTTTTTAATGGAGTGGAACGGGGGAAGGCGAGGGAGAATGAGTGAGCCTTCATTCTCATCATAAATAGCTCAGAGAGGAAATAACATACACAATAGGGTATAGAAATCTATCTAGTCTAGAGAAAAATGGGAAGAAAGGGATGGGATAAAGGGGAATGGGACCAGGGAAGGGGGGAATAGGTGATAGAAGAGAGGGAAGATTGTGGGAGAGGGTACTCAGATATAACACCCTTTTGGATGGGGATGGGATGAAAGGAGAGAGAGAGAGAGAGAGAGAGAGAGAGAGAGAGAATGAGAATAGAATAAATGAGAGTGGGGAGGAATAGAGTGGAGAGAAATACAGCTAGTAATAGCAACTGTGTGAAAAATATTGAAGCAACTTCTCTGGTGGACTTATGATAAAGAAGGGAACTCATCCCAGAGACAGAGCCATTGGAATCTGAACATAGACTGAAGTATATTTTTTTCTCTCTCACTATTCTTGAGGTTTCTCATCTTCTTGGGGGGCAGGGGGGTTTATATTTACTCTTATAACAAGATTATTATAATAATATAAAATAATAAACCAAAAAATATGAGGAAAAAAAGAAATCTTTTCTTATTCTACCATGATGTGCCATTTATATCTGGATGCTATTCAGAATTTGTTTTTGGTGTTTTTTTAAAATCAAAACAGCTTTTTAGATAGTAAAAATTTTAAATTTCAAATCATATATATTGTTGACAATAACAATTTTAGTATGTTTAAAATCATGTAAATAGAAAAAAGCCTGGTGAGTACTGTTACAAAGTCATAGATGGGTCTCATTCACTCATTCATCAAACATTTATTAAGTGATCAGGGATGGACAAGATACTGAATCAGATGCTGAGATCATAAATAAGAAGAAAAAAAGAAAAACCTTGCCTTCCAGTATATTTCATTCCACAACTTTCAGGGGGTCATTCAGGATGTGTTTGGATCCAGAGACCAGCTCTTCCATCATGGAGATTCCAATTTCCAAATTTGAAGTTTTGGCTTGACTTTTAACATCACTTGATTTTGAGGGACAAAATCCATGAAATGAAAATATGGGCAAGAAAATAGAGCAGAGAAATGGATTTTTTGGTTGTGCTAAAGATAAATCTGTTTACAGTAAAAGTTAATAGAATATTCTTTGGAAAAGGGAGGTGGAATAAACTGGATGTTGTGAGCTCAATTTTTCCTTCTTTGTATTTCTCCAGCATCTTGGGGGTAGGAACCTGCAGTAATTCATTTTGCATTAAGCCTTTTTAATATAAATTAGAGCCCTACTCCAATGCCTCATTGAGGCGTGGAGGTGACCCTGTATGCTGGGAGACTGTGCCAGCTAGCAGAGTGAAACTTTGACAGGTCTTCCAAGCTACAAAGATTTTGACTTTGAATATGGACTTGGTCCTTGACACTTTGCCGTCTGTGGTTCACAGAAACTTAACACTAGAAAACTGACCACTGATTGATGAGTTTTTTTGATTATAGAAACTCAGCCAGGGTGTAGAGGACTGTATCAGTTGAAGGGATACACTTAATAAAAAATTAATATATTTGAAGCTAAAAATATTTTATTATCTTTGAGACATTCTGTGGATTATGGCTCAATCAATAAACACACATGGATTAAGTCTCTGCTATTTTCCAGGTTCAAGATACATGAAAAATAAATGAGGTAATTTTTTTGTGGGGGGAGAGAAAGGAGGAGAAGTGGAGGGATCTGGAAAGTCCTCCTGTAGATGTAGTGTTTAAACTGAGTTTTGAATGAATGTAGTGATTCTGAGTACTAGTGAGGAGAATGCATTTTAGGTATTCATAGGCTACCATGTAGAAAATCATGGAAATGGGAATGGGGAGCTGTATATGAAAAATAAGAAAGCCAGGAAGCTGGGGAAAAGTAAAAAGATTCATTTGACTGTGCTGAAAAGTTCATGAAAGGGAGTAATATATAATAAGGCTGGAAAGCTAGGTTGGAGTTAAGTAACCATGGACTTTTTAAAAATTCTATTTTTTAAAAAGAAAATTAAGACTAAAATCCCTTATTTAGAGGAAACTTTCTGAGAGCATTTTCCCCTGAAGGTGGTTCTGTCTACGTTTAAGAATAACCATAATATTTTTGTAATAGCTGTTGTCTTCATGGCTTTGGAAACTAAGTATAGGCATAAATGGTGTAACTCTCTTGTTTTTCTAAAAGAGAGAAGTTGCTTTCCAAATTCAAGATACGACCTTGTGAGGTAACCTAGTCCAACCCTCTGCTCACGGGCACTATAGCACTTAAATCATTTCTGGCCAGATGGATGTCTATACTTTTACCATTATCTGGCATTTTTCTTTCATGGGATTGAGGGAATTTTCCAAAAATCTTCCTATCAACCAAAGCTATTTCTTAGCAGAAATTCCAGAATATTTACTTGTGGTTTTAATCTTATTCTTAATTCCTAGAATAAATTTTCATTATTTGAAGGTATTGTTCTACAGTACAAAATGCACTTTCCATAGGTCCATCTTTTGGGGTCTTTATATAGGTGACTCTGATAAAGATGGCAGCTTGAATAAATTTAAAAGGAATGGATTCTATCTAGTTTGCCTTTTGTCAGTTTTGAGGCCTGTTACAGAAGAGAAATTATGCAAATTGGTGTCCTGCTATGCAGTGGCAAACATACTAGCTATGCATAGCAATGAGCTTCTTCGGTGGAAGCACTTTATCTTGAGCAGGATATGGCAGATACACGTGGCATCTTTTTTCCTTTTATATTTATTAATAATTTTCTCATTGCCTTTTGTTTTCATATTACAGCCATTTTCAGATATATTGCCTCTCCCCATGAACCCTTCCTCATAAGAAACAAAACCAATGAAGCAGTTAGCTAACTCCATGAATGTCTGAGAATGTATGCCACATACTGCTCCCCGTAGTTGCCCACTCTCCTCCTGAAAGGAGAGAGTGGGATTTCATCATCTCTTCTCTGGAGGGGGATGGGGTCAAGATTGGTCATTAAAATTAATTTGACTTTTTAAAAAAGTTTTATTGATTTTTTTTAACATTATGGACATTTTCAAATGTGTTTCCTCTTTTTAACCTTCAGTGAAACTTCCCTTGTAAAAGCAATAACTAAACACTCATTTAAGCTTAAACTTACTGATACAGCTGTTACATCTGATGGATTATGCAACAGTTTGCATGCATAACTCTCACATCTCTCAGGAATGGAGAGAGGTACATTTTTTTACCTCTTCTCTGGGACCAGGATTAGTCTTTACAATTCAGAACACTTAACCTTGATTTACTGTTGTCTTTATTTCTGTTATTGAATAGTTTTACTGGTTCTCTTCCTCTGCATCACTTCAAACAAATAGTTTTTTTTAGTTTTTGCAAGGCATTGGGGTTAAGTGATTTGCCCAAAGTCACACAGCTAGGTAATTCTTAATTGTCTGAGATCAGATTTGAACTCAGGGACTCCTGACTCCAGGGCTGGTGCTCTATCCACTGTGACACCTAGCTGCCCCTTCATGCAAATCTTATAGTATTTAGAATTGCTTATATTCATTATTTCTTGAAGCCCAATAATTTCCCTCATTACTAATAGCTAATACTCACAAAACATTTTAAGGCTTGCAAAATTCCATATATCTATTATTTAATTTGATCTTTAGAATAACTCTAGGAAGTAAGAGTTATCATTACTCTCATTTTATATATGGGAAAATTGAAAATTGAAAATTGCTCAGTGACTGCTTAGGATCATTCATCTAGGAAGTGCCCAAGTTAGGATTTGAACTTAGGTATTCTTCATTCTAAGTGCTTAATTAACATACCCATCCAGTCAGTGGGTGCCCACTTTGATTCTAGTTTGTTATAACTATAAAAAAGCAATGTTATTTTTTTTTGGTACACATGTGACCTTTCCTCCTATCTTGGCCTCTTTCAGCTATATGACTAGTAGTGGAATCTCTAGGCTAGTAGTGGAATCTCTAGGCTAAAAGGTAATAACAATTTCGTACTTTTCCTAACTATTCCATTCTCCTCTCCCCTCAACCTTCAGGAGAATTGGACCACTTCACAAGTTCACCAACAGTATATTAGTGAGCATGTCTTTCCATAGCCTTTGCAATGTTGACTATTTTTATCTTTTGACTTTTAGTTGGACATATCAAGGAACCTCAAAAATGCTAAAATTTATGTTTCACTTTTTCATGTCCATGTCCATTTATCTACCGAGACATCTGCATTCCATTAATGGCTAATTTTTGAATAGATTGAAATCAAATTCACCTCCTACTTCAACTATTGTAAAAGCATCCTCTATGGTTGCCTTGCTCTAATCTATTTCCCATATACCTGCCAGAATAATTGTTCTTTGATCCCCCTTCCTTGGGAACTTACAGTGTCTGCTTACTATTTACTGGATGAAATTCAAAGTTTCCCAACCTAGAATTCAATATCCTTCATTAGTTGTTTCCTTTTTACTTATTCTACCTCATCTCCCAATACCTCTTCATATGAATATCACACATTTTTTCTACTTCACTAGACTGATGCCTTTCACATTCCCATATATTTGTTGAGCACCTACTCTGTGCAAGGCCCTTTACATGTATGTTGGAATGAGGGGAGGGAAAAGGGATGTAGAAAACAAATATAAGATTTGATTCCTGCTCTCAAAATATTTAATGTAGTGGAAAGAGCATTTGATGTGCAATCATTCAGAAAACCATGGCAAGTCATTTAATTTCTTTGAACCTAAAGGTGCCACATCTGTAAAATGTGGGGATAAGAAGAGTGGTAGGAGTGGAGTAATCATACTCAAATTATTTCCTTCTTGGGATGGTTGTGAGAAAAGCAATTTAAAAATTACAAAGTGCTATTTACATGCAAAGTATCATTAAAATGTCAATTTAGTTACAAGCCAAACACCAGGACTGAATCAAAGAAATAATACCGTTTTATATTTTGTAATTTACAAAACGGGATTTTTATTTAATTATCTTTATTTTTTAAAAAAATTCTAAATATTATATTTTTCATCAATTACATATAAAACACTTTAATATTTTTTGCCTTATTTTCTAATTACATGCAAAGATAATTTTCAAGTTTTTGAATTTCACATTTCCCCACCATGTTCCCTTCCCACCACCCTCCCTATAGCAGGAAACAATCTGATAAAGGTTGTATCTGTAAAATTGCTTTGAACATATTTCTATATTTATCAAACTATGAAAGAAGAACTAGAATTAAGGGGAAAGGAAAAACATAAGAAAGAAAGAAAGAAAGAAAGAAAGAAAGAAAGAAAGAAAGAAAAGAAAAAATGTTTGAAAAAGTGAACAGAGTATGTTTTGCTCTACATTCAGAATCCATAGTTTTTCTATGGATGTAGATGGCATTTTCCTTAACAGATCTCTCAGGATTATCCTAAATTACTTAACTGCTGAGAGTAACTGTATCCATCAGAGTTGATCATCTCACAATGTTGCTTTGTATATCTTCTCCTGGTTCAGCTCCCTTCGTTCAGCATCAATCATACCAGTCTTTCTGTGCTTTTCTGAAGTTAGGTTACTCATGATTTGTCATAGAACAATAGTACTCTGTAACATTCAAGTACTACAATTTGTTCAGCCATTCCCCAATTGATGGATTTCCCCTCAATTTCTAGTTCTTTGTCACTACAAAAAGAGTAACTATATGGGGCAGCTAGGTGGCACAATGGATAGAGCACGGGCCCTGTAGTCAGGAGTACCTGAGTTCAAGTCTGGCCTCAGACACTTAATTTCCTAGCTGTGTGGCGTTGGGCAAGCCACCCTATTTGCCTTGCAAAAACCTTTAAAAAAAGGAATATAAATATTTTTGTACATTTGGTTCTTTCCCCCCCTTTTTAATGATCTCCTTGGCATACAGATCTAGTTCTGATATTCCTGGAACAAATGACATATGCAGTTTTATTGCCCTTTGGGCATAGTTCAAATTACTCTCTAGTAGAATGGTTAGATCAGTTCACAACTCCTTACCAACTCCCTCAGTTTCCCAGTTTTCCCCACATTCTAACATTGACCATTTTCCTTTTTTGTCATTTTAGTCAATCCAATAGATGTGAGGTAGTATCTCAGAGTCATTTTAATTTGCATTTTTTCAATCAATAATGATTTGGTGAATTTTTCCATTGACTACAGATAATTTTAATTTCTTCATCTGAATATTGCTTATTTGACCATTTTATCAATTGAAGAATGATTTGTATTTTTATAATTTTGACTCAGTTATCTATATATTTTGGAAACAAATTCTTTAATCAGAAATACTAGCTGTGAAAATTGTTTTCCACTTTTCTACATTATCTCTAATCTTGGATGTATTGGTTTCATTTGTACAAAATCTTTTTAATTTAATATAGTCTAAATTATTCATTTTGCAATTTGTCATATTCTCTACTCTTTGTTTGGTCATAAACTCTTCCCCTCTCCAAAGATCAGCCAGATAGCCTATTATTTTTACTCATAATTGCTTTATGATATCACCATTTATGTCTAAATCCTGTATCCATTTCACCCTTACTGTGGTATAGGGTGTGAGATGTTGGTCTATGCTGAGATTTTGTCAATAGTTTTGTTTTATAGTGGGTTCTTATCCCAGAAGTCTTTGGGTTTATCAAACAGTATATTACTTTAGTTATTTACTACCATTTCTTTTGCACCTAATATATTCCACTGACCCATTTCTTAACCAAAAGAACCAGCAAATTTTGGTGACTGTCTCTATAATATGGAACTGGTATGGCTAGGTCACTTTCCTTTGCATTTTTAAAATCAATTTCCTTGATATTCTTGATCTTTTGTTCCTCTAGATGTATTTTGTTTCTATTTTTTCTACCTCTGTAAAATATTTTTTGGGAGTTTGGTATGGCACTGAACAAGTAATTTAATTTTAGGTAGAATTGTCATTTTTATTATATTAACTTAGTCTAGCCATGAGCGATTGACATTTCCCCCATTATTTAGGTCTGATTTTATTTATGTGAAAAGTGTTTTATAGTTGTGTTCATAAAGTTTCTGACTTTGTCTTGGGAAGTAAATACCCAAGAAATTTATATTTTCTACAGTTACTTTAAATAGAATTTCTCTTTCCATCTCTTGCTTTTGGGCTTTGTTGGTCATATATAGAAATGCTGATGATTTATGTGAGTTTATTTTATATCTTGCTACTTTGCTAAAGTTGCTAATTGTTTGAAGTATACCTTTCTATATACTTCTCTAAGTATACCATCATATTATCTATGAAAAGTGAGGGTTTTCTTTCCTCACTGAATATTCTAATTCCTTGTATTTCTTTTCCCTTTCTTATTGCTAATGCTAACATTTCTAATATAATACTGAATAATAGTGATGATCCTTGTTTCACCCTTAATCTAACTGGGAATGCCTTTAGTTTGTCCCCATTAGATATAATACTTATTGTTGATTTTAGATAGATACTGTCTTTTGATATAAGAAATGCTCAATTTATTCATATACTCTAGCGTTTTCAATAGGAATGAGTGCTGTATTTTGTCCAATTTTTTCAAGCATTTATTGAGATAATCATATTATTTCTGTTAATTTTCTTATTGATATGTTAAATTATGGTGATTGTTTTCTTAATATTTAACCATCTCTACATAATTGGTATAAATCTTACCTGTTGGTAGGATCATAGTATATTATCCTAGTGCTAATGTGCTAAGTAATCTCTTTGCTAAAATTTTATTTAAATTTTTTTGCATCAATATTCATTAAGGAGATTGGTCTATAAATTTCTTTGTTTCTTTTGGCTATTCTTGATTTAGCTACCAATACTATGTTGATATCCTAAAAGGAACATAGCAGGACTTCTTCTTTACCTAATAGTTTATATAGAACTGGAATTAATTGTTCTTTAAATGTTTGGTACAATCCACTTGTGAATCCATCTGGTCCTGGAGATTTTTTTCTTAGGGAGCTCATTGATGGCTTGTTAAATTTCTTTTTTTTGAAATGGGATTATTTAGATATTTTATTTCTTCTATTGATCTGGAAAATTTATCTTTTTATAAGTATTTATCTGTTTCACTTATATTATCAAACTTATTAGAATTCAGTTGAGCAAAATAGTTCTGAATTATTACTTTAATTTCATTTTTGATATTGATAATTTGATTTTCTTCTTTCTTTTATATAATTTATCAAAAATGTTTTTGCCTAAATTATTTTAAATTTTATTTTATATTCTTAATATTTTATTTTTTCTCAATTATATATAAAATAATTTTTAATATTGCTTTTTAAAAATGTTGAGTTCCAAATTCTTTTACTCCCTTTCTCCTCATTGAGAAGGCGAGCATTTTTATATCTGTACCTATATTATCTCATTAGGTCCTCAGAACAACACTGAAAATCATTAGGGCAACTAATAATACTGTGTTATTTTATCATTCTTTATACATAAAACAAATATAAAGCAAAACAATAAAAATGACACCTTCAAGGCAAAGAGAGTAATAGTCAAAGTTACATTGCCAGGAAGTAACATAGCAGGTACTTCTTTTGTGATCTAGTGGTTTACCCATCGTACCATGGTTGAACCCTTTCTCAAACAAGATTTTGGTTAGTCATACCCATCTTGTCCAATGCTTTTGTGCTTACTGCTTTCCCCCTAGTCATATGATATTCTCTCACTTCTCTAGACTCTCATATCCATCCTCCTTCAAAATTGTATCTAAAACTTACATCCTCCAGGGTCTTTCCTCTATCCAATACCTTCTTTGTATCTTATTTATCTTATTTAGCTCTTAGGGATTCCATTTCAATTTCATTCTTTTTCACTTACAGAGAACTTACCAAAAGTTGTTATTTTGTGTGTGTGTGTGTGTGTGTGTGTGTGTGTATTAAATTTCTTCAATGAAACAGGAAACTTTTTGAGGATGAGGATATTTTCAATTCAATAACTGTTTGTTGAGTGTCTGCTGCATACAAGGAAGGGGCTGTACTGGGAATACAAAGACTGAAAAATAAATGTCAGAGGATGTTAAAATGCAGTGAAGGAAATAGCACTTTTGTAGAGACAAACATTCAAAGAAATTTGAGGGAGGGAGAACATTAACAATGGGGGGGAATCAGGAAAAGTTGAAGGTGTCAACTAAACTGAACACTTATGGGAGAAAGAATTCCAAGAGACAGTGGTAAAGAGGAAGAGCATTTTCATCATACTTTTTATGCATGGCTAACAGCAAGTAGGTTCATATGGCTGAAAGGGGGAGCAATGTCAAATAAGTCTGGAAAAATGAACTGGAGTTAGATGATGAAGTGCCTTAAAAACCAAACAGAGGAGTTTATATTTTAATCTGGAAGAAATTGGAGAAACTATTGAAATTTCTTGAGAAGAATAACATGGTCAGACCTGTGTGTTAAGAATATCAATTGGATGGTTTGATGTATGGAATGTAAATAGGAATGAGAAGTTGGATACACTGGATATTTGGAGACTAAATTAGAAGGTTATTATAGTCCAGGTGAGAACTGATGAGGGCTTAAACTAGGGAAGTAGATGAGAGAAGAGGTGATAATGACTTCAAGATTATATACTGAATGTGCCTGTAAGAACTGTGTTGCCATCAGCAGAAATAGAGATATTAGAAGGAGAAGTGAGGTTAGGTGAAAGTTAATGAATTTAGTTTTAGATATGTTGATTTTTTTTTTGATGCGAGGAGACTGGGTATCCCTATTTCACCCAAAACTTAAGGGCAAGAATAGATCTGATCTCACTTCGCTGGGGTTTACTCATTGCTCCTTAGGTAATGTAATGGTACCCAATTCCCAAAGGGTTCATAATATTAATGGTAGACTAAGTGCAGACACCTGGTCAGTTTAAGTTCACTTTATCTCAGAACGCTTGAGCTTAAGCAAACTGTCATCCTCAGCCTCCATAGGAACTGTGATTAAAAGTGTACATCACTATGCATTACTGGATATGGTGAATTTTTATATTTCTATGAGATATCTGGGAAGAGATATCTAGTAGGTACTTGATAATGTGGTTCTGTCACTCAGAAGAAAGATGAGGTCTGGATACATCAGGGAAGCCTCTGCATAAAGATAATAATTGAATTTATTGGGAGGAGAGGTAGAAAGAAAAAGAGAGAGACAGAGAAACAGAGAGAGAGGATATAGAGGGGAAAAAGAAGATATCTTAGGATATTAGGGACTGTTGTGTATGGGGACCACTGTAAATTATCTTCACCTGGTGTCCTTTAGCACCAGAGCCTTATCTTACTAAGTGCCATGGGAATGGGAGTGGATGAGGTACTGGGAAGGATATTTAAGCATTGGTATTTGGTTCAATAAACAGAGACCTTGGACACCTTGGTGTACAAAGGGGGAACTTGTCTTCCTTGTCTCCTGCCTCTTCAATGCTCACTTGGGGAAGATTGAGGGAGTCCAGAAAGGGACTCAACATTAGGACAGAGCCCTGGAGTGTACCTAAGAGGTCAGGATCATAGATGATAATCCAGCAAAAGAGACTAAAAAGAAAGGATCAGATTAGAAGAGTCTAAGAAGAAGATAGTGTCATGAAAAAGGAAAAAAAGGTGGGGGTAACAGTATTAGTACTTTCAAAGAGGGTAAATATCAATCAGCAAAAATTCATTAAGGGTCTCCTATATCCTATATATTGTTCCAGGTCCAGAGTAGCCTCACCCTCAAATAATTTTCATTCTCTTGGGGTGACAATATAGAAATATGGATTCATAGGTATAAAGATGGAAGGAACCTCAGAAGCCATATAGTCCAAATATGAGAGGTTAAAAAAGGGGATGAAGATTAGGAAAAGGTCACTGGATTTAGTGATTAGGAGATACTTATGATACTTCTGGGGATGGAGCCAAGACAACTTTAAAATAATGTCTCAAATCAAATTCTGGAGTAACAGAACCAACAACAGGCCAGACAGAGACATTCTTCCAGCCCAAGATAGTTTAGGAGCCTGGAAAGATAAATTTGGACAAAAGAGAGCTTAAGCCTTAAGGAGCAATATTTTTTCTGATTGATATTTGATTTTATTTTTCCAATTACATGTTATAGAAGTTTTTCACATTATCCACTTGCATATTTACAAGTTACACTATTTTCTTCCACCCTCCCTTCTCACTTCCCTCCCCTCTTTGATCTGAGAACTGGAATTTGACTACAATATTCTTGTGAGTTTTCATTTGCAATCTTAGGTAATGATCAGTAAACCCTTTCAATTTTTATTTTACCTTCTGGTTCTAGAATATCAAGCAATTTTCTTTGATTTCTTGAACATGCTATCCAGGTTCTTTCTTTGATCATTCTAACATAGTAGTAAAAGTTGTACATGTACATTTATGTTTAACTTGTTTATGTTAGTCATTTTGTGTATGAGGAATTAGTATGAAGGGGAAAAAAGAAAATCAGGGAATAGGAAGAAAAAACATAAGAGAAATTTTAAAATTGAACATAGTATTCATTTACATTTTGTGGTTTGTTTTTTCCCCCCCTCTGGATGTGAATGGCGTTGTTCATAATAGGTCTCTGGTTGTTCTATATCTCTGAACTACTGAGAGATTTTGCATCCATTATAGTTGATCAACTCATACTGGAGGAGCAATATTGCTTTTGTTCCCAAGGGATCAGGGGTCCTTTTAGAGTTAGGACCAGAGTGTAGACCAGGAGAATAGTGACTGCACTTCTCCCCTGGTTTTTGGAGAGAAACTCCAAAAACTTCCAAGTCCCAGAACTAGTTCTGAAATCAACTGTTTGAAAAAGACTGACACTTCAGGCAGTACTTTCTTAACCCATTATGTCCAAAACAGAGCAAAACATTGACTTGAAGTTCACAATTAAGAAATTAGATGGATAAAAGTGAGCAAACAATAAAAAGATGTGAATTGTACACAAGTCAAACAAGAATTCCCAGAAGAATTCAAAATGATTTTTAAAAAAAGAGGGACAAAAAGTCACTGACGAAAATAACTCTTTATAAAGCAAAATTGACCAAATGGGCAAAGAGGTGCAAAAGCTCACTAAAATTTCTTAACAATTAGAATTGGGCAAATGGAGGTTATGGATATCATGTGGACATGTATTGTCAAGTGGACGTCATGAGACATTGGGAAAACAAATTTAAAATGAAAAAAATAGAAGAAAATGTGTAATATCTCATTGGAAGAACAGCTGACCTGAAGAATATATCAAGGAGAGATCATTTGAATTACCTTGAAAGCAATGATCAAAGAAAGAGCCTGGATAACATTTTCAAGAAATCATCAAAGAAAATTGCTTGGTATTCTAGAACCAGAAGGTAAAATAAAAAATAAAAGGGTTTACTGATCATTACTTAAGATTGCAAATGAAAACTCAGAAGAATATTATAACCAAATTCCAGTTCTCAGATCAAAGAGAAAATTCTTCAAGTAGTCAGAAAAATAATTATTCAAATACTATGAAACCTCAGTCTAGGTTCAGACAAGATTTATCAGCTACTACATTAAAGGAGTAGAGGACTTAGACTATGATATACTGGAAGGCAAAAGAACTGCGATTACAACCAAGAACCATCTACCCAACAAAACTGAGAATAATCTTCAAAAATGGAAAAAATGGGTATTTAATTAGAGTACTTTCAAGCATTCCTGATGGAAAGATCAGAGCTGAATAGAAAAATATGATTTTCAAATACAAGACTCAAGAAAGGTAAATAGGAAAGGGATATCATAAGGGATTTAATAAGATTAAACTGTTTATATTCCTACATGAGAAGATAATAAAAACTTTCTCATTATTAGGAGTATATATAGAAAGAAGTCATAGGTGTGAGTTGAATATGAAGGAATGATACCTTACAAAAAGTTAAGGAGCCATAGAGGAAAGTACTAAAAGAAAAGGAAATAAACATAAAATAAATACAAAATAAACATAAAAGAGGCAAGGAAAAACTTTTACAGTGGAGAAGAAGAGGGGGATAGTTAAGGGGGAATGAATGAACCTTTCTCTCATCAGAATTGGTTCAAAGAGGGAATAACATACACCGTCAATTGGGTTCAGAAATCTACTGTACCCTACAGGAAGGTAGGAAAGGAAGGAGATAAGAAAATTGGGATGGGGTGACAGAGGAGAGGGAAGATTTCAGGAGGGAGTTAGTCAGAAGTAAAATGCTTTTGAGGAGGAATATGGTGAAATGAGAGAGAATAAAATAAATGGGAGGAGGAATAAGTTATAAGGAAATACAGTTAGCAATAGTAACTGAAAAAAAAATGAAGTTAAAAGCCTTATTTCTCAAACATATAGAGAACCGAGTCAAATTTATAAAAATAAGAATCATTCCCTAAGTAACAAAAGATCAAAAGATATGAGTAGGTTTCAGATGAAGTAAAGCTATCTATAGCCATATAAAAAGTCCTAATTCACTATTAATTGGAGGATGAAAATTAAAGCATCCCTATTAGATTGGCTAATACAACAGAAAAGGGAAAATGAAAAATGTTGGAGGGGACGTGGGGAAAATGAGATATAAATACACTGTTGGTGGACTTTTGAAACCGATTCAATTATTCTGTAGAGCAATGTATGCGCTTTGACCTAGCAATGCCTCTACTAGATCCTAATTCCAAAAGAAATAAAAATGAAAGGGAAGGGGACAAAAATACAAAAATAGTTGTGGCAGGAATTTTCTGGTGGCAAAGAACTGAAAACTGAGAGAATACCCCACAATTGAGGAATGGCTGAACAAATTATGGTAGGTGATTACGATGGAACACCATTCTGTCAGGGGAAATGATAAGTAGAATGCTTTCAGAAAAATCTGTGGAGACTTATATGAGCTGATGCAGGGTGAAAAGTAATGTGTATAAAGTAAAGCAAAATTGAAAGATAATAAGCTGTGAATGACTTAGCTATTCTCAGCAATACAATGATCCAGGACAACTCTGAAGGACTTATGATGAATAATATTATCCATTTCTAGAGAAAGAACTATTGTGTCTAAATATAGATTAAAGTATACTTTTAATGTTTTAATTTTCTCTAGAATTTTTTGGATGGGGATCTATGTTTTCTTTCACAACATGACTATTATGGAAATGTTTTTCATGACTATACATATTTAACCTATATCAAATTGCTTGCCTTCTCAGTGGGAGAGGGAAGTACATGTGTGGTGGGAGGATGAGAGAGAATTTGGGACTCAAAGTCTGAAAAATGAATGTTAAATTTTTTTTTTACATATAACTGGGGAAAATAAAATACTAAATAAAATTTTTAAAAAAGAGAAATAAAGGACTCCCATATGGCTATATGGG
Source organism: Macrotis lagotis (assembly GCF_037893015.1). NCBI lineage: Eukaryota > Metazoa > Chordata > Mammalia > Peramelemorphia > Peramelidae > Macrotis > Macrotis lagotis. The sequence continues at coordinate 693,257,535 of NC_133658.1, read as the reverse complement.
AAGATGATATATGTAACTTCTAAGAACTTATTCATTATTAGGGCAATAAGAAGATTCTACATAGAAAGAGGGGTTGAGAATGAGTTGATTATATTGAGTTGAAGGTAAAAAAATTATAGACAAGAAAAGGGATGCCCTGAGAGAAGGGAAAATTATCTCATATATATATTATATATACACATATATATATATATATATATATATTTTATATATATATATATATATATATATATATATATATATATATATGAGTTTTTGTTTGGGAGAGGAAAATGATGGGGAGATAGGCAATACTTGAATTTCACTCACTTCTAAATTGGTTCAAAGATGGGAAAATATACATATATGTGTGTATATGTATATATACACATATATTCAATTGGTAATAGCAATGTCTTACCCAATAGGGAAGTAGTAAGGGAAGGGGATAAGTTTTCAAAAGGAGGGGGAGTAATAAAAGGAAGGGCAGATAAAAAATGATTGTGGCCAAAAGTAAAACAGTCATCAGAAGAGGAACAGGATTAAAAGAGAGAAGGATAAACAAAAAAATAGAATGGAGGGAAATGTTCAGTTAATACTCATAGCTATGAATGTGAAAGGGATGAATTTACCCCATAAAAGAGGAAATAGAAGGGGTTAGAATCTAGAATCTAATATCAAGTTGTTTACAAGAAACACATTTGAAACAGATATACACAGAGTTAAAATAAGAAACTAGAGCAGACTCTGTTATGCTTCAGCTGATATAATAAAAAGAGATAATTGCTAAACTTGGAGGAACGGGTATCAGTTGAATTATGAGATCAAGGAGTTGATTTCAAAGAGTTGAGAAGTGAGTGGGAGATGAGGAGCATTGGGTAAAAACATATATAGCTATAGACATTGAGCAGCTAGTTGGTGCAGTGGATAGAGCACTGGCTTTGGATTCACCAGCCTGGAGTTTGAATCCAGTCTCAGACACTTGCCACTTACTGGCTGTGAGACTTTGGGCAAATCACTTAACCCTGATTGCCCTGCATCTAGGTTCATCTCCAGTCTTCCTGATCCATATCTGGCCACTGGACCCAGATGGCTCTGGAGGAGAAGGTGAGGCTGGTGACTTAGCACAGCACATCCTCATTCAAAACCAATTCATGTGCTTGTCATGGTATCATCTCCCTGATGTCACAGTCTTCAAAAATGAAGGACAAACATTACAATAGACATCATTCTTCCTTCTTCCCAGTATGGTATTCAGCACACAAGTACTTATTCAGTAAGTTGATGGATATTATTTAAAAAATAATATCTTTCTTCTGGAATATATCTTGGATATTAGTGAGGTACCCTCTTAGACTTTCTCCCCATCCCTTCAATTACCTCTCCCCACTCCAAAATTTATTAAAATTAAACTACTTGGGATCCTGAAAAATTATTGGTTTTGAATATATATATGTAAAATAATAAACCATGGTAACAAAAGTATCATAAAAACATACATATATAATGTGTGTATATGCATATATACAAGTACATAGATGCACATGCCTGTGTACAGACAGGCACATAAACACTGAGTGGAACAGGATGGTAAATGAGGGAATATAAATTTACCTTACTCACCATATCTTGCTGGCCCCAGACCTTGCTTCACTTGCTTATCTTTTCACCCTCATCTTAATTCCTCCTTTTTATCTCTAGCTCTGGGAACACCAAATAATCAAATAAAGTCATCATTACTATTGGGAAAGCAAGATAATCAACTTCCCTCACCAAACCTGTGACTCCAGATGAAAACTCCCTTCTTTTGGCCACCATTCTCTTTATATAAGGTCCCTTAACCCTGCTCCTTCCATTACATTTAGAAAGTAAGTTTCTGAGGTGAGGGACTATCTTATTTTTGTATTTGTAGTCTCAGAAGCTAGTAAAGTCTCTGGCACATAGTAAACAATAAATGCGTTTTCTGAGAGATAATAACCAGTTGGCACATGTGGTCTGGTTGAGCAGCTAAGTAGTTTTGACTCTGTTTCTTATAGAGGTAGGAAACAATAAATGGATCAGGTTCACTACCAATTAGCATCACATTAATCTCAGCTAATGATGAAGAGAGGCTGCCAAGGCTAGAGCCTATTTATCTGCCCTTTCCATAACAAGCACCTTTCAGTAACACCTGGCACACTGTAGGGTCGAAAGACCTTGAGTGGCAATATGGGCTGCCCAGTACAGGAAGACATAATTTCCAGACTGAAGAATTCTGCTTTTACTTGAAGGAAGGAAAAATTCAATCTCAGATAAGATGGATTCAGAAAATAGGTCACTGATGTAAGTTTGCAGCTATTTTCTCTCTTGCTTTCTGTGGGTGCCTTCTTCAAATTGCTTTTTTCAAAGGGCAAACGAAGCCATGGGGGCTGCCAGGATGAGGGAGGGTGATGACAGTCCCTCTGGTCTCAAGGGTCATTGTTTTGTCAGGGGACTTATACCCCTACATCCCCAAGACTGGTGTCTGCATTTTGTCTGGGCTGTTAAATTGCTGTTAAAGAAAAGGCAGAAATCCCCTTCTTGGCTATTGATTTTTTCACACACCCGGAGCATAGTTCACAGTCACTTGATTTGCCACCTGCAGTTTATAATAGAACGGACTCGTGGGATTATGAACCACTTTATTTCTGTGCAGAGTTTCCCAGCTTGAGGCCAAATTGAAGGGTATTAGTCATCAGCAATTTGCAATTGTTTTAATGTACTTCACTTGGAGGAATTGTAAGCAGCTAAAGCAAAGATAAATTTTCCAGCACCAATAGCATTAATGAGGGAGTCAAAATGTGATGATTTCCTTAAATAGGTCTCATAGACTGATAAGTTTGTATGAGTCCAGGGGCAATGTGAACTAGAAAGTTCTTTATTAAATCCATGGTTTTGAGGGTAGCTCACATTTAATGGTTTTTGGATTAAATTAATATGGTAAAGTTGCTTTTTGATGTTTGCCTATGTTCATGATTTGAAAACTTTCAAGAAAAATATTTTGCATTATGTGAATTCAAAACAGGGGGGGTGGTCTTCTTGATTAATCATCAGCATCTGTAATAACACAAGGAGGCTTATTTTTCCTTTACCAGTGATTGTATATGGGGAGAATTTCCTTGTGACATCCTCTGATGTGATGAGATGATTTTTGAGCAGGCATGAGCTGGCCAGGTAAATCTGAATTCCAGGAAGTTGTGACACATAAAATCTTTTGGGGAAAAACATGTTGATTTAATTCAGTCCCCAAAGTTCAAAAAGAAACCAAAACCCCAACCTGAGCTACTAGTTATGTGGTGTTTTCTTAATCCAAAGCGTTTTGCCTGAATGCAAATTTTTAAAAAATTCAGACTCTCAAAGCAATAAAGGCCATTTAGGTCAATTAATAAATCTGCTTAACCAGGGATCTCCTCTTCATTGTTTCCAGGAAGTGATGATCCGATCCAGTCTCTACTTAAAAATTTCAGTTTAATTATTGCCATCTTCCAGAAGTCTTTCCTAATTCCCCCAGTTGTTAGGACTTCCCATTCCCCCATCAAAAATATGAATTTTTGCTTATCCTGTATTTGCTGTTCTGTTAACAGTTTATATTCTCCCAGGACAATGTATACTCTGATTTGTAACTATATCCTCTGTACCTAGCAATGAGATTGGCATACATTTGTTCATAGTTCCTGTCATGCTCAACTCTGTTATTTTGGGGGTTTGCTTGGCAAAGATACTGGGTTGGTTTTTACCATTTTCATCTCCAGCTCATTTTACAGTTGAGGAAACTGGGGCAAAAAGGAAGGTAAATGACTTACCCAGAGTAACATAGCTACTAAGTGTCTGAGGCTGCATTTGAACTCATGACTCTAGGCCCAGTGATATATTCACTGTACCACTTAGCTGCCTACTGCCACATGGTGAATTAATTAGTAAAAGAAACTCTGGATTTGAAAGTAAATGACTTGGGTTTGAGGCTTATCTTTTCTCATTATCTATGCCTCCTTGAACAAGTCACAACCTCTATGGGTCTAAGTTTATTCATTTATAAAATGGAAAGCTGAATCAGTCAATTACTAAGGTCCCTTTCAACTCTAAATTCCACCTCACAATCCCATTCAATTGATGGACAATTTTAGTTTTTCAGATATCCTTTGGTTTTTATATGATCTACATTTCCCAATCTATCTCTACCTCTCCTGCTCCAAGTACTATTTTTTATAATGAAGATTTTTTAAAAGAGGAAAAAAATCTCAAACCCTAGTTCAATAAAACTAACCAAAATATTAATCAAGTCTGACATCACACACATATCATGTATAGTTTTGCTACTGTACCCTTTGTAAACCTGGGTTTTCCATATGATTTACAACTGAAATCTCCTAATCTATGTTGTTTCCTCTTAAAAGAATGTGAGCTCCTTAAGAACTATTGTTAAAAGAACCAGGATTTATAAGAAAAGGGAAGTACATGGTCCCAGTGTACTTTGCCTGAATTCCAAGTATTGTGTTTGATGTGGATGCCACATTTAGGAAGGGTTTGAGATAAAATGGAATCATTTTAAGATTAGAGAGCACCAAGAGGATGGAAACTAAGATGGTGAAGGGCCTTGAGTCCTTGTCATATGAGGAACAGTTTAAAGAACTAGAGATGTTAATCTTGGAGAAGATTCAGAGAAACTATAATGATTTTGTAATAGAATGTAAATAACATAATGTTCAGTTATTTTTCAGCCATATCCAACTCTTCATGACCCTATTTGGGGTCTTCTTCATAAAGAATCATTTTCTACTCCCACTTATTTTATAGATGAGAAAACTGTGACTTGCCCAGAGTCACACAGCTAATAGGTGTGAGACCACAATTGAATTCAAGGAAAATGAGTCTTTCTGAGTCTAGGCTCAGTGCTCTATCTACTATGTCAAATGACCATCAAGTACAAATGAATTAGACCTATTCAATTTGTGAAGTAGGAACAGCAGCATTTAAGTTTGATGTTAGGAGAAACTCATTATTAATGTGTCGAAATCTCCAAAAAGAGATTGGGGTTGTCTTCAGAGGTGGTAGGGACCTCTTCACTAGAAGTCTTTACTGGATAACTATTTGTCATACTATGTTAGGGGTTTGTTAGGGTAGGGATTCCTCTTTTAGGGTTTGGTCTGTATGACCACTGGACTTGTATGAAAGGAAGTCACTTCACTGGTATTACTTTAAAAAAAATCACAAATTCTTTGTGTGATTATCATTATAAAGAAAATCAAGACCTTTTTATACAAATTTTTTTTGCATATAATCACTTCTTTTTGTCCACGCATGTTGTATCACTTGTGGTACTTTAAGATTTACAATTTTGTGAGGCATGTAGAGTTTTATTATTATCATTTTATAAATTATGAAATTATAGTCTCAGAGAGATCAACTGACTTGTCCATGATCATATAGTTGTGCCAGAGCCATAATTCAAACCCAAGTCTTCTGACTACACATCTAGGGTTTTACTACTGAGTTTAATATTGCTAGCATAGTAATTTTCTCAAAAATCCCATTTATGTTACATAGAAAAGTTTAAGAAATGCTGGATTAAGATTTTTTTACTCCTAGTTGTAATGGCAAATGGGTCTTCTATGACCATCCCTTCTCTTTTTTCCATTTGGTCCTTGTAGGGAAGGACAACAGTACTTCTCGATGTTAATGGTGTGATTTTGAGAACACAAAAACTAAGTAAGATTTATCTACATTTCAGAGGAAATAAGTGAGTCTTTAGGACATTTTCTTCAGCATTGGTATCAGTGAGAAGACAAGTCTCTAATAGTGGGGACTGAGCCACAACTGATGAAGAAGTAGGACAAGAACTGGGGAAGCTGCATTCCTGTCTAGGACCCAGGGAGCAGTAGAGGATAGGAGGTGTACCTATCCCCCACTTTACCTTCCTTTCCCTCTTAATGCCACCAGTTCTAGACTGGACTAAACTATGGACCCTTTCTTGGATTGGTACTAGGATGAATTTTGGAGGTCAGGGCTGGTGGTATTCCAGGGAAATTGGTTTTCCTGAACTATTTCTGTGAGGTCAGGGAAGAAGGGAAGGAAGATGAGAGAAATCAGAAGCACTTGAGGTTAGAGGAAAGAGGAAGGTATTTGTGGTCACTTTCCTGGGGCGGTCTTTCCTGGGTAGCCATTCAAGGCATGGAATATGTGAATAAGTACAGTTAAACTTTCCACATTGAGACTTTCCCCATCATGGTTTGGATATTTAGCCAGTTAATTTAAGAAATTAAATGGATTTTTTTGGGGAGTTTTGTGAAATCCCTAGTTGACACACAAAGGCCAGAAGATGACACAGAGACTATAACCCAAATTTTACAATAAGGTACTGTAAATAGCCCATATATTAAAACAAATTCAGACTTCTTTCCTGGTATGAAGGGAGGACCAAAAAAATTTTACATGGATTTTCCAGAAGCAAGGGTGTGGCATTCCTAACCCCAGCAATGTGGAAGTGATAACTAGCTATTCTAAGTGACCTTCCCCTTTTGGGATGTATTTGACACCTTGCAGGCTTTATTGAAGAACGTTAGAATTGATGGTACAACATGGGAAACACTAGCACAGGACCACCTGGCATGGCATGCCCTCATCAGAGAGGGTGCTGCACCCTATGAGGAAGGCAGAATTGAAGCAACTCAAAGTGGCATTCGTAAGTTTAGAGTACCCAGCCCAGGTATTCACATGGACTATTTGTGCCCAACCTGTGGTAGAGCATTTCAAGCTCCTATTAGCCTGATCAGCCACAGTGGGACAAACTGTAATTTGTCTCAAACATAGTGATGTCATTTTGGTCTCCTTCAATAACAAAGGACAAGAACCAACCAACCAATAACCAAATCAGGGGATGCTGATATAGGATTAAGCATGAGAATATGTCAGACAGAAAGCCCATCCAAACCTGAAACTTGAAGCTTGAATATAATTTGGATAAAGTAGAGAAAAGTGAGAACTTTCCCTAATGGAAAGAACAATATGAGCAAAGATTTGGAGGCAGGAATGAATATGACATGAGTGTTCAAGTTAAAGATAGGAGACTTACCTAGTTAGAGAGGCAGCAGGGTCCAGTCAACAACTTGAAGTTACAAAGACCTGGGTTCAAATTCTATTTCTAAGTCTTACTAGCTGCGTAACTGTGGGCAATTCACTTACTTACAAGAACATTAATACTATAGTACTTGACTTATAGCATTGTTAGGCTATTGGCATATGGTTGGGTGAAATAGAGATTAATAATTATTTATTTCATTAGTTTTGAATTCATTTTTATTTTAATGTTGGCCATTTGATTTTTCTTTTTCTTTTTTAAAAATCAAATCAGCAAATAGCTTTCTAATTTCTTTTAAAAATTTTCTAGTTTTATTTTTAATTTTTTAAAGATTTGTTTTGAATTTTACATTTCCCCTAATCTTGCTTCCCTCCCCCCCCCAGAAAGCAATTTGCCAGTCTTTACATTGTTTCCATCGTACACATTGATCCAAATTGAATGTGATGAGAGAGAAATCATATCCTTAAGGAAGAAACATATAGTATAAGAGTTAGCAAGATCATCAATAAAATATCAGTTTTTTTCCCTAAATTAATGGTGATGGGGGCAGCTAGGTGGCACAGTGGATAGAGCACTGGCTCTGGAGTCAGGAGTACCTTAAATCAAATCTGACCTCAGACAATAATTATCTAGCTGTGTGGCCTTGGGCAAACCATTTAACCCCATTGCCTTGCAAAAACTAAAAACAAGCAAATAAATAAATAAATGGTAATAGTCCTTGGTCTTTGTTCAAACTCCACAATTCTTTCTCTGAATGGTATTGCAGATGGTATTGCAGACAGCCCCAAATTGTCCCTGATTGTTGAACTGATGGAATGAAACAAATTAAATTTTACCTCTTTTCTAGGACTCTGAGTAGTCATTTGGGTTAGGGTTTCAATACCCGGCACAACTATGAATCGCTTTGATTTCCTCATCTGTAAATTTGTATTTGCATATCCTTTGACCATTTGTCAATTGGGGAATGGCTTGTTTTCTTTTTTTTTTTAATTTGACTCAGTTCTCTGGATATTTTAGAAATGAGTCCTTTGTCAGAAATACAAGTTGGAAAGATTGTTTCCCGGTTTACTACATTTCTTTTGAAATTGGTTATAGTAGTTTTGTCTGTGCAAAAGCTTTTTAATTTAATGTAATCAAAATTATCTAGTTTGTTTTTATTGATGTTCTCCATCTCTTCCTTGGTCATAAACTGCTTCCCTTTCCATAGATCTGAGAGGTAAACTACTCCTTGGTCTTCTAGTTTGTTTATAATATTTTTTTTATGTCTAAATCCTGTATCCATTTGAATCTTATCTTGGTATAGGGTGTGAGGTACTGGTGAAATCTAAGTTTCTTCCATACTAACTCTCAATTTTCCCAGCAGTTTTAATAGAAGAGAGAGGGGAAAAAAAACCTTCTAGTTTTATTAAGTCAATATTTGCTTATTTTTTACTTTTAATTTTGTTAATCTTTCCTTTGATTTTTCAGAATTTTTAATTTGGTGTTTAATTGGGAGTTTTTAGTTTGTTGGTTTTCTGTTTTTTTTAATTGCATGTCAAATTCATTAATTTTTTCTATTATTGATGCAAGCATTTAGAGATATAAATTTGTAGAGATAGTATATATAAATTATTTATGTGACTTAAAGTGCTATATAAATGCCAGTTATTATTATGTAATTATATCTTATAATTTTATTATTTTAATAGTGGGTATATGTTGTGCATTGAGAGAAAGGATTGATTAGATTGGATTTTATATGTAAACAAACCTTGAGTGATTCTGAAGAAGTCTGTTTTCTGATCAGTGTCTAGTTCATGATGTTCTCATGAGAGTATTTAGGTAGCAGAGTAGGAGACATGACAGAGCTAGTCAAGGATATATGATAGAGTAGGGAGAATCAAAGGAAAGTTTCATGAAGTATCCCCAGGATCATATGTAGCAGAAATGCCCTGGCTAATACAGGGAGTTGAATAATCTTATTTTCTGGAACAAGGAAGGACCTTGTCCTCTGTCCTTATTACTTGATTGATTAATGAAGTGCCTTTGAGGCACTTTGGAATTTTGTATAAGAGTTCATCTAAGTATAAAAGGATCTTCCTGCCCAATAGAATCCTTATTTATCATATCTAATATGCTATAAGATCCTATTGCCTCTTGCATAATATTTTTGTGATAGGATAGGGTATATTCTATGGTCCCTTCTTGGAGCTGAGCTCCCTTCATCACTTCTGAGTACCCAATATGGGTCAGTGATGAAGTTCTTTGGGATGCTGATACCTTTATGGGCATCCCCTGGTTAATAGGGGCTCATCTGGGAACTAAAGGACTGATTTCCAATTAACTTGGAGAGTTTAATCCCCTTTTGGGAGTCCACACATGTTTGGGGTTCAATTTAGCTTGTTTACTTGCTTGTTCTAATGCCAAATGAACTCAGATCTCTCTCTTGGGTGGGCCTCATGGATTGCAGGGGCAGTTGAAAAGATTTTGTCCAGACTCTCATCTGGATTGCACTATACATTGGCAGGGCTATCTGTTGGGGAAGAATTTATGGGTTTCTTTGTGTTGCAAGGACCCATGGAGGTATTTTCATTGAGGACAGTTTGTTTTTTTTACCTTAATGTAGAGGACAACATCTAATTTGCCTTGTGTTCTTAATCTTTTTGGGGACATTTTCATGTGTTCTGCAAATTTATTTGGGTTTAGAATTTTTTTCTCAGGGCAGGTTATTCTTCTATATTCAGTTTTGTTAATTGTTTGTTTATTTCAATTAAAAGTATTCCCCCCCAATTGTTAGTTGGAATAGACTTTTATAAGGTACTAGGAAGGCAGTAACTTGTGATAAACTTTATAAAATGTCATTTATTTATTATATTACTGAGGGCAGGTAGAACACACCCATACTTGAGCTGCCCAAGCCAATTTGGTTTTATATATATATATATATATATATATATATATATATATATATATATATTCATATTTGGAGGATTTTATTTTGACACAATAATTTAAATATCCAAAATGCCCTCTCACTTTGTAGATTTTAAAGCAAGAGACAAGTTCCATTCTCACTCTCTTTTCTCTTGAAATCTAAAGGCTTGTCTGCACTATAAGATTTAGACCATCACAAAAATATTGTTCATTTTTGAATTGTCTAAGAACAATGCTAAGTTAGGACTTTGAATTTAGGAGGTCATAAAGAACAGTATCAGGTGTACTTCATTGAGACAATTTGCTATAAGGTTTTTAGTTCTTCTGAGTCATCATCCAAGGAAAAGCTTGTCAAGGGTAAAATATAGAATTTAATCTTTATTTATGGCTACAGTGTAACCCATATTACCAATGAGTATAATAATAAGATGCAATAATGCTGAATGAATGGACTTTGAGGGCCGAACGTGACCCTGAGCCTTGAGTTGGATACACCCATTCTAGGGAAGGATACTTGAAAGGACAATGATTCAACCTCTTTTGGTCCCTAGAGAACTTTCTATAATTAGGATATGGACAAATGTAACACTGAGGGCAGGTAGAACATATCCATACTTGAGCTGCCTAAGCCAATTTGGTTATATATATATATATATATATATATATATATATATATATATATTCCTATTTGAAGGATTTTATTTTGACACAGTAATCCCTTGAATATCCAAGATGCCCTCTCACTTTGTAGATTTTAAAGCAAGAGACAAGTTCTATTCTCACTCTCTTTTTTCTGTATGTGTAACTTGGAACTCATTTTGGAACTTTCTGCGATGCAATGAGGGGGTGGCAGGTGAGGCAGCAGTGGCACCAGATATATGTACTCAACCCTTCCCAATAAGAGGCTTAGCTGAGCTCTGCTCCACCTGCCACCCTCCCATGACAGATCTCTGGCAATACTTAGGTAATCCTGAGAATGAACCTCAAGATCCTGGCGCCTCTTCTGTTTTGACTTATTTCCCTGAGCACAGGTGATTCAGCAGTGTTCCTAAAATTGACATTTCCACCCTCGGAGACAGCCTTGTGATTTATTTTTTAATTTTTTTAATTTTTGCAAGGCAATGGGGTTATGTGACTTGCCCAAGGTCACACAGCTAAGCAAGTATTAAGTGTCTAAGTTTGGATTTGAACTCAGGGCCTCCTGACTTCAGGGCTAGTGCTTGTATCCACTGTGCCACCTAGTGGCTCCCAACCTTATGATTTCAAGAGATTAGAAACTCTTGAGAACTCAGTCAGACCTGACCAGTTACAAGAATTTTTGACAATTCCGTCCTTGAATTTGATCACTTTATATATGGGTCCAAGCCCCAGCCTGGTTTGCCTTAAGATCTGGACCTTTCAGGGCAGAACTAAGATGAAACTGAAATAACTATTCACCCACCCTATATAATGTTTCACGTTTTAAATATTGACCTACTGGAAAAGTATAATAGGAGTTATAGGTTATTGTATCTCATTTTAAGTCTTTATCAATGTGTAATGGTGAGACTTTACAATTTTTAAGCATTTCTTTTTTGTTGAGGAAATAAATGTGTCCTATATCTGAACTACATTGTAACCTTTTTACCCTGGGGAGACATTAGACACAGGTCAAACCTAAGCTTTAAGTGATTTTCTCTGAGTCTTGGGTAGGGGCATTAGAAGCTAGAAAATTACTAATAAAGAAGTCTGATCTTTCTCTTTAGAGATCAAACTTCCCCCAGGATTGAATCCAGTCTGTATGCCCATTGCTTGGGTACCCTAAGTAGGAGGTTGTATGCCCTTTCTTCTTAAGCCATTGTTTTTCTGTTGTAGCATATAAATATTGTTTTCTTATTTTGACTGTTGTGTATCTTGGTAATTTAAAAAAAAAAACCTACAATGGTATCTGAATTCTATTTCCTGAAGGAATGCAAGGATTTTCATAAATGTTTCTCAGACACAATTCATTTTGTGGAGGAATTTAGCCCTTTTCACAGAAAGAACACATTTTTAGGTGGCTAAATGGAGTTTTTTTTTTTACCCTACAAAGCCATTTTCCAAAGTCAGAAATGATGATAAATGACTTTTTCAGCAATCCATGAAAACAATGATTTCCTCTGATTTTTTTCTATGACTTTTTTTTAAAACCAAACTCTGCTTAAGCACCATTGCTTTTCTGCCCCTCCCCCTCTTTTAATCATGCAGCTGTGGTTCAGCTGTGTTTATCAGGGTTGGATGAATTGAGTCTGTGAAGAGAAGAATTCCTTGATTGAGCTTTGTTATTTCATTGACTAGGCTGAATGTGACAACTCCCACCCCAGCCTTGTGCAGCCTAGTAATTCTTATTTTCCATCTACAAACAGGAAAAGGGGCAGACTAAGGAGCTCATCTCTCTTGGGGTCATAGTGTACTGAGAAGGATCTTTTGGACTTGGAGTTGGAGTTTCCATTTTTTTTATACAGCCTCCATTGTGTGGCCTTGGTTAGTAAAGTCATTTGATTCCTCTAGGTGAAAAGGTGAAAAATATGTGTACCAAGCTGCCCCTTTCATGGGTTCTTGTAAGGATCTTTAATCATAAGGTGCTATATAAATGCCAGTGTTATCCTCGTAACTTTCTGAATATCTCTATTAATCTCACCCTGTTTAAGTTAAGCCTAGCTAGGGCTAGCTTATATATATATATAGTATAATATATATATATATATATATATATATATATATATATATATATGTATATATATGTATATGTATATATGTATATTTCAAAAAAGCCAATATAAATAATATAGTATGAGATAGTACAGCCATTTGTAACCAGTTGCAGCCAAGTGCATTCTGAGCATCCATTTGTGAGAGCTTGATTCTGGATTTCGGACATTTATCTGGATATTCTCCATGGAGACCCTTCCTTGGTCTCCTGGACTTTGAACATCTGGACCCTTCCTTAGAATATTCCCACTCCATTTTGGTTCATTTATTTGACAAGTTTGTATTAAGGAACACATAAAAGGCAATATGCTATGTGTCCGGAGGATGCAAACTGATGAAGACAGTCATCCTCATCAAGGAACTTACCAATTTTTGATAGAATCAAGCATGGACACAAATAGCTATAAGACATAATATAATATGTGGTAAGTGTCATAGAAGGCTCAAATTAAGATACCATAGAGGCTAAGCTAAGTGGAATAGACACTTTTAACTGACTTTTGCAAGATGATTTCAACAGCTAGAGAAAATAGAGATATTACAGACAGAGGGATCACAATGAGTAAAGGTAGACATATGAGAGGTACCGATATAAAACTTACTCAAGCAATGGAGAATATACCCATTGGACTAAAAGCATGTGATTCATATAGGGAGAGATTCTGAAGATTTTGGAGGAGGTAGTGATAAGTTTAAAGTTGTGGGTCAGGTGGACAAATATGCTAAGTGTTTAAGACATTTTTGAGGGAGGAAAGATTAGAATCCTAACTAGAAATTTCAAAGACTGAAAGTTGAGCAATGTTTGAGAAATCTGTGAGATAAGTCATTTTTAGGTGTTATTATCCCTATTTTACAAATAAGAAAACTGAAGCTCAAAAACGCAAAAGAACTTTTCTAAAGCTATACAGTTAATATGTACCTAGGGCCAAACTGCAATATAAGAAAGTAAAGGTAAGTATGAAGTTTTATAGGAATCAAGAAGACTCCTGCTTCCAATACTCTCCCCACTTCCTCCTGAAGAGAAAGAGAAGATTTGCCAACAATGGGTAGGTTACAGAGAGGCAGATCTAGTCAACTAGAATGCCCAAATGTTTGCCCCAAAGGCATGGAGAAAAGATAGGCTGTTAAGAAAAATGTACCATACTGATAGGATCCCGAGGATGTTGTTCCTAGGGTGACTGGCCCACTGCCACATTATTGCATCCCTATTTTAGGGGCTCTCCTTGACTCCCAAACAACTACTTCACTCTGCACCAACAGTGGCGTCATGGAGCTAGCATCTAGATAAGAGGATCTAACGTGTTTAATGTTGATTGCTCTCTACAATTTAAATATTCTTGAAGATCATAGCTATTGCTAAAAAAGAAAAAAATCTTCAGGAAGTTTCTCAAGGCAACTGACCCTCCACCCTCTGACCTCAAGTTTCCTTCTGCACTGTCCTTCTGCTAAAATCATTGGAGAAGACTACTAGAATAGTGGCAGTCAAGGGAAATGGGAGAATCCAATACAAGAGGGAAAAGAAAAAGTGTCCAATGTTGTGGAGTTTTGTTGAATATAAGCTTATTGGGGACTTTGAGTAGAGAAATTTCATTGTCAAGAATAATTAGGAAGAGGGGTAGCCAGGTAGTACAATAGATAGAGCAATGGCCCTGGAGTCAGGAGGATCTGAGTTCAAATTTGACCTCAAACTCTTACCTAGATGTTCGACCTTGGGCAGGTCACTTAACCCCATTGCCTTGACAAAACCAAACAAACAAATAAACAAAAAAGGAATAATTAGGAGGGGGATAGGAAGGGGCATGTTGGAAGCCAGAGATTTCTTGATTTCTATAGAACTTTATGAGACTTACCTCTACATTCTTATATTGTAGTTAGTCCTTTGATACCTGTGATTTTGGAAAAGTCTCTTTACCTTTCTGAATCTGTTTCATTGTAAAAAATAGGAATAAAATTACTTAAAAACTCCTTATCTAACAGGGTTGTTTTGAAAAACATTTTTGAAAACCTTAGAATACTATTTTATATATTTTTACAAACATTTTATATATATATAATATGCACAATAAATATGTATGTACATAATGTGTGTCTTTAAATACATAGATATATCTATGTCTATTTTCTACTGGACTGTAAGTTCCTTGATATCAGGGACTCTACTAATCTTTGAATCTTCTCTATGGCATCTAAGTAGCACCATAATGTCTAGAGCATCAAGATTCATCTTTCTGAGTTCAAATCCAGCCTAAGACTCTTTACTAGCTGTGTGACCCTGGACAAGTCATTTAACCCTGTTTGTCTTAATTTTATCATCTGCAAAATGTACTGGAGAAGGAAAGTACAAATCACTCTAGTATCTTTGTCAAAAAACTCCAGTCAAAGGGTGGCTAAGTGGCACAGTGGATAGAGCACCAGCCCTGGAGTCAGGAGTACCTGAGTTCAAATCCGGCCTCAGACACTTAATAATTGCCTAGCTGTGTGGCCTTGGGCAAGCCAGTTAACCCCATTGCCTTGCAAAAACTGAAAAAAAAAAAGAAAAAAGAAAAAAAAACTCCAGTTGGTGTCATCAGGAGTGGGATATGCCTGAAAATGACTGACAACAGCAAAAACATCTATATTAGGAGGTTTAGGGCTGAAAGGGAAAGACAAATGCAGGTGTTTCTCCACAGTAGTGGAGGATTTTTCCCCCTATTTCTTCTCATTGTGGGAGCAGCAACAAAAAGAAGCAAGAGATTACAAATTTGACTGGGGAATATTTAGAGGTTTAGCACCAGTATTTGTAGTCTTATGGAACCAGAGGCCAGTCAAATGTGAGGGAAAGGACAGGCAGGAAATACTGTAAGAATGTATTTGGGCAGGAACATTAATGCCCTGGTAGAGCTGTGAATTGGTTCAGCCATTCTGGAGAATAATTTTGAACTCTTCCCCAAAAGTCACTAATTTGTGCATATCTTTTGATCTAGAGAAACCATTGCTAGCCCCAAAGTAAATCAAAGAAAGAAGGAAAAGACTCAGATGTACAAAAATATTTCTAACACTTCTTCTTGTGATGGAAAAGAACTGGAAACTAAAGGGCAAGAGTGTCTATAATTTGGGGAATGGCTGAACAGATTATGGTATAGGAATGTAATAGAATAGTATGGTGTCATAAGTAATGATAAAAGCAGTGGTTTCAAAGAAACCTGTGAAGGCTTATATGAAATGACACTGAGTGTAAAGAACAGTACCAGGAAAACAGTTCATGAAGACAAATGACTTTGAAAGACTTAGAAATTCTAGTCAATGAAATGGCCATGTTGTATATATCAGTGAATGTTGAACAATGTGAAGCTCTGAACTTAAAGTCAGGAGGTTTGTGTTCAAATCTAACCTTTACTACTTAACTGTGTGTTAGTAGTATGTATATGTGTGATCCTGGGCAAGGCACTTAGCTTCTTTGACCCTCATCTATAAAATGGTTGGACTATTAACTTCTAGTGTCCCTCCATTGTTGAACCTATGATCTTATATGAATATCATATTTTTATAGTATTATTTGTTTGAATGGTGAGCAGCCAAGCTCACTTGGGAATCATAGGATCATTGATGTAAAGACAGAAAGGAACTTAGATCTTTTGGGGCTATGTTTCAGATTGACATTGCATAGATGACTTAAGAATCTTACCTATGGATAAGAAATAAGGGTTAGATCTATGCATTCATTGTTATGGGAAATTCTCATGTGAGGAAACATTTGCGTGGAGGTCCATACCTTCTGACTAACTCTGAGTCTGTGACTC
The DNA here is from genome assembly GCF_037893015.1 of Macrotis lagotis. Taxonomy (NCBI): domain Eukaryota; kingdom Metazoa; phylum Chordata; class Mammalia; order Peramelemorphia; family Peramelidae; genus Macrotis; species Macrotis lagotis. The sequence goes on along the minus strand of NC_133658.1, from coordinate 693,241,041 downwards.
TCTGACCTATGGCTTGCCTATGATTATTTGTACTTAGTATGTATCAGAGGTAGGAACATGTATGCAGGTCTCTCTGGTTCTAAGACCAACTCTTTATTTCCATTGTGCTGAATATAGTGCTTTTAAATATTTATTGAACTGATGTTGAGTGAGCTTTACTCAAGAGCAGATTTCTCCTTTATTCTAATGAGAACCATCTTCATTACTCTCCCACATTAGTCTCAATCTCAACCCTAGCTCATCACAGGAAGAAGGAGGGAAAGATAGTTTTATTCCCTTTCTCTTACCCCACAGTGTTCCTTTAGGAATCTACTACTAGCAAAATCCAGTGGAGTCTCTATTCCTTCAGGAAGAAAGGAAGGAAGGAAGAAGGAAGTAGGAAGTTAAAATGAGCAAGAACCATCAAAGACCTTTTCTTGCATCAAATTCCCTTAGTCTTTGAGTTTAAGATGCATTTGCAGAAGGAAACATCTGAAAACTGGTGGTTAAAATCTAAGTACAACGATAGCTGGGATCTAAGTGTTAAAAAGCAATAAGATGAACTCTAACACTTTTAGCTCAAAAATAGTGAACTTAAAAATTATCTTAAAAATTCTCTGAGCTAGGGGTGGCTGGGTGGTGCACTGGCCTTCGAGTCAGGAATACCTGAGTTCAAATCAAGCCTCAGGCACTTAATAATTACCTGTGTGGCCTTGGGCAAGCCATTGAACCCCATTGCCTTGCAAAACAAAACTAAACTAAAAAAAACCCCAAAATTCTCTGAGCTAAAATAGAAATATGAAAATATATTTAGGTCATAAAGTAATTTTATAAAAACATAAATCACCTCCTCCTTCCCTCTTCCCCCTCCTTCTCTCCTCCCTCCCTCTCTCCCTTCCTCCTCCCTTCTTCCCTCCTCCTCCTCCCTCTTCTCTCCTTCCTTCCCTTCTTCCTTCCTTCCTTCCTGCCCTCCTCCCTCCCTCCCTCCCTCCCTTCCTTCCTTCCTTCCCTTCCTTCCTTCCTTCCTTCCTTCCTTCCTTCCTTCCTTCCTTCCTAATTAAACAGAAGTATTTTATTGATTGCTTTATTTTCTTTTGATGACTGAAGTCCAGTGGCTGGGCAGGTGTGACACTGTTTGACCTTGGGTTATAAGACATTGGTTTGGCCTTAGACCTTAGAATCAAGCTTCAAAGATTAAAGTAATCTGTGAACCTTGGATATCAGCACTGTTGTCTGTTATTACCTTAGAATCAAGGTGCCAATGAAAAATTCTGGAAGATTGGCAAAAGAAGTGAATGAAAACCCTCACCACTCAGCAAACCATCCATGCAACTCTCTAGTACTGATTGGTTACAAGAAATTAAATAGTGAGTTGCTTATTAGCATATGAAATAGGGTAGTTAGGAGAGAAGTAGATTTTCATTTATTGTCCAGAAAGGACATTTGGAAGGGAGAATGTGAAATCATGCTATATAGCCGAAAACCCGAAACTGCTACAGAATCCAGTGAAATCAGTGCTTGCTATATCCTACCTAGACATTTAACAATCCACACTGATTATGCCTTATGGGATAAAAGGGCTACAAAAAATTTCAAAAATTAATCTAATTTTTTTAATTTAATGATTTACAGTTTAGTAAAAATATTATATTTACTTTGTTAGTTTTACAGCTCTCAGACAAATTTCTCTTGCTTATCAACAACCCTGTTAATCTGTAGATGGGTTCATCTATTTGGCAAAAGGCCAGTTTTGAAATAGACTTTAAAATTTACTGTCTTTATCATAGTATCTTATGTAAGAAAGACCTGCATACATGTTCCCATCTCTGATACATACTAAGTACAAATAATCATAGGCAAACCATAGGTCAGAGTGTCGTACATTCAGATTTGCTCAGAAGATATGGACCTCCATGAAAATGTTTTCTCTCATGAGAATTTCCCTTAACAATGAATGCACAGATCCAACCCTTATTCCTTATCCTGGGTTGTTTTTAAATTGTTCTTATCATTTCATGTATTATGATAGTATTTAGAGAGCATCTAGTCTGATGCCTTAATCTTTTAGACAAGGTTAATCATATAGTTATTAAGTAGCAGGATGGAAACTTAAGTTCAGTCCTTCTGATTTCAAATCTAGTAACCTTTTCATCATACCACATGGCTTTTTTTTTTTTGCAAGGCAATGGGGTTAAGTGATTTGCCCAAGGCCACACGGCTAGGTAATTATTAAGTGTCTGAGGTCACATTTGAACTCAGGTCCTCCTGACTCCAGGCGGGTGCTCTATCCACTGTGCCACCTAGTCACCCCTCACATTGCTTCTTTAGGCAAGTAAGTGGCTCAGTGAAGAAGAGTGCTGAGCTGGGAGTTGGCTTCCTGAATTAAAATTTGGCCTCAGGCACTTAGGCAAAGTATGTGGTCCTAGGCAAGTCACTTAACTTGCTTGCCTTGTTTGACTGGAGAAGGAAATGGCAATCCACTCTAGTATCTTTGCCAGGAAAAGCTCATGGTCCATAAGAATTGGACTCAGCTGAATCAACTGAACAACAAAAAATGTTATTTCCTTAAATTTTGTGTTCCTAACTTATCCCCCTTTCAGTAGAAATGTGGGGAAAGACGTTTGCAGAATGTTGAATATCATGTGAGATGTGATGGTTTTGTTGAAGTTTTTTGCTTGACTGTTTTTGTCACAAGGGAGTGTTTGATGGAAAGGGGTTATATTGGAAAAGGACTTTAGTGTCCAAAAAACTAGACATTAATTAAAAAATCAACCCTAAATCTCAGGTCCTATTTTAAAGGTTCACTTCTGAAGATAAAGGATCTCTATTTCCCTTTGGCCCCCCTCTAATGCTATGCATGTCTTTCATAATAATGAATGAATGAGAATAGTAACTTTTGTCTATCTCAGGATAGAATAACTGAACATAAGGGCAATAGATGAATAGATGCCCTGACTCTGGTTAATTGAGTGGCAGGTGCTGTCTGTGTTTCTGTTGGAAAATGTGCCATCAAACTGAAAACACAACCTTCTGCCAGAGTGAATGGGAAATGTGTGTAATGCTCACTTAAACACAGGAGGAAATGATCGCATCCATTTGCTTAAGACTCTAGGTGGGATTTTTAGCTTCTGGGCCTCTGGAGCATGTAACAGGTGAATGAGCAAGGAACTTATCCAAGTATCTCTCTCCATTTTTCTCAGTTAAATTTTTCTCACTGCTTGCCACAGCTTGTAGGGCCTCACCTGAAATCTGTACTCCTTATTGCCTTTTGTCTATCTCCTTGGAGGTTGATGGGAAGTTGTAATTTTATTGGACATTGTCTTATTCCTCTTGCCTCCCTCCCTTCTCACTTAAAAACAGTGCTGAGAGACAGACTTTCAGGTGTGAGATGTTCATTTTTCCATGTCTTTGTCTGACATTCATCCTCAGTCTTGGGGAGATTCTACCTCCCACAACTCTTGAGATTTCTTTTCAGAGACCAAATAAAAGTGATTATAGAGCTTTGCTCTGATGGTTCTTTTGTTCACTTTGTTTCTTGATATTGATGTGTTCTCTACTTTCCTCCTTGAGGAAGAAAGAACAGGAGTTATATGGCAAAAAGGAGGTCACTTACTCTTGTGACTATTGATTTCTCTGGTGCTGTTAAAGGGTTCATTAGTTTTTCCTAACTACAACTCTGTGGTTAGCAGCAGTTAGGTTGGGTTGGGACATCAGCCACAGCAGGGGCCTGGGTTGCAATAGCTAGGGGTAGGTTGCAGAAGGTGACTTTCTTTCTTTCTTTTTTTCTTTGAAAACACTTTCTTTTCACTTCAGCTTTTTAACCCCTGAACAAAGATAACATTTACTTCTTAAAGTGGAAACTGAATGTCTTTTTTGTGTTTGTAGTGGTGGTACCATGTCAATATTTGGTTGCCTCCCACTTGAAAAAGCAACTGGTCTACAAGAGATGCTGAGATTTTTAAGTCTGACTGTAGGGAATCGGAGAAATAATATTTGTCCTTCATTTTTGAAGAAGACTGTGACATCAGGGAGGTGATGTCATGACAAGCACATGAATTGGATTTGAGTGATGGGGGCTGTGCTAAGTCACCAGCCTCATTTTCCCCTCCAGAGCCTTCTGGGTCCAGTGGTCAGATATGAATCAGGATGACTGGAAAGGGCCCTGGATAGGAGGCAATTAGGGTTAAATGACTTGCCCAAGTACACACAGCTAGTAAGTGGCAAGTGTCTGAGGCTGGATTTGAACTCCCAGCCTCCTGATTCCAAGGCCAGTGCTCTAGTCACTGTGACACCTTTTTTCTGTGTGTGCAAACACTGGAACATGTGGTTTCTGAGAGGAGATGCTGAGATTGTATATAGAGGATGGCATCAACTTAAGTTGTGGTGTTTTGTTATTTGTTCTTGACCTTTTTGAGGCCCTAGAATCTCAACAATTATAAAAATGATGATGGTAATAATAATAGCAAGAGTAATCATAATAATGCAAATAGTTTTCAATCAGAACTGTCTTTGGAGCCAGCTTGGGGTCAGTTCCACCTCAGACATATGCTGTTATTTGTCCTTAGTTCTTTGTGTTTTTTTTAGGTTTTTGCAAGGCAAATGGGGTTAAGTGGCTTGTCCAAGGCCACACAGCTAGGTAATTATTAAGTGTCTGAGACCGGATTTGAACCCAGGTACTCCTGACTCCAGGGCCGGTGCTTTATCCACTGTGCCACCTAGCTGCCCCTTGTCCTTAGTTCTTGAAGAGGACCATGGCAGGCATGTGAATTGGATTTAAGAGAGGAAGGGTTATGTAGTCACCAGCTTCTCTTTCTTCTCTACAGCTATCTAGGTCCAGGGGCCAGATCAGGACAACTGGAGATTGCCCTGGTTGCAGTAGGAAACCCTGACTATGGGTCAGAGCTCTAGGCAACTTTATTATCTGGCACAGTAGATGGTAGTGAGATAGGCAAACTATAGCTTCATATTAGGAAAAATATCCTAATCATTATTGCTATCCCAAAGTGGAATGAGCTACCTCAGGAGGAAGGGAGTTTCCTCACCACTGGAAGTTTTTAGGAGGCTGGGGGACCACTCAGTGACACTGTAGAAAGAATACTTGATAGGATCCATATTGAACCTTATAGCCCCTGAGAGTCAATAATTCTGTTAAGTGTATCTGGAAGAGTTCCAGTTAGTATGGAGGAGAGATAGGAATAGGACCAGGGTCAGGACCAGGACCAGGATCCAGGATTTCATTAGTCAATATAGATTAGCTCCTTCTTTCTATGACTCAGATTCCTAACCAATAAACACACATATGAATGCCTACTTGTATTTTGTATGACTTCCTTTCCTACCCTCTATATGGGAAGACTGAATGAGCCCTTGTAAATGTTTACTGACGATGTCTCTAGACAGGAAATATAACTTGTGTTTATTCAGGAGGGAGGAAACCCTCTTTAACAATCAATTTATCAGTTCAGCATCTACACAGAAAAGCAATCCAAACCATTAAAACCACCCCAAATAAAGTTGGAACAATCTCATTTACAGGTATTGGAATCTCTCAAATACAAAGAGTTACTAGTTGATGTGAAGTCAATGGAACTGGTTTTAAATTCTGGTTACCTACTACCGGTGGTATTCTCATAAATCACTTAAGTTACCTTCACTTGCCTGACTTTTAAAATCAGAGTGATGGGAACATCAGAGATTCTTAAGGCTGAGACCTTGGAACTTTTAAAAAAATTATTCTAAAAGTTTGTGACAAATACTTATATTTAAATATAATTTATTTTATTTGTAATTCTACATATTTTATTTTATTCATCCTATATTTTTTTCCCTAAGAAGTGGTCCATAAGTTTCATCAGATAGTTTGAGAACATTCTGACTTGGAAACAAAGGCTATCAATGCCTAAACAAATTGTAAGTATGGACTATTACTATGCTATAAGAAATAATATGTGATGAATACAAAGAAGCACAGAAAGATCTATATGAATTGATGCAGAGTGATGTAAGCAGAGGCAATGTAAAGAACAATATTCACACACAACCACATACACAAAAAAGAAAGTGAATATAACAAAATTATAAAGATCAATCAGAACTCAAATGTAGAAATATGAGAACCTCAGTCTATCCTTTTGTAGATGTGGAAGGTCCACAGATGTTACAAATTGCACCTGTTTCAGACTTTTTCCAGTATATTGATCAGTTGAGTTGATTTTTTTCCTTCTCTTAGAAATGCTATTTGTAATGGGATGGCTCTCTGGAATGGAGATGGGGAGGAATACATCTTCAGATATCATCTAGTCCCATCTGCATATGACATGAATCTCCTCTACAATGTACAAATGTTCATCCTTCATATTTCCCTTGAAGGTTCTTTAGTTTCATAAAAAGATGCTCTGGAAGCTGTCCATTCAACTTTGAGAGAAGGCTAATTAATGGTTGGGAGGTTTGTCCTGGCATCTGCTTTTTTTTTTCTTCTACTCTTTGCAGCCAAACAGTGCAAATCTAATCCTGTTTTATATGATAGTCCATAAAATACCTAGTTTCATATTCTTGCTCATTCTTTTTTCCTTTAGGATAATGATTCCTAGGCTCTGCATCATTGTAGTTGTTCTTCTCTGGACACTGGCTATCTCATGCCTTGAATGCTCTCCCTCCTCTCCTCTGACTCAGCTACTACTCCGGTGCAAGCCCTCATCACCTCAATTCTAGATTATTGCAACAGTCTGGTCATGAGTTGGCCTGCTTCAGGTCTCTCTCCAATCCATCCTCCATTCACACACTAGAATGATTATAGTTCGGGTCCAATCATATTATTATCCCCCCCCAAATAAATTCCAGTGGCTACCTATTGCCTGCAGGGGTGAATACAAAATGCTCTATTTGGCATTCAGTCCTTCCAAGCCTAGCTCCCTCTTACCTTTCCAGCATTTTTACACCTTCCTTCTCATCACAGATTTTTATGGTCATCGAGGTTCTTGGCTCCAGGCATTTTCTCTGGATGTTCTCCACTCAAGGAACACTTTAGAAGCTTCCCCCCAGCTTTCTTTATATTGCAAATAAAATCCTACCTTCTACAGGAAGCTTCCCATTATCCCTTTTTAATTTCAGTGTCTTTCCTCTATCATTTCCTATTTATGCCCTACATAGCTTTCTACATATATTTGTTTGCACATTATCTCCCTCCTCTTGATTGTAAACTCTTTTGCCTCCTTTTTTATCTCTATACTTTTAACAAAGAGTAAATACTTAATAAATGTTAAGTGATTGATTGATTTGTGTCCCCAAGGCTTAAGCCAGTGCCTACCACATAAATGTTTATTGACTAACTCACCAGTTTATCAATATTCTTCTTTCAGTATGGTTCCTAGAATGGGATGTGATATTCTGGTTGCTCGACTAGGGCAGTTTAGACAGGGACTGGGTCCTTGGTGCCATGTGTCTCCTGAAGTGGACTAAAGCTGAATCAGAACATTTGGTTGCCTTATAAATTCATTAAATCTCCCAGAACTTTTTTTAGATCAGCTGCTGTCTAGCTGATTTCACTGAACCTCAATCTAAGATCTTGCTTTTGTCTCTATTAAGATTCATTTTATTAGATTAGTACCATTATTCCAACTTGGTAGAATCTTTTGGGATTCTGCCTCTGTCATCTAATGCACTAGCTAATCTTTTGTGTCAGCTATCAATTTGATAAGCAAGTCATGCCTTTTGTCTAATTCATTGATAAAAATATTAAGCAGTCCTGGTCCAAGCATAAATCCCCAAGGGACCTCACAAGTTGACATCCATATTATGGATTTGGTGAATCCATCTTCTTCCCCTTGGAAGGATCAAATTCAATACATCAATTTTTTTTCATTTAAGACAATGGGGTTAAGTGATTTGACCAAGGTCACACAGCTAGGCAATTATTCATCCTGACTCGAGGACAGGTGCTCTATCCATTGCACCACCTAGCTGCCCATTCTTTTTTCTTTAAATACTTTAGAAGAAATTCTTCAACCTCAACATCAGAGTTTAATTTGAAATACATTCCAGTTGAGGGAGTCATCTTCAGGTGGAAACAGTCAACAATCATTCAGAAAGTATTGTCTTGTTATTCAGTTGTTTACAACTCTTTGTGATCCCAGGTAGGTCACACCTTGGCAGAAATCCTGGAGTAGTTTCACATTTCCTTCTCCAGCTCATTTTACAAATTGAAGAACTGAGGCAAACAGGTTAAATGACTTGGTCACACAGTGTTAACCATTATTTCCCTCTGACTAAAACATAACTACATAGTTTATAAATGAAGTTTAATTCTCTAGGATATTACCAAAACCCATGGGAGGTTGGCATCCTTACAAATGCCAACCACCAACCAACTGAATAATGCATTTTTATAGAATTTTGACAAAGGAACATAAAAGTTTGACAGACAACCAATCAGGTTACACATTTGTACATAAACGTGTCATTGTCAAACTTTATGATTCTCTAACCTGTCCACAAAGTCTGTTTCATGTCAAAATTGACAAAGATCCAATTAGCCCAAGACTACCGTCTCATCTTCTGACACTATGCTTTTTTATATTATTAGGTATGATATAGTTATATAAAACATTGGAGTTTCTTCCTTTCCAAAATGTCCTAAGTACAAGAATTTATTCAGGTTCTCATTTAGATAACTAGAGCAGATTCCTGCCTTCTCAGGATGGTCCTTAACTGATTATTTACACAACTTCTGCAGTAAAACTTGCAGATGCAGTTAGTGGGGCATTAGGCTGTTTCACACAGAAAGAGCCCCCCCCCTTCAGATTAGAGACAAGGCCTCGTGGAGAGGCAGAATGTGAACATTCCAAACTTATAGACCTCAATTAGAGGCTGATAGAACAACTTTTGATCAGAAATATAGATCAGAAATATTCTAATTTAAAGAATATCAGATTCAACAACAGCTAGTAAGAGTCCAAGGTCAGAGTTGAACTCAGAAATATGGATCTTTTTTCTATTCACTGTGTCAATTAGCTGTCTCCAATTTTTAAAGTACTTTTTTATATACTTTGCATGTAATTGGATTTTCTGAAAAACCTGACGTGGACATTTGGCTCAAAAGAAAGCAGCCATTTTGGGAAACTAATTTCTGTTTTGTTTGGGATAATGAAGTTTAAAGAAAAACACAATAACAAGCCACATTTTCCAAAAGCAACAACTTTTCCATATACTGAGTCCATGGTTGGTGTTTGCTACCACTTCTTAAAGCTTGTACCTTTTATGCTTCCTGTGAGGTCTTAGGTCATACGAAAACTTGAAGGCATCCTCATGCTTCCTCCCTCCCCCTTCAAAGGTTAAATTAAAATTGAAAACATGTTCTTATTTTCAAGAATTTATGGAACACAGTGAAGCAGCTCCTTCAAAGGTTATATTTCTTCTGTTGCTGTCTCTATGCCACCTGAGCATTTCTTACTCCAATAATCCTCCTGGGTGTGGAGGTGACCTTGGCTTTTCAAACACTACCCACAGAAACCAAACCATTTCAGATTCTACCAAGCTGGAAAGTTTTAGAGTACTTGGCCAGACATCAAACCTTGTATTTCTATCATACAAGGGGCAGTCTAATTAGTTAGAAGGATATCAAAACCACAATGCTGGACACTAAAGTGGTGAATTTTGGGGACCTATAATGGAAGGGAAGGGTGTGAGCTGCATCCATGCACATTATCCACATCTATTATCCATAGATAAGATCAAACTGTTTAAATAATTCCCTGTGAATTTATATCCATTCTATTATATTTTTTTAAAGCTATTTGAGGGATATAGACAGAAGGGAATTCAGAATCTGCTAAAACTATAACCTTATTTGCCCTGTCTCCTTGTGATTACCTTTCCCCAGGACTAATTCTGAGCTAGAATACCAATGCTGTCTATATTCGGGTTTAATATTCTAGGATTAGCTAGAAAGATTTTTCTTTCCAGAAGGATGATTTGAAGTTATCAGATAAGCAGCCACCAACTGTCTATCAAAATGAGGGCATCACTACCTTCACAGGACAGTGTAAAGCTGCTACTGTTGGAGCTGTTTAATCAATATATTCCTTTACAGAATCAGGGGTTGATGGAGAGAGGATGAGCAACCAAGGTAGTTTCAAGACCTATAACCTTTAGTATATTTCTAGTCTATGCCTAGATAATACTTGGCAGATGTGTGAATTGATAAGGAATCATCTCATTGTTTCTATTTCCACATCCTTTCTTTGAAAAGTGAATTTCTGCCTTAAATATACTGTTATTTGAATTCACCATTCATACTTTGATATTTTTGGTCTATTTGAAGGATCAGTGGGCATAATTCTTCCACTGATGAAGATCTCCACTGACTCCTCATCCTGTCATGTTTATTCATGTTTCCATAAATATTTCATGTATGATCCATCAAATATATTGGAGAACTTACTCTTGGTCTTATGATATTTCAGGGATGCTAATGTAGGATTTGGTCTGTTCTTCTAACCTTTTTTCATTCTTACTATGAACCCAAACTGCATCCTTTTCTGGTTGGGATGTGCCCTTGAAGGTGTCTTTCATCTTATTCTTTCTTACCCCTGGATAATTAACAATTGTGTCTGGGAGAACAAGTGGGGCATTGATAATTGTCCAGTGAGCATAGAAACAGTAAATAATAAGAACTAGTGCTCTTGGAAGCTTATGAATAGAGCCCTAAGTAGCAATTTGGGGGGCATGAAGAAAAAATGCACCATATGCAAGCAAAATTAAACTCATTCTTCAAATTTTGAGGGGGTGTCTGCCTCTCTGGTTAGAAATTCTGGAGCACTTTAAGGCAATAATCCTCTGAGGCTGATGTTATTTTTATTACATTTTATAGTTGAGGAAATGTCTTTTCCTAATTCTAGAATAAAATGTTTACTATTAGACAATATACAATAAATAGGAAGATGGAAATATTCAACTGAATATTCAAATTGGAAGAGATTCTTTTTGCTTTTTGCTTTCAAAATGATCCTATGAGAATGACTAGTTTTGTTTGTATGTTTGATGCAATAGGAAAGAGGTCAAAAAGTAATTGCTGATTGTTATGAATTTTGATTTTTGTAAGTTGAGAAAGTTTTCATAAATTAAAATAATTTCAAGCGTATTTAAGGTTAATCTCCTAATCTTTCTAATTTTTCTTAACTGAACAGGTGAAGACAATAAAGAGGACAAGTGAACTATTTATCCCTAATCAAAAGGCTAAGGTTTAGAAGGCCATGAAGAAATAATTCGGCTTGAAAGTGCAAATTAAAATTATACAGCATGAAGCAGAAATGATCCCCAAAGTACCAAAGATCAACAAGAACAACAAACAAACAAAAAAAGGTTGAGCTCCGCAGACTCTGTTGTTGGAACCAGATGGCTCCTTCCCTCTGATATCATAGCATGTCATTTAGCCCCACATCATCCTGGAGTTGAGTAACCTTTGTGTGGGACCAGTTGAGGGGCTGAGCTTTGCACTCCTGCCAGGCTTTGTAGAGCTTTAATCTCATGACAAGTGCCTCTTAGTGTAGGGGCTTGGAGTTTACCGCTTACTAATAACTCTTTTAGTGTAATTCCTAGGAAGCTGCCATATTAGGTACTGAATTGTCATCTCTCTGTATATTTTGAAACAGATGCTGCTAGGCTTCTTCTAAACATCTTTATAGATTTGTCAGTAGATTTGGGATCTATTTCCTTGACTTTTCATCTGAATTTGGTCTGGGGTCCAGCAACCTGCAAATTGTAAAGGTGGTAAAGCCTATGCAGTCAGGCCCCAAGTACATTACATCACAGATGGTGGAGTTGTGTAGATTGAGAGAAGGAAGGCATCCAGTCATCCAGGTCAATCCAGTTCAGTCCTCTCATTTCACAGAAGAGGAAAAAGCAAACAAAGATACAGTTAGGTAATTTGTACAAGGTTGCCTGGGAAATGTAAGAGTCCTTGAGGCAGTAACTGTCCCCCCCCCCCATTTTTTGTATCTCTAGCAATTGGGACAGTGCCTTACACAGGACAGACATTCAAAAGTAAATGTTTATTGAATTGAATACGTGGAAGAATTTGAATATGAATGCATATACCTTCACTCTAAATTTAATCATCTTTTCCATTACATTCACATATTCTTTTCCTAACTATGGCATTAGACCAGGATCAAGTCATAGTTGTTATAGTCATCCTTGTTTCCCCTGAAGAGGGAGTGTGCATGTATGTGTGTACGTATGTAGTATGTGTGTGTGTGTATGATATCTTCATTTTTATCTCAGTTTTGCTTCTCATTCTCTCCTCCTGCTTCTATTCCTCATAACAACTTCTGATTCTTTTCTCACTCAGAAACAAACTAATCCAACTCAATCAAAATGTAGTACTCTAATGTAGTAGGTTAATGACATGTATAGTTTTTGGTAAACTTTAAAGAATCATATAAATCCTAGTTTTTATTATTACTGAGGAAGTTAGATGGCACATTAGAGAGAGTGGTGGACAGGAAGATCTCAGAAAATTATTAGCTGTGTGACCCTCAGAAAATCACTTAACCCTGTGAACCTCAATTTCCTCATTTGTAAAATGAACTGAAGAAATGGCAAACCACTCTAGCATTTTTGCCAAGAAAATCAATCAAACAAATCTAAAATGAATGAACTGTTATTACTATTATTGTCAATCCTGCTATATAAAAGAATGCTCACTAATAAATTGGTGATGACAAGTTTTTCTCTCCGCCAGGAAACCTCTGTATGGATTATTTCAATATAATCCCAGCATGCTTGGACTTGAGTCACTTCCTGATCCTTCAGACACCTGGGAGATTATAGAGACTATTGGAAAAGGAACATATGGAAAAGTCTATAAAGTAACAAATAAGAAAGATGGGAGCCCTGCAGCTGTAAAAATCCTGGATCCAATCAGTGTAAGTAAAATTAGCAACAACAATCACATAGGTTCCCCCCCCCCTTCTTTTTAATGCTCACTGAAGTTTCCACTTTTTTTCCTAGCCCTTTGTAAAGGTACACACATTTTTCCTGAAACCCAGCAGGGACTTGAAAGCATTTTAAAAAGGGTAATGAGTTGTAATCACAACTAAGAGAAAGAGAAATGGCTAGAAATTTCCCAGGTTTTTATTTTATTGACAATTCTGTTGTTGCTGTTATCGAGGTGGTACACCTAGATTACCTTTTGAAATCTTCTATTTGAAAGACTAACTTGCATCACTTATGGACTGTGGAACGGTGACAGTATAATTACAAAATGACCCCAGCTGAAAACATTTAGATATATTGACTTGACAACATAAAGGAATAATATGCGTGCTTGTTTTCTCCCTGGTGGGGGGGAGAAAATTGAGCCTTTTTTGTTTTATTTATTTATTTATTTTGCTACAATGTACTAGGCAGCAAGGTTATTATGTGACTTGCTTTGTGCATAATGAGGTTATGTGTATCTTGTCCTGCATTAGGGAGCTAAGCTTCTGACTGCATTAATAATGCAGTTTAGAAAAAAAATCTCTGAGGAACAAGAGAAATCATCTAAAGTCTTAAATATTAGCATGATGATGAGTGATTCTTAATTAGGATCTAAATGTTCATGTATTTTTAAGCCAACATGTTTTGGATGTAGTAATAACATCATTCAAATTATTGTGCAGATATACTTCATTAAATTTTTTTGGCTATATGACAAATTTGTCTTCTCTCCTTGGAGAGATGGACTTAATCCAACATATGCTTTCCCTCCTATTTAGGATATGGATGAAGAGATTGAAGCAGAATACAACATTTTGCAATTTCTTCCCAACCATCCAAATGTGGTAAAGTTTTATGGAATGTTTTATAAAGCTGACCAGCATGTGGGTGGACAGCTGTGGCTGGTCCTGGAGGTAAGAGGGTCTGGACTCATATGCTGAAGCTAGGGGTAATGGGTACTAGCACCAGGGGTGTTCACTTTCAATTTATGAAGAATTAGATACTTTATCTTGGAAAATATTTTGTAGAGATCATTTGGATAATCATTTGTATTTGTTGTTCTTTCTCTAATAGACCCTTATTCTCTAATAGACCCAACAATTTAAAAAAAATAACTTGGTCAATCCACTTCTGTACACATTAAGGATATCTTGTTGCCTAAAGCATTTTCCTGTTTTGCTTTCTAGAATGTATATTAGCAGAAAGAAATGACTTCTGATTAGCAAAGTCACTTTTCCTCCAAAGCCTTGGAAAACTTGCATAGTAATCTCATTTTTCAAAAACTTTCCTTTATTAATCTATTCAATATTTAAATGCATTAAATTGATAAGATCATCATCAAAAGTTTTCAGTTCCAAATTTTTTTTCTCTCCCTGTCTTGCCTACCCTTTCCCAAGACAGCAAATAGTCTGATGATATAGGTTATACGCATATAATCATGTTTCACAAACTTGATAACCCAAAGTCCATTTAATCTACAAAAATTTCATTGGCTCCATTCATACATACTAGTTTTGTACCAAGCTTTTACCTTCTCTCTCCGTAAGATAAAAGAAAATTAGTATCTGAATACAGGAAAAGAATTTCTCCATTATTTTCGACTTTAACCCCACCTAGATATCTTTAGATCTTGAACTTCTAGACCAGGGTAGAGGACCTTTTTTCTGCCAAGGGACATTTGAATATTTATAACATCATTCAAGGGCCATTCAGAATAATCAATTTAAAAATTAGTCTGCTATATTTGATCACATTTAATTCATTCATCCCTAAAAAAGCTCCTAGATTTATTGAATTTCAAGTCCTGTCTGCAATTACTATGGTAGCACCAGACCAAATTATTTTGCAGGTCTCACAGGACAGATATTCTCACCCTTATACAAGACCAATGCTTATTTTCAGGGCACAAATGTAAGCCATGCATATACAGTGCTTTGGTGGTCTTTGGGAGAAAATTAAAATGGAAAAGACAGGTTTCATTATTTTCCTTTTAACCTTTTCATTCCTTTTAGTTCTGCCTTCTGATTTTGTATTGACCTCAGGACTTTACTAATTGGCCATGCTATCATAAAGATTGAATGCTATCATAAAGACTGAATTTGTGACACTCAGATGTGAGTTCAGAGGGGTGAACAAGTTGAATGGAAAGATGATTCATCATTTCTATCCCATTCATTCTCTTCTCCCAAACTGGGATGAAGGACTTGGCATTCAGAAAACTTGTGACTTTTTGGTCAATTAATTAGTTTACATTAGGGCATACATGTACTAATTGCCTATGTTTTTGAAACTGCATTTTTTACTCTAGAACTGTGACTTTCAAACAAAAAAACCCCATTCTATTCTACCCCGCCCCCCGCTCCCATATTGGAAAGTATCATTTCTAGAATTAAAGATTTCCTTCATACTGTTACTTTGTAAAATTTAAATCATTAATCAGTAAATCTAAATTTCTGCTTGTTTATTCTTTGTTTAGTAAAAGAGAATGTAGGGAACATACTTTTATGAAATTTCCTAGTTTTTGCTAATCAAACTGAGGAATTTTTAGGTATCTTTGCTTCTTCTCTAGCCTGGTGGTCAGAACCTGTAAATATGATGATCAGACCAGTCAGCTAGAGATATGTTTACTATATCAATTCCCAAATGAATATTGATTGTTAAGGATAGTAACCAAATGGTGACCTCCACAAATATAAGGGTATCTTTGAAAAGATACTTCCTGTGCCAATGTAAAATGAGAAGCAGCCTAAAAGCGTATGTCAATCCCTGAACAAATTTTACCTCACTGACTGTCTCATGCTCAATGTCAGATAATTAGCTTGCCATTACACACTTAATTATTATATCCCCCACCCTGCAATATGATATTCTTGGAATTTATGGCTTTAGCATAAAAATTGTTCTTTGGATGGGCCAGACTTGTTGGCATAGTTAATTAAGTCACTCAGGTCAGTTGCTGAATTGCTAATCTCCAGTCTCTTCTCAATGATTACAATCTCATATAGAATTATAAAAAAGAGTTATAGGCTAATATTATTCAGAGCTAGAAGGATCCTAAGAAATCATCTTATCCAACCTCCTCATTGGTGAGTAAACTGGGAGGCTAATTTATTTGCTTAAGTTCTCACAATCAGTTAATGGCAGACTTAAGTCTGACTTGTGTTTCCTGATTCCAAATCAAAGATTCTTCCATGACATCACTCTGCTTTATCATAAGTCATTTGGGTGTGCCTGGAATCAGTCCTCTTCTTTTCCCCTCCAGTCCATCCTCCATACAGCTGCCAAAGAAATCTTCATAAAATATAGGTTGGACCATGTCATACCCTCTTTCCCCATTCCATAACCCCAGTGGTTTCCTTTTACCTCCAGAATTAACTATAATATTCTCTTTTTTAGCTTTTAAAGCCTTTCATTATCTGTCCTTTTCCTACCTTTCTAGGGTTTCCATGTACTGTTTAATTCAGCAGCAGTGGCTCTTTGTCTTCCCTCTTATGAGACTCTCCATTTCCTGACTTTGGGCATCTTCACTGACTGTCCTCCATGCCTAATCTCTGATTCCTGCCTTCCCTGACTTCTTTCAAGTCTCATCTAAAATCCTAGCTTCTACTAGAAGCCTTTCTTGATCCTGGTTAATTTTAGGGCCTTTTATGAGATTGTCTCCAATTTCTTTGTATGTGTTGATAATCATAACTATTTGCCTGTTGCTTCCCTCATTAGAATACGTAACTGTTTTTACTTTTCTTTGAATCCTCCGGGCTTAGCTTTATTAAGTTCTTAATAATTATTATGTTTGTTTACTGACTGACTCCATTTGTGATAGAGATGAGGTTTTGGATTCATCTTCTGCCTTATGCATTAGTGGAATTCCTCAGAGTAGACTGGCTAAATTTCTTGGTACAAGCCACCTTAAGATGGGCATCCATCCATTGCTATTTCTACCTCCAAATCAAGTCACTGAACAAGTGTTCAGTTACCCCATAAGTGTCATCCCATAAGTCCATAGTTATTATTCTCTCATAGGCTGAAAGGCATTATTGAATTTAGACTAGTTTCCAAATCTTTATTGATGTTTAATTATCTGAAATTTTAATTTCCTTCTTTTGAAAATATTTATTTTACTTCTATTTTATGGAACAATACAAGCATTTCCATAACATAGAATAATAAAAAGTTTTTTTTAATGAAACTGTAAATCTCAAGTAAAACTTACTATTCCTTTTTTTTAGGTTTTTTTTTTTGCAAGGCAAATGGGGTTAAGTGGCTTGCCCAAGGACACACAGCTAAGTAATTATTAAGTGTCTGAGACTGGGTTTGAACCCAGGTACTTCTGATTCCAGGGCCAGTGCTTTATCCACTATGCCACCTAGCCGCCCCGACTATTCCTTTTAAATATATAATTGTCACCATTTTTGTTCATTTATCAGATACATTGTTGATGAAGCTAGGAATACAGAAAATTCAGTTAATTTGAAACTCCAGGTGTTGTTATTATTTCCAATAAATAATATAATCTGTATGCATCAGAATTTCTTCCTTTTCTTTTTTGGGGTATAGACAGAAATAAGGACTGGACATGTGATTTCATAGATATATGGTTCTTTCAGATGAAGAAACTCCCTCAACCCCCTCTTTATAACTCAGAGACATAGAGAGTTGTCTAAGTTGTCTTTGAGAGTTGTCTAAATTACCAAGAGGAGTACAAGGACCACAGAGTATGAATGTGTCAGAAGAGGGACATGAACCCAGGCCTCTCTGATTCCAAAATCATCTCTTTAGTCCCCAGGTCATATTGCCTCTTTCCTCTTAAGACCATTCAAACCTCACTCGACTTCTAGTTAACCAAAATCTTTATTTCTAGGTCTGATTTTATGTATAAAGTCGATGGCAAACTGGTCCAAACTGATCTGTCAAATTCTTGAAATTTCTTTTTTTAAAAGTTTTTTAGAAAATTATTTATTTAAGGCAATGGGGGCTAAGTAATTTGCCCAAGGTCACATAGCTAGGCAATTATTAAATGTCTGAGGTTAGATTTGAATTCAGGTCCTCCTGATTCCAGGTGCAGTGCTGTATCCACAGTACTACCTAGCTGCCTCCAAAATTCTTGAAATTTCTTATGTCACTCTTTTGGATTCATCACCAGAAGGTTTATGTAGGGGATGACCATTTCAATTATGGCAGCTCACAAAGTCAGTTTTGTCTGCAGTCCCTTGACAACTTTCTGAAAGAGGACTGTCACAAGGTTGCAGTCTGTGGGAATGGAGAAAGAGTCCTCACATCAATGAATCATAGATTCCTAAGTAATAAATATGCAAAGTAATGTCACTCTGTAGGGGTCCTCAAGAGGAGTCAGAAATATTATCTAGATTAAGGTATTTCTAATCTGGGAGAGAAAGGTTAAAGGCTGTTAAACTCATTATCACATTAAAAATAATCTCCCCCCAATTACACATAAAAACAATTTTTAATATTTATTTTTTAAATTTGAGTTCCAAATTCCTTCCTTCTTCCTCCCTCATTACCGTGAGAAGGCAAGCAATTTGATATATTATACATGTTCAATCATGCAAAATATATTTCTATATTAGTCAGATTTTGAAAGAGAATGCAGATCAAAGGAAAATGAAACAATAAAGTAAAAATTAGTATAATTTGATTTTCATTCAAATAAATCAATTCTTTCTCTGGAGGTGGATAACAAATTCCATTGTGAGCCCTTTGGGATTGTCTTGGTTCATTGTAATGCTGAGAATATATACAATATTGTACTGTGTACAAAATTATCCTGGTTCTGCTCACTTCACTTTGTATCAGTTCATAAGGTTTTCCAACTTTTATTGGAAGCATCTTTCTCATTAATTTTTATAGTACAATAATATTATACTATAATCACATACCATAATTTGTTTAGTCATTCTCTAAAATATTTTTGAATATATAAATCCTTTTCCTTTTTTTCTTAATCTCTTTGTGATAAAGACCTAGTAGTGCTATTGCTAGGTCAGAGGGTATGCATAGATTTATAGCTCTTTGGGCATAGTTCCAAATTGGTTTTCAGAGTGGCTGGATCATTCATGACTCCATCAATAGTGAATTAGTGACAAAATTTTCCAATGTTCCCTTCAAAATTGATCATTTTCCTTTTCTGTCATATTAGCCAATCTGATTGGTGTGAGATGGTACCTCAGAGTTGTTTGGATTTGCATCTGTCTAATGAATAGTGATTTAGAGCATTCTTTCACATGACTATTGATAGTTTTGATTTCTTTATTTGAAAACTGCCTGTTCATATCTGACCATTTATCAATTGGGGAGTATGGAGGATTCTAAGAAAAGTGGTCTCAGATGAATGTTTTGATGGGAAAGAAGAAATTGGAATGATTTCTAACTTGGGGGGAGGATCTTATAAAGAGGCAGCATGAGATTCCTGGGCATCTGATAGCATGGGGATTTGTGACCTTGGACAAATCATCTCTTCTATTTCAACCTCTTTTACCAAATAAGGATGAACAGCAGTATTTGCATGATCTACTTCAAAGGGTTTGGGTGGTGTAGACAGCATGCTGTGTGAATGGAGAAAAGAATACCTCTATGAATAATGTTTGGAGACAAAAGTGACAAGATTTGATAATTGATAAATAAAATGAATGAGAGTGAGAAGTCAGGGATAACACAGAGGTATCACATCTAGGTGGTTGTCATGGTGGTGTTGTCCTTGACAGTTACTGGATGGATTTGGAGTCAGAGGAATGGGATTCAAATCCCTCCATTTACATGCTGTGTGTTTTTTCTTTGTCACATCACTTAACTTCTCATGGTCTAATTTTCTCATATGCCAATAAGAGAAGCAGATTAGATGACCTCTAAAGGTCCTCCTAGTCCTATATGTATATTCCTCTGAAATGAGATGAAATGTACAAAGTCCTTAATAACAAGAAGGTACATGTAATTTTATTTTTAAATGATAATTTTATAAAGATGATGGTAGGAGGAGGTTGAGAGTGCCAACACAGATTATTTTTCATAACTTGGCTGAGGACAAACACTTTTTACCTACTTACATCTCCCAGAAATATTCAGATACATCCTTTAAGGAATTCATGAGGTCATTATTTTACAACTGGAACTTTTCTCCTTATGATTCCTTAATATTCCTGATAGCTCTGACTTTTTCTCCTGAATCTCCCTAAGAGTCATAGAAATATTTTGTGTACCTTCTATAAGAGATGCATATCTTCCTCTCTGCTTTATGGACTTAGAACATCATGAGGGTTCAGAGACCCTAAATCCAATCAATTTCCACTAGAACAAGAAGCCCATCACAAGATTCCCAACAAGCTGTTATTTATTCCTCTTCTGATGTTCCTGTTGCTATCAAAAATACATGGTTCCAAATGCTCAGGTTTGAAACTTCAGTATCAACTTTGACTTCTTATTCTCATTCATCCATTTACTTATCCAATACTCCAGTTATCCAGTTATTTAGCAAATCTTGTCATTTCTTCTTCAAAATATTATATATATATATATATATATATATATATATATATATATATACATATATATCCATCCCTTTTCTCATTCATATAATCTTTACTTGACTTTAGTAGAGACTAAACCTATTCTGGTCACCACTCACCTGCATTATTGAATTCAATCTCCCGCAAGTCTCTCCTCATCTCTGTCCTGCTTCTCTCCACTTACATAGTGAATCCTTCCCCACTGTCCCAGTCTTGTTACTCTTAGAATCAAATATAGACTACTCTGATGTTTAAACCTTTCCACAACCTATTTCTATCTTTCCAGGTTCCCAAACTTTTTGAATTTCTCTTTCCTTGCATTTTAGTCCAACCATGCATTTTAGGAAAGGGTTTATGAAAAATATCACACAAAAGAAAGTTATATTCTATTGAATATCACCCTGCTTATTCAGAATATAGAAGTGAGATTTATGTTGATTTTGTTACTACCACACTCCCTTTTTTTCTTCCTCTTTGCTCATTTATATGTAAGACCAGATGAGAGGTTATCTTATGGAACAATTTTAGAGGATGGAAAAAATCTTATTAAAAGGTACCTTAAATCACCTCAACTCAAAAACCAAAAGCAAATAAAAATGTCATTTTCAAAAGGCAATACCAATTGTTAACAAAAAAAAAACCCCAAAGCCTTTCTGTGATAGACAGCTATTTCATTTGGGAGATAAAGAGAAAACACACTTTTATGTAATATACTGTGGAAAAATTGTTGGATAAGTTTTTTTTGCTCAATGAATATTAAATCTAAAAAAACTCAAGGAAAGGTTTCTAAGCTCTATGAGGGGAAGCCATCTAAATCAAATATAATGAGAAGTTATAGCTTCATGAAAATCTTACCACCCAGAAAAATATTTGGTCTGTGTTCTCTTAAGGACAAGGCAGTTGTTTTCTTTTTAAAATTTCAATGGAAGGAGAATTTTTGAAAGCTATAAACTATGGGTTTTTTCCCAATCATAGAGCTTTAAAGTAAGTATTTAACATTCAATCTGAAAATAATGGTTTGAGGTGGGAGGAAATGAGACTGGTATTTCAAAAGAATTCCCTCTATTTCTGCATATGATTGAAGAATTAATATAATTTAAAATCCAGAATTCTACCAGAGATCTAGGTTGTTTGACTTTAAGATAAGGTCTAGACAAGGATAAATCTAGAGCAGACTGGAAGAACTCTAAAAGACTTCTTTGACCCAGTGTTTTTATCATCCAGTGCCCCAAAATTCACATTTTAGTTTCTCCTGTTTAAAGCATTGAAACTCATTCTCAGGAGGCAAAAATGTATCCTGGTAGGGAAATGCATTAAGCCATTGTCACTTGTAATATATTATAGTGAACTTATTTATCACATTTTACGTTATTCCTTAAACTATCTATGTTAAAATGGACAGGCCTGTTTTAATTGAGGGAAAATGGATAGGGAAAGATTTGGAGGACTATGTGAGACTGGACTATGGTGGACCATAGTAGAAGAGATGGGGACTCCAGGGTCCAAGGAAAACAGACACCTTGGAGTGATGCCAAAAAAAGGCCTAGGAAAGAAGATGGAAAAGTGCTGAAAAGTCTGTAGTATGGTATAAGGAAATCACTTGCTCTGGAATCAGAGGACCTAGGATTAACTATGCTAATTAACTTCTGGGTATCAGTTTCCTCATCTGTAAAATTATGGGTGTAGACTAGGAGATCTCTGGATCTCTGGGATCCCCTCCAGTTTTAATTCTATGACACTGTGAATTCTTCTGTTTGCCACTGTTTTTTGAAGAGTGGGGAGGAATGGACCTTAAAGTTGAAAATATATGTGTGTGTGTGTGTGTGTGTGTGTGTGTGTGAGTTTTTTTAACTTGAAAGGTTCTCTCATTGCTACAGTCATGTTCTGACCTGAGGTTGTTAGAATTCTCCTATGAGTGTTTTTAAAAATTGATGTGGAAAGTAGATTTTTTTTTTCCCCTCTCTTGAGTCTAGACAGAGAAAATGCTCATTAAATTCAAGATTCTCTAAGCAGCCACATCATCTTGATGATGATGAGAGCATAGGGAGGACTTTGGGGATGGAAACATGCTCCTTCCTCAGAAACAGATTGTCAGCTGTGTAGGAGGGAATGAAGAAGCTGCCACTTTTTTCAAGCTCTAGGGGTGGAGGAGGAGAAGGCTTGGTTGCCTCCTCCCTTCCTCCCCCAACTCCAGGGGGACTATTTTATTTCATGCATTTACAGATAGTTTCCTGGTGTGTCTCCAAGTTGATTCACCCTTTTTTTTGTGAAGCAATGTCAGCTAGCAATTCTCTTCTTTGGCTATGGCTAGCCCACCCCCTGCCTTCAGAGTTTGGTGGTGGGATTGTCAACTTTCCTAGACTCCTTTCTCCAAGGGGCTCTCAACAGTTTAATTGTATGTTTATATGATTCACTGCTTAGGAAAGCAGGCAGAGCTTCAAACGTTGACATTTAACCAAACAAAAGACACCTGCAAAATCGGAGTCTCTTATTGTTCTCTGGTCTGCAGCTGAGTGTTGATTGTGGTGACAAATTGAGGTCTCCTAATTCTATGTGAGCTCTGGAGGTACAGAAAAAAGTTTATAGGTTAACTTGTTAGATATGATATATTGCTGAGTTAGGGCTATGTTGCAAGATGGGTGGTTTTCAAAGTAGGACAGGAGAGATGCTATAATGTGGTTTTGAGGGAAAATTTCAGGGATATTCTGACCATCACATAGGGATTTTTTTTAGATTTTTTTTCAAGACAATGGGGTTAAGTGGCTTGCTCGAGGCCACACAGCTAGGGAATTATTGTCTGAGGTTGGAGATCACATAGGGTTTTAAGTTTTATGAGCAGAACTGTGAACTGTTCTGAGGTGTAACTGATGGAAGTGAGTACCTGGGATAATGAAAATCCTATTATGCTTCATGTTTGAAGAAAGACTCTTCTTTTTCTTCAAGGACATAATGAAATTTCTAGTAGGAAGAACATTGACTCTGAAGTCAGAGGGTCTGAATTTATATCCCTCCTCTGACCCTCTCCATTTGAACTTAAATAACTTGAGCCCCAGTTTCTTCATCTGTAAAATGAGAGTGTTGGGCTAGATGACTTTTGGGGTCCCTTTCAAGTCTAAATCTATGATCCTAAAGAACGTTGGTACCTGTATTTCTTTTTGTTCAGCTTAGTCTTGGTGAGGGAGAGGAGAGGATTCCACTCTGTTTCCTTCCTTCTTCCCCATTTTCAGAAACTCCTCAGTCAGTCCTTGGATCATTCATCCCTCAGTGGGGTCCTCAGTCACTGTGAGGCAGGGGACACAACACATATTTGTAGTGAAAGGTGGTATTATTTTAATGTTTACTTTCAAGGTTTCTTAAATACCTGGCAAAAAACATTTCTTATGTTTGTTACTATGGAAACTAAGGACACATTTTGACCTTTGTCTCAGTATCCCATTTTAGATGCCAGTGAATGATGTTCCTGTAAAATCTATCCCAAGTGGGTTGATTCCTATGAGGGTTAGTGTGCACATAGTTGAGGACTAGTGATCTCTGTGATTAGTTAGCTAGCTAATCTGATAGATGGATACATGAAAAAAATGCAAATACTCTCTCCCACATTTATATTTAAGAATGCTTAAGTCCAAAGTAGAAAGGTTTTTAAAACTCTTGATTTGCAAGATTTGGGATAGGAGTGAAGGAGTTTTGGATAAGGAATTATTTGACTTATTGATTATCAAGGCCCAGTATATGAGACTCTGTAGATAATTGCTTAGGCTACCTACATTCCCATGCATTCATGATAGTGCTGTCTTAGAGTTGAAAGATTAGAGAGGATTAAGTAGTTTATCAACCTAAAATAAAAAGGACTGGAGGGAGCTGGGTGGCTAAGTAGATTGAGAGCTGGGCTGGAATCAGGAAGCCCTGAGTTCATATCAGATCCTTAGACACTTACTGGTTGTGTGATCCTAGGCAAATTACTTTTCAGTTGGTCTGACCCTACTGGAGAAGGAAATGGCAAATCACTCCAGTCTCTTTGCCAAAACCCCATGAATAGTACACTGTGTCATGAAAAATCAGACATGACTGAATAAGCAATAAATACCAAAGTAGCAACAAGGGTCTTTAATGGAGGCAAAGAAATTGCAATTAGGGATACCAAACATCACCAAAATACTTTCTGAGGAACAGAAAGAGCACAATTTAAATATACTTCAACAGGGAGAGAGCAAGGGAGTCTTATGGAAGGCACAGTCTCTCAAAGCTGCTATATAAGTTATTTTGCAAAATAACTGAAATTCTGAAAGTCCATAGAGAAGGCTGGGAAGACTCCAGGAAGGGGTAATATTTGGTGAGAACAGTGAACTTCATGTGCAGCAACTGGGAGTGTCTAGAGAAGACTAAAGGAGAGATTCCAATGGGTTCCAACCTGCTCCAACATGCGGTCAGGGTCAGGTGCTGCGTTAAACTTAGTTCTTTTGTTCATTTTTCCTTTCCCAAGCAGGTATCTACAAAACTCATTTGGGATCTAGGGTTATATCTTCTGTTTAGTTTCATTCTTGTGACATCCTGCTTCTACAGGGTTGTGCAAAGAGTATAACAAATGTTTGCAAGATAATCTCTTTCCTAAATCTTGATTGGAGACACTATAACAGCAAGAACCTTCAAATGGAAGATTATGGGAGGCCTCAGGCTTAGTTAGACAGGACCTAGGTTAGTTAATTCTGTTAGTTCCCTGAGTCTCTATATCTGCATCTAAAATTGAGAAGGTTAGAGTATTGTTTCTAATTGCCTAATATAATTTTCATAGAACCACACACATTTCTAGACTAGATAGTTCTATCATTCTTTGACTCTTTGTGGTACAATGGCCAGATTATATAGATTATATAGATAATAGCTAATATAGATGGATATATAGCTAATAGCATATAGTTATAGATAATAGCATATAGTTATAGATAATAGCTAATATATCATAGTTCCTGCTATGTGCTAGGTATTTTTAAAGATATTATCTCAATTAATTCTACCTAACCCTTGGAGGTAAATGTTATTGAAATTCCCATTTTACAGATTAGGAGCCTAAGGTAGGCAGAGGTTAAGTGACTTAAAAAGGGTCATGCAGCTTATATGTTTAAGGCTAAATTTGACACTCAACCTCTCTTTAACTCAGTTTCCTCATCCATAAAATGGGGATAAGAGGACATACCTCACAGGGTTCAGGAGATAATAGGAGAGCAAATGGAATAACTAATGTAAAGGACTTTTCAAATCTTAAAGCATTAAATGAAGTTAGCTATAATCTTTGTCCTCTTCTTCCTCTTCTTTCTCCTCCTCCTCCTCATTGAGTTTCTTGAAGTACTGATTTCAAGAAGTGACTACAAAGTTAAGTGTTTACAAAACTTGCATCAGAGACAGAACTTGAACTCAGGTCTTCTTAACTCTGAGATTGGTTGCTAGGTAGTAAATCATAGCCTCTCCTTGGAAATAAATACAGGATAATTTTATGGAAGCCTTGGGGATGAAGAGGCAAAAACAGCTGTGAGATTTAAGAAAGGCTTCCTATAGAACAAGAGTGGGGAATTGTTTTAGTCAAGGCACATTTGGATATTTATGATATCATTGGCCTGCTATATATAGTCAAACATTTAATTCACCCTTAAAAAACCTAGATTTATTGAATTTCGAGTACCATCTTTTGTTGCCATGGCAGAGTCAGACCAGTGGCTCTCAGGTCGCTTGTTCCCATCCCTGTTGTAGAAGGTAGCACTTGAGCTGAGTCTTGAAGGAGGCTAAGAATTGTAAGAGATGAAGGCTTGCAAGGAGTTCATTTATGGTAAGAGGGATAGCTTGGGCAAAGATTTGGAGGGCTGTGTGTGTGTGTGAACCATAGGGTTGCTAAAATTGTCTTTGATTATTGTACTGCTGAGATGAACAAGTCCATCACAGTTGATCATCACCCAATGTTGCTGCTAATGTGTACAAATTTTCTTCTGGTTCTGCTTACTTTACTCAGCATCAGTTCATGCAAGTCTTTCCAGGTTTTTTTTTTTTTGCATTCTGACCACTGATGATTTCTTCTAATCTCCTCCTACTCATGATTTCTTATAGAATAATAATACTCCATCACATTTGTATACTACAATTTGTTCAGTCTTCTCCAATTGATGGGCATCACCTCAACTTCCAATTCTTTGCAGATGTCTTTTATTAAAATATAAACATTATTAATACTTAATGATTTGCTAATGTATTTTAATAAATAGTTTTGTTTTTATAGAAAAATGTATAACCAGCTGCAAATGTGCTCATCTGTGCTTTTTTTGGGAGGGGAGACTCTAAGTGCCTGGCTAGTTTCCCCTCAAAGCCATAACTGAAGTTTACCTGTTAATAGTTCTCCAAATTACAAATATTAGCCCCAAGTGAAGA
This sequence comes from Macrotis lagotis, assembly GCF_037893015.1. Classification (NCBI taxonomy): domain Eukaryota; kingdom Metazoa; phylum Chordata; class Mammalia; order Peramelemorphia; family Peramelidae; genus Macrotis; species Macrotis lagotis. The sequence continues at coordinate 693,214,159 of NC_133658.1, read as the reverse complement.
AAATTTATAGCTTCTACAGGTGTTTCCAGCCTGGCAAATCCACATCTATAAAATGATGGCTGTCATCATTGCTAGGCAACACTGAAAAATAAAAAGATAAGAATAGGGTAGTAGTTAAGAAAAAGGACAAAGGACTGGTTGTTTGAAAGCAGGTTTAAAAAGTCCTATCTAAGAATGATGAACTGTGATATATATATATATATATCTATATATATATATATATATATATATATATATACATACATACATATATATATATATATGTATGTATATAAACTTTATGTGGCTTCTAATTGTATTGCTCCCTCACCCTAACAGAAACTTTGATATATGGTACTCCATTAATGGGAAGCATGCAGTCCTATTTTTCCCCTTTAGATCAGAATGTTTCATCTCAGCTGCTGGCAGCACAACCATCAAGTCTGAACATAGAGATATGGCTGCTGCCAGGTTTATATTGCCTGCCAGCAGGAACATTGATGGAGTGAAGGTTTGAAATGACTGTAATTTGTTGCCTACCAGTTATCAAGTGCATCATTCCTGCCTCTTCTAGCATCTCATCTTGTCTTCTCCTTCACTCCCAAGCAAGTTGAAAATTTTTTTAGACATAGCTTACTAAGAACAGAAATATTGAATTTTTCCCCTAAATTATCAAAGGCTATAAATTTATATGCCTTTCCCTCCCAACTCCAAAATAATGACTCATTTTTAAAAATATATTTCTCTTGCAGTTAAATTTTATGTCATCTTTTTGGTTATAAATCATCAATCACAAATCATCACCTTGATTAACGTGTCCCCATTTGGGAACTAGATCAATGTAAAGCTGACTTCTCATCTGGTGTTTCTGAACTGAGGATTTACCTAGTAAACTGTAAAAATCTAAACAAATTTGGTGAATAATCAAAAAGATTTTTTTTTGTATGTGTATGTTGTCCCTCTCCCTTTCTCTTTTTACTACCCCTTTTCTTCTCTCACAGCTGTGTAATGGAGGCTCTGTCACGGATCTTGTCAAAGGGCTACTGAAGTGTGGTCAACAGTTGGATGAAGCTATAATCTCCTACATTTTATATGGGGCACTTTTGGTAAGGATGCCTGTGAAGTTGATCAGGAGAGAAGAGGGTGCAATTTATCCATCCCTGTTTTCCATGTTTAAGATTTGGAAATACAACAATATTGTATTGTATGGAAATGCAATAATATTGTATTGTATGGATATACAACAGTAATGTTGGTTATGGGAGGCAGTGTAAGAGGAAGAAAAAGGGGAGGTGTCTTCCAAGTAGTCTCCCAGAAAGATATTTGTCCAAGTATAGATTGTATTCATTAGATATATAAAAATAATTGGATAATTGTTTTCAAATAAGAATGCTAACTTTTTGTCTTTGGTGACTGCCCTGGTGGCGGTGGTACTTTGACATGCAGGGTCTTCAGCACTTGCACAACAACCGGATTATCCACCGAGACGTCAAGGGGAACAACATTCTTCTGACAACAGAAGGAGGAGTTAAGCTCGTTGATTTTGGTAATGACTGTTGGCCATTTGTTTTCTTGACTTGTCTCTGTTTAGCCAGAGGCTGCAATTTATTTTCTCATCTTACTGGGGGCCTTGTTGCAGTACCACAGGCTGTGAGGGGCTTTTCCAGTTAGAAATATGGATCCTTGGTTTGCAGGAGGTGGGGGGACAGAGAGCAGATGGATCACCCTAGGAAATGCTGTCACAGCGTCTATTTGGGGGTTTTAAAGCATTTCTTATTAGCAATAAAAATGTTACCCCAAAAACAACTTTTAGTAAAAAAAAATTGTTGGTATTCTGGTAAGAGTACTCTGTGTATATCTGAGGGCAATTGCCTTTAATTTCATTTTTTGACGTTTCTTCTTTTGCATATGAAAAGAGAAAGCAGTTTGGTCTCTCAAATGACTTTTGTTTGCTTCAGGCACATTTCCTCCCAGTGAGCAGAAGGTAAAATGGTCCTGTGGGTCTGAGAGCTAGCTTCCATTTAAATTGTGATTATTACTGTTGCATGTAAGGTTGGTTAAACTGGAAACATTAGTATGAAGTGGAAATGGTGAGAGGAAATATATAGTAATATTATATATTCTTACAAATCTTTTCAGCATCTTCTAGGGAAATACCATTTATAGGGCTAGGTTAATAGGCCCTAGAAACAGCATGGTGTAGTGAAGATTACTATACTTGAAGTCAGTCAAATTTGTGTTCAGATCCTGTCTCTGACACTTACTCTCTTTGTGAGCCTGTCCAAATAAGTGTACTTCTATATATACCAGATGATGCCATAGGCCTTTATCTACTAAGTAATAGATGAGTAATTTATTATTGCTTTTTGGTTGATTAGATGCATCTGACTCTTCATGACTCTGATTTGGAGTTTTCTTGGCAAAAACACTGGGGTGGTTTGCCGTTACCTTCTACAGATTCTTTTGCAGATTAGGAAACTGAGGCAAATCTGGTTAAGTGACTTGCCTAGGGTCACGTAGCTAGTATCAGAGGCCAGATTTGAACTCAGATTTTCTTGACTCCAGGGTGAGCACTCTATCCACTGTGTCACCTAGCTGCCCCAAGGGTTGGTTATATTCCAAATAGAAAAAAAATTACTAAACACCTTCAGGGTATTTGTAACAATATACTACTTAAAAAAGAGGAAAATGCAGCACTTTTATCTTTATGTATTTATAAATGTCAAATACAAAATCAAAATTAAGATTAACAACTCTGTTAAGATTTTTGCCTAGAAGTATTAGTCATTTGAATAATAGAAAGGGAGTGAGGAGAATAATGAGATCCCAAAATGAGTTAAATGACTAATCTGTATAAAAAATTTGTTTGAAAATGCATCATGAAACTGGTTGAGGTTGCTTTAGTTTTCTTTATTTGTCATTGAGAGAATAGGAGAGAATAGAAGGCAGCTCTGAGCAATCACGACTCGGATTTGAGTGAATTCCATGATAACAAGTCCAGAGTCACAACTAGGGTTGGATGATTAAAGCACCAAATTAGGGAATCCTGGAGTTATTTGTGTTCCTTCAGCAGAATAAAAACAAGTGAACCTAGCATAAGAATGATTAATTCAAATAGGAAACTATCAGATGACAACTCCCCAGGACTTCTCTAGAAAGGGCTAATCTTGCTGTCCCATAGTTTCCCCTAAACTTCCTCCCTGTGAGGAAGTGTTTTGGACCCCTTTCCCTGGATGAGGTTTTTGGTATTGGTCTTGTGCACTAAAATTCCTAATTATGTGTCTGATCAAGCCACTTGGTAAAGTGTCTATGGTGGATAGACCTTCTCCTGATCATCAAGGTAACTTTGTCTTGATCCGTTTCCTACTTGGGCTGGTTTGCTCCTCCTTAGTCAGCCTCTGCCTTTTCCCCCTCCTATCACTATGGGACCCTATGCATACCATATTGATGCTGGCCTTGATGAATATACCTACATGAATTATTAACCCATTGCAGTTTAGAATGCACATCTAGGTGGAACATCTAGATAGAGCTTAGGATCTAGAAGACCTGAGTTCAAATGTAGCTTCAGAAACTTTACTAGCTGAGGGACACTCAATTTCTCTTTGCCTTAGTTTCTTCATCTGTAAAATGAGGCTGATGATGGTAGCTATCTTCAAAGGTTGTTATTAGGAGCAAAGAAGATATTTGTAAAGCACATAGCACAATGGCTTCACATAGTAAGCACATATGAATGCAAGCTATTATTACTAGTGTTTTTGTTATTTTTATTATCCTCAGCTTCCCTACCTGCAGTCATTATAGGTATTCCCATTATTCCCTGTTTTTTCTTCACATCTAAAGACACAGACACAGACACAGACACACACACACACACACACACACACACCAGATTAAAACTTTGATTGAATTTACTAGTTATTTTACCTAGTTTGGTTCAAAATCAACAAATGTTCCTTGGTTTGAAAAAATCAGACAAGTTGAGTGTGTAGGTAGAGAAAAATCACATTGAGTCCATTGTACCTTACTGACAAGTATGCATCTGATTTCCCAGTTGCCTAATGGAAGGCAACCAGAAGTTTGTCAGTTCTAGATGTGACCTGGAGCAATCTCAAGAGTTTTTGGCTCTGGTCAGGAATAATGACTTCCCTGTTAAAGTCCTGATCATATCAATGTTCATATGAAAGACAGTGCTTATGGAATTATGTTGTGAGGATAAAGGATGCAAATGAGACTCTGCTCCACAAACATCAGTCAACTTTACATAAGCAACTCAACTTTACTACAAAAGCATCCCTCTCTGAAGGCAAACATCTGCTTTCCACATGTTGAGATAGACCATTTGGAACTGTTTTAGCAAAGGGTAACTTCCTAGTAAGATCAGAGATTGAGAGTTAGAAAGAGAAAACAAAGACCCAAAAGTTCTATGATCTGCTCAAGGTTGCTTGGGTAGAAAAGGGAAGAGCTGTGATTTTGAATCCAACGCCCTACCCTTTTAGAAATTTCATAGTTTTAGGGATTTTCTCTGAAAAAAACGTACTTGATTACTTGATTGGAAGGAGTTTGTATCTGGAAAGAATTCTATGACAAAATTTAAGAAGCACTGATCTAGCCCAGTATCCTCATTTTATAGATGAGGAAGCTGAGGCTCAGGGGAGCCTGCCCAAGGTCACACAGGTCATTAGGGGCAGAGGTAAGATCTAAACTTGGAGTTATGGCCCCACACTCAGAACTTTTCCCACTTGTACTTTGGTTGCCCCTATTTATGAAAATGAAGACATTTCCATGATGTCATACTCCTAGTCTCTAGTCACATTCATGGCAGAAACACAATCCTGTCTAGTGAATTAACTAAAACTGAGAACTGTGTGAGAGAGCAATATTGGCTCACTTCCAGTTTCTATCCTTTGTTTTTCAGGTGTTTCAGCTCAGCTAACCAGCACACGTCTACGCAGAAACACATCAGTTGGCACACCATTTTGGATGGCTCCTGAGGTAGGTGCTACCTGTCTAGCCTCCACATCACTGTGTATTTCTGCATGCTAACAGTGTTTGGGTGGTTTGTTCTTCTGCAAAATGTCAAGGGAGGAATACAGAAAGAAGAAAATTGGTTGTTGTTGGGTGTTTTTTTCCCCCTGGCTGTATAGTGGTAGTCCCAGAAGTGATTGTTGTTGCTGACTGTCATTGCTTAGTCAAGCATGGTTAGATTGCAGTTTGGCTGAAAAAAAGTATGGCATAGTGAAAACACTGATTTAAAGTCAGAGAACTTGGCTTTAAATCCTATTTCTTATTCTTACTACTTATTTAGCCTTGGGAAAACCAGTTGACCTTTCTAGGTCTAAATTTCCTCATCTGCAAATAAAGGAGGTTGATAGAATGGTCTCTAACATCCATTCCAGATCTAAATCTATGGTCTTCAAGTTCTAGTGTACCCCAAGTTTAGTATGAGCTGGCAATGACAGGTGGCATCTGAAAAAGCAAATGCAATTAAATAAATTAAATTATTACATTAAATAAACTCTTTTTGTTCATTTTGTTTTTCAGTTGTGTCTAATTCTTCAAGACCCTATTCTCTTAGCAAAGATCCTAGAGTAGTTTTCCATTACCTTCTCCAGGTCATTTTACAAATGAGAAAACTGGGACAAACCTAGTTAAGTGACTTATCCAGAGTCATACAGCTAGAAAAATCTCTAGACCTGGAGCTCTATCCACTTCACCACAACCAACTTTAATAAATACTATGTTATGCCCAATTTTAGGAATCTAAATAAAGGCAAAAACCAGATCATGCTCTCAAAGAGACAACATACATGCATATATGTGTATATATACACACACACACACACACACACACACACACACACACATACACACACAAATGGGCTGCATTTGAAATATACAGTAGGAAGGCTTCAGCATTAGGGGATCAGAAAAGACTTCCTGTAGACGGTGAGATTTTAGCTAGGATTTTTTTTTAGTTTTTTCCTAGGCAAATGGGGTTAAGTGGCCTGCCCAAGGCCACACAGCTAGGTAATTATTAAGTGTCTGAGGCCGGATTTGAACTCAGGTACTCCTGACTCCAGGGCCAGTGCTCTATCCACTGCGCCACCTAGCTGCCCCTTTAGCTAGGATTTGAAGGAAGCCATCAAACCCAAGAGTAAGGTCATGGCTTCCAGGAATAGGAGGTGATAATTTTATTATAGTTTATCTGGGTGGTATGGTGGATAAAGAGCCAGGCATGGAGCCAGGAAAACTTATCTTTCTGAGTTCAAATCCAGCCTCTGACAATTAGCTGGGTAATTCAATGGGCAAGTCACTGAACCCTGTTTGCCTCAGTTTCCTCATCTCTAAAATCAGTTAGACAAGGAATGAGTTAGGCACTTCAGTATCTTTTCCAATGGGGTCATGAAGAGTTGGACATGGCAAAAAGTTTTACTCTATTTGGCCTTTGTTTGTAATCTGGAGTATTGTTTTCAGTTTATTTGCCACAGTTGAGAAAGGATGTTGATATGCTAGAGGGCAATGGTTAAAGGTCTTGACCATGTCCTATGAGAATCAGTTGGAGGAACTGGAGATGTCAAAGAACTCAAGGGTCTTTAAATTTGTGAAAGGTTAAGGTTATCTGATGGAAGAGGGAGTAATAGATTGTCCGGTCCCAGAAAATAGAACAAGGAACAGTGAAAGAAAGTTGCCAAGAGGCAAATTTAAGTTTGATAGTAGGGGGGAAAAACTTTCCAACAGAGAGGTCCAAAAGTAGAATGGGTGAACTCAGGCACTTATTAGAGATCTTCAGGCAGAAGCTGGATTGTCACTTGACCATTTGTTTATAGTGGGGGATTCCCATTGGATATAGATTACATTAGATGTTTAGAGGTCCCGTCTCTGAAATTCTGATTTTGTTCTCTGCTTCCTGGCACATGATCACTCCTCTTGTGATCTTTGTTGTTGCTGTTGTTGTTGGTATTATTATTGTTTTGACAAGACACAGGTCTGGGCCTAATTCAGTTCTGGAGCCATCTAAAACCAGTTACGAGACCTACTGTGAAATGACGCATGTGGTGGTTTGGGAAGTCTTCCAGCTAGATAATAGCATGCTCTGAAGCAAGAATATCTCGTCAAGTGAACGTTTAATTTGTGCAACATCCTGAGCCATAAATGAGACTATGCCTTCGGGATTATACAAACTGGCCTCTTTAATAAGAAGACTAAAGTGTGGAAGATGTGCCAAAGGGATTAGGAGGGATTTGGGGCTAGTGAGAGAGGGACTCTTCCTCTCCCTTAGGACTCACAGGTTCCTATGTTAGCTCTTGATTGGTCTCTTCTTTAAGGAAAACATAATTGAGGTCCCTGAACCCTTCTCCGTGATGGTACAACAGCATGCTGTGGAAGGTCTTGTTCACATCACAAAGAGCAGCAAGATGGTGGCCTCAGAATCAGCAAATGTAATTAAAAGAAACCTACCCTGAGTTTTGCACATTTCCAAAAGGTGTTTGGGATAAGAAGAAAAAAACAATTTTTTTTAACCTTTCCAACTGTAGCTGGGTTGAACAAAATAAGTATAGTGTTTCTTTAGGGGGTAGTTTTGTGGTCTAATAAGGAGCTTTTAATACCCAGATTCCCTGGAACTGGTTCAGATCTCAGCAGGGTCAAGTCAACTCTCCATCCTGCTGAGGTGGATAAATTGAGTAGAGGCAGTTTACTGTGCGGGAGTCCCTTGGATGAGTCTTTGAAAAGCCCGACTGGCTGACTGCTCTCCATGCAGGCGCCAAAGATTCCATCTAGCAGACAGAGATCTGCTCTGTGACCCTTCCTTATAATCTCTAGGATTTAGCTAAAACCCCAGGACCACCAAACATCATTTCATTCTTAGAATTTATTGTCCACTTGAAGACTATATTTTACTAATTCAATGCTGGAAGCCTACATCCAGTATTCCTCTCTTTGGACTGTCCACAATAAGAAATCAAAATGTTAGAAATTAAATATTTAATTGATAAATGATTCAAATGGAAGATATTAAGTGTGGAATAGTAAGTCTGCAATCCAATAGTGGGTCTGCAATCAGAAGACTGAATGTGAATTGTGGCTCTGACACTTAATAAATCTGTGACCTTGGTCAAGCCACTTTATAACCTCTAAGCCTCTCTCCTTATTTTGAAAATGGAGTAAGTAGATCAGTAGATTATTCTTAATTGAAAAAATATGTAAATAAAAAAGAAAAGGGGCTGATCTAGATGATGATCTCAACTAGTTCTGAAATCTCAATGCTAAATTAATATTCTCTCCAACTAATGGACAATAGGAGGGTGAAAGTTTTACAGTAGTATTATATTCTCATTTTTGAATATATAGGTTTATTTGAATATAGGCAGCTGGATTGGGACAGTAGATAGAAATATAGGTCTGGAGTAAGAAAAACTCATCTTCCTGAGTTCAAATCTGGCTACAGGTCCTTATAAGTTATGTAATCCTGGGCAAATAACTTAACCCTATTTGCCTCTGTTTCTTCATTGGTCAAATGAACTAGAGAAGGAAAGGCAAATCCCTCCTATATCTTTGTTTTTTATTTTTTATTGATATTTTATTTTTCCAATTACATATTATGAAAGTTTTTCAATATTCATCCTCTTGCATATTTATAAGTTATGTTATTTTTTTTCCCCAGCCTCACTTCCCATCCCCATCCCCTCAGTGGTGACCAGTCTGGTAAAAATTGTACATGTACATTTGTGTTTAACATGTGTACATTTTAGTCATTTTCTGTTTGAGGAATTAGGACTAAGGGAAAAGAAAAAAACATAGGATAAGAAAAAAACAAAAGAGAACTTTTTAAAAAAGTGAACATAGTATGCATTCAGAGTCTGTGATTTCTTTGTTTTTTCTTTTTCCTCTACATATGAAGGACATTGTCCATGGCAGGTTTCCCAGGGTTGTCCTAGATCTTTGAACCTCTGAGAGGAGTTGTATTCATCACAGTTGATCAACTCATTATGTTGCTGTTAATGTGGATAATGTTCTCTTGGTTCTGCTCCCTTCTCTGAGCATGTTTGCATAATTCTTTTTATGTTTCTCTAAAGTTTGACCATTCATGATTTCTTATAGAACAATAGTATTTCAAAACATTTATATACTTCAACTTTCCAGTCATTCTCCAATTGATGGGTATCCCCTCAATATCTAATTCTTTGACGCTACAAAAAGAACTGTTCAAAATATTTTTGAACATGTGGGACTTTTACCATTTTTTTAATGATTTCTTTTGGATATTGTCCTAGTATTAGTATTGCTGGGTCAAAGGATATGATCAATTTTATTGCTCTTTATAGCTCTCCAGAATGGTTGAATTAGTTCACAACTCCACCAACATTAATTGGTTCATTAATGTCCCAATCTTCCTATAACCTCTCCAAATTGATCATTTTCTTTTTTTGTCAACTAAGCCAGTCTGATAGGTGTGAGGTAGCACCTCATAATTGCTTTAATTTGTGTTTCTCTGATTAATAATGATTTGGAGCATTTTTATATGATTATATATAACTTTAATTTCTTCATTTGAAAACCACCACTCTGGTATCTTTGTGAAGAAAACCCCAAATAGGGGTTTTTTAGACATGACTGAAAATGACTGTGCAACAAAATATTTGAATAAGGACTCTTTGCTAAAATCCTACAGTCACACAAACTACTAAAAACAACACCAAATATTGGTTACATATATTTAAAAGAGGGCACTTTTAATACCATTGTTACTAATTATTGTCTATTTTTATTTGGAGAGATTTTAATATATATTCTTAATTTTTTACCAAGATTTCAAAAGTATTAGCAGTTGAGTTATCTAATTTAAAATATGCTTCTTCCTAGACTAGGTAGCTAAGTGAATGTGACCCTCCTCAGATTAAATACTGAATAGCTGTCAAGAAGCACAGTTCTTCTGGACAGTGCAAAGTAGCAACATAAGTGAATTCTCTCTTCAACACTGCCCATTCATTCTCACTAGCTTCCTGATTGAAGCTACTAAATGTTGAAGAATAGAGACTGTCAGTCAAGCAGAGCAGTAGAAGAAATACGATAAAGCAATATAGACCATGAAACTATACATAAAACTGTCATAGGATTTTCAAATGCTCTTGTGCTAGCTGGATTTTTGGGGAGGGGGGAAGAGAATATGATACATACAAGAAAAGATGAAAAGTAAACTTAGAAGGAAAGAACTAGTAGCTTGGTGAGAGGAATAGGAAAATTCAGAGATGTTATTTGGAAAATTAATAAACAAAACAAAATAAAGTTTTTAGGGATGGGTGCAAATGGAAACAATAGCTAATATTTCCCTGTCAAGGAGCAGAAGAGAAGGGCTGAGAGGGAAAGGTTTTGTCAGAGCATATATGACCAGAAGAATTTCATCTCAGATTATTCTAGGGGTTGACATTGCTACCATAGATCTACAAATCTGTCGACTTTTTATAGATTAAAAAAGCCATGACCCAAATGAATATGGGCAGCTGGGTGGTAGTCAAATTGGAGAATAAAAGCTGAATAATTGCAATAGTTTATATTTATAAAGTGTTTTAAATTTTACACAGAATGATTTCCTCACAACTCTCCAAGATAGGTAGTACGAATATATTATTATCACCATTTTACAGATGAGGAAACTGAGATTATGTGTGGTCAAGTTACTTCTTCAGTGCCATTCATCTAGTAAGCATGAACAGACTAAATGAATTCTCAGGTCCATTCTAGCATAAAATTCAATGACTCTATAATTCCTCACCTTATAATGAAGTTATTACTCAAATTCTAAATAACTGGTAAAAGTGGGTAATGGTTTGTATAATATACTATTGAGGAATGAAGCATTATCTTCTGTGGAGCCAGCTATTTCAGAAAAGGCAGAGTTCATCAGATGACTTGCCCCAGGTCATAGACCCAAAGGGTGACATACTTGGAACCAAAGACCACTTCTCCTCAACCCATCAGAACTCAAACCCAGAAACCTGATTTCTAGGACCTGATTCCCAGATTTCTTAGGAATCTATTTCCTATGACATAATGCTATAGTCAATTTAGAAGGCAACTAGAACAAGCTCATATGTGTCAGTCACTGCGCTAGCACTTACAAACATCTTATCTGATTATCCCAATATCCATGAGCAATAGATGTGGAACCCTATTCTACAGTTGAGGAAAGTGGGGTGGTTAAGTGACTTAACTAGGGTCCCACTACTGGCATGTGTTTGAGGTAGGATTTGAAGGCAGGTCTTCTTGACTCCAGGTCCAGTGTTCTATCCACTGCACCACCCAGCTACCTCTGACACCAGCTGTATGACCTTCAGCATATAACTTAACCTCTTTTGGCCTCAGTGTTCTTATAAAGGGACTAGGATTCAATGAAAGGTCCCTTCTAGTTTTAAAATTGATAATCGATGATCATATGAAATAACAGAATCGGGATTGAAACCCTCATGACTCCAAAGTGTACTTTATCCACTATGTTTCACTGTCTTTTTGTGTCACCAGTTATATACAAGTGAACAGCCTATAAATTCACAGATTAAAATTCAGCTTTGTCTAATTTAAGAGATATTCAACTTCACTTTTAGTTCTCCCCTAGATCAATGAAGCACTCTATTTAAGCTTTTGTTCTTATTGTTGCGATGTATGGCATCATGATTCCCATCCTTAGGGTTACTTTTTGTCATTTCTCTCTTGTATCCTGGAAAATTCTACCTCCTCAACATGACTCCCTTCTTCTCTAGTCCCATGTTCACCCTAGCAGGAGCCTCTATCACCATACACATCAACTAGTTCAATAGCCTCCAAAGAAGTTCTTCCAGCCTCCATAAACTATCTATTTCAAATCCAATCTTGAAACCATGACCAGGTGATTCTTTCTTTCTCAGAGACTTAGTAATGACAGTGATATACATGAAAGTCTTCAGTAGCCCACTATTGCTGCCTTTATAAAGTTAACCAAGTAAACATCTAGGCAATATTTGTTAAGCACTTACTATGTACATTGCTTACCTAAACCAAGATAGATATGAACCTGCTCTCAAGGACTGACAATACAGTATAGTGGGAAGGAGCACAGGAATCAAATAATTATGATCCAGAGAATAGGGGGATAAATGCAAAGGAGAGTTCTAGGCACAGTGTTATGAGAAATTTGAGGAGGTAGAAATAATTTTCATTAGGAAGGATTATAAAGAAAGACTAAAGGAAGAGGGCACAACTGAGTGTACTCAAAGGAAAGAGAGTCATAAATGGATTATTTGGAGGGGTGAAGGATTCATTGGCAGACAAGTTCAAAACTTTTTGCGTGGCATTCAAGGCCACAATCTTGTACTATTCTTTTTAAATCTTTTCTCACACACTCAATAAGTTTTCATTATGCTCCAACTAGAAGCAAGGCCCTTAGATTAAAAAAGTGGAGCATTATCTACTTTCAAGAAGTTTATATTATATCATGGGAGACAACATGTAGATCTGGAAGCATGGAACAGGAAAAATATATATCTACAAACAAATGCATGCATATACATGTATATTCCAATACATAATAAATACAAAGTATTTTGAGAAGGGTCCTAATCAGAAAGCAATCAGAAAGGCTTCATGAAGAATAACGGTTAATAACCTGGGATCTGATAAGATCTGTGAATAAAGTTCAGTGGGTCATTGAACTTAGATGGGGGGAAATCACATCTTTATTTCAGTATAGCTTTAAAAATAATCATTATATTTAAAAAAATTCTGGGAAGGTAAGCATAGATTTCACCAGTCTGCTTGAGGGGTGTAGAACACACAGAAAAGGATAAAAATCTCCAGTGTAGAAGATGGGGCTTGAATTATGTCTTGAAGGAAGAGAAGGATTCTGTGATGAAATGGAGAAGAAGGAGTGCATTTCAGGAATGGAGACAGAAAAAGTAATGTTGTATATGAAGAATGGAGAGAAGTCCTTGCCAAGTGAGGCCACTTTCTTAAAAGTATCATGTGTTCCCTTGTTTCCTTTGTCCGTTATAATGTCTCTTTATTCTCCTCAACATCTTATGCTCTATCCTCTTCTTAAAACTCATCTCAAATGTCACTCCTTCCATGAATTTTTTTGGTTCCCCTGGTTGATAGCTTTTTCTCTTTGTGCTTCTAAATGACTTTGTTTTGAAAATCTTTAGTGAACTTCTCTTGTAAATTTTGTACATTGTTTCTTATTTTCCTAGAAAACATTAAATTTGTCTCCCTAGTGCCTTATACTATATTCGGGGTAGTACAGTGAATAAAATATTCAATCTGGAGACAGGAAGATGTACATTTGAGTCTAGTTTGAGACATGTACTAGATGTGAGATCATGGGCAAATCGCTTAATCTCTTGCCTCAGTTTCCTCAACTGTAAAAATGGAGTTAATAAGAGCACCTACTTCCCAGGGTTATTGTTAGGGATAAAATGAGTTAATGTTTGGCAAACATTTAACAAAGTATCCATCACATAATAGGAGCTATATAAAATGTTATTATTATTTCTACACCTATTATTTAAGAAGAGTTTGTTGAATTAACATTTTTGATTTGAATTTGATCCTTGCAAGAACACCATAAGGGAAGCAGGGTAGATATCCATTTCATCACTGAAGACAGAGATCCAGAGAAGGGAAGGGTTAGAGGTTTAGACTAGAATCCAGGTCTCCTCATTCTTGATTCTGACCTCTTTCTATTACTTCATATGAAAAACACGTGGATTCTATGAGGCAAGTATTTTAGGGAAAAGAAGCAACAAAACAGAAAAAGGGATGCATTTAGAGTCAATAACAGAATTCAAAACTTGACTTTGCCATTTACTAGCTGTGAGCAAACAACCCTGAGCAAATCACTTAGAATTTCATCATTATAATAGATAACCTCTAACAAACCCCTATTAGCTGTGCAGACCTAGGATACCAAATCAAGTTCCCCTCTATGTCAGTTTCTTCATCTATATTTATAATTAGGGTGGCTGAACAGAGATGATTTCTGAGGTTCTTTATAGAATTTGCTGATTCTTAAATTTTAGGAAATAGTAAATATTTCAGAGAAATATTGTGAAATAGGAGTGGGGAGAAATATTTAATAAGAACACCCAGAAAGGAAATAGCATCTGTGATTTTTAAAAATGAATTCTCTCCTATTCTAACAACACATGAGAGATTCCCAGTCTATAAGGATCCAGTTCACACTATGTCTTGCTAAAACAGCCAAAGGTCTGTTTCTGTATTGGAAACAGACCTGGAAAAAGAGTAAACATTTGTTTCTTTTTAGAAAAAATATTTTTTCTTCCATCTGCTCAGTGTTGCAAAGGAGAGCTAATCAGTGGTGCAGAGAAACAAATCTGGTGTGATGGATCTGAAAATGGGTCTCCTGCAGCCTGGCAAAGAGTCCTGGCTAGGGTACAGTTGCCATAGCAACTCATTTAAACCAGAACAGAAATATAGTACGCTTTTAGCAACTATCATGTGACTATTAATTATGCCATCAGCTGACTTAATGGCCCTATAATAGTGTATTTCTTTTGGCATTGTCAGGAAATAGGATGACAAATGAGATCAGTGAAAGCACTTTGAACACTAGGGCTTTTGAGTTACACAGATTGTATAGAAACTGATTTTCTTTAGCAGCTTTTGACTGGTGGTCAAGATGTATTCTTAAATTTTTTTTGTATCAGGATCCCTTTACAGTTTTAAAAATTATTGAGGACAGCTGCCTCACTCCCCTTTTCCCCAAGAGCTTTTGTGTATGTGGGTAATAGCTATCAATATTTACTCTATTAGATATGAAAATGTCTTTGTGTTTTAATGAAACTAGTTTTGACCTTGTGGACCCTCTGAAAGGTTCTCAGGGAACCTCAGGTATGGACCATATTTTGAGAACCACCAAGGACTTTAAGCTATCCAAACTATATCAATTAAGAAATTTTCTAATAATGACTTACTTTATGGTAATCGTCAGAGGGAACCAATACAAAAAAAATGAAACAAAATTTAACAAGTTATCCAAAAATAAAAACCATATTCCAATCTTCTCAAAAGTATTAATCTTTTATAAAGTTTTTAGAGGGACTTCCTGGGGGCAGAGCTAAGATGGAGGAGTAGAGAAGGACTCCGTTGAGTTCTCTCAACATTCTCTCCAAACAACTTAGAGATAACTCAGATTGAATTGGCAGAGCCAATATAAAGTCAGAGTAAGTTATTCTTCTTGCCCGAAGGTAGGAAAGAGAAATCTGTGACTTGGGGGTGGAGGCTTGTGGAGAATCCACAAAGATAAATAGCAGTGATGGACTTTGTTAACACAGAAGCAGCAGCTTTGGGAGTTTTTTTTTAACTTTTTTTTTTTTTACAAAGCTTTTAGCTTATTTTTTCTAATAACATGCAAAGATAGTTTTTAGCATTCATCCTTTTGTAGGCTTTTGAATTCCACATTATTCTACTACCTCCCTTTCCCATGGCAGCAAACAATCTGATATAGGTTATATATGTACAGTCATATTTAATGTATTTCTGTATTAGTCATATTGTGAAAAGAAGAATTAGAACAAAGGGGGAAATCATGAGAATTTAAGAAAAAAACATAAAATGTTTTAAAAAGTGAATACAATATACTCCAAAAATTTTTTTTCTGAATGTGGATGGCATTTTCTATAACAAGTCTCTCAGGATTGTCTGATCATTGAGCTACTGAGAGGAGCTGTATCTATCATAGTTGATCATCTTACAATACTGCTCAATGTGTACAATGTTGTCCTGGATCCTTCACTTCACTCAATATCAGTTCATACAAATCTTTCCAAGTTTTTCTAAAATCTGGCTGCTCTTGATATCTCGCAGAACAATAGTACTCCATAACATTCATATAACAGCTTATCCAGTCATTCCCCAATTGAAGACATCCCCTCAATTTCCCATTCTTTGTCTCGACAAAAAGAGTTGATATCAACATTTCCATACATGTGCATCTTTTCTCCTTTTTTTAGTCTCTTTGGGATATAGACCCAGTTGAGGTATTGCTAGATCACAGGATATACACAGTTGCCCTTCAACATAGTTAGCTTTGGGAGTTGTTAAGCCAGACACAGTAAGGCAACCTGGTAACTAGTCAGAAAGGGATTATAGAGGACTCTAGTGCTAGTACTGGATGCAGGACCAAACTCTAGCAACTCCATTGCTTGTATCCACTTGTGGATCAGAATTCAAGTTAGAGAAGAGCACTTTTGGTCAAGAGGGAATGAGAGAACTGAGGAGGTCAGGAAAGAGGAATACTGGTCTCAAGGGTCAGGAATTATTAGGAACAATATCATTTCCAATAGCAAAGAGGCCTTGGCCCTGAGCAGCATTAGTGATTACAAACTAAGGGATCAGGGGCCCTTTCTGGGTAAGAACCAGAGTAAAGACCAAAATAGTGATTACACATCTCCCCAGATCAATTATCTTAGAAGCACAGAAAACTTCCTCACTTCCAAACAAGCTCTGAGGATAGCAGAACCAAAAAAACTGAAACTTTATACAGGCCTCTCTCTTCTCCTTACCTATCTGAGAAGAGAGCCTGCCTTTAACATAAAGTTCAAAATCAAGAAATAGGATAGAAAAATGAGCAAACAAAAAAAAAGAGAACATGATCATAAAAAGATATTATAGTGATAGGGAAGATCACTCAGAAGAAAATGAAGTCAAAACATCTACCCACAAAGCTTCAAAAGAAAAATCCCAAGTTGGCTACAAGCCCAACAAGCATTAGTAGAAGAGCTAAAAATAATTTTAAAAAATCTATTAAGAGTAGTGGAAGAAAGATTAAGTAAAGAAATGAAAGCAAAGAAAGATAATTATTAAAAGGCAATTAATAGTTTGGTAAAAAAAAAAGGTACCAAAATAGTGGTGAAAATAATGTTTTAATAAATAGAATTGACCAAATAGCAAAAAAGAGGTGCAAAACTCATTGAAGAAAATTATTCCTTAAAAATTATAATTGGCAAAGAAGACATAAGGAATTTCAAAAGATATCAAGAAACAATGAAAGTCAAAGGATTGAAAAAAATTAGAAAAAATGTGAAATATCTCTTTGGAAGAATGACTGACCTAGAAAATAGATTGTGAAGAGATCATTTAAGAATTATTGAACTGGTCCTTCTGGTTTCCATCAGCACTCCCAACTCCTCCACTTGTATCTCAGTCATGGCCCTGCTGCTGCTACCCCTGCTGTTGCATCTTTCAGCTGGACCCTCTGCCCTCTTGATACTGCTCCCTGCATGGCCACAGTCATCTGAATCTTTGGAGGTCTCCTGTGAGGAGGAATCACTAATGGGCCACCCGCCTTTACCCCCCCCCCCAGCTCCACTGATGCAGAAATAACCTGTGCTCATGCACATATCAAGAGGGCTCCACACTGAGGAAGAAATAGCCTTTGCCAAATTCCTAACAGGTGAAATTTAAGAGAAGAGGAAAATTCAGAATCACAAATCCCTCCCCAAGATATCTGGGGATTGGGGACTGGATGAGCAAGGGTCAGAAGCCAAGCTGGAGATTAGTCAGCAAGATGATCATGGTCACATTCCATATTAACAGCACTATCCCATGATCTTTTGATGATTAGAAACCAGATGAATGGAAAGTCCAAGAAAAGCATGAACCTAGATTTATGTCAGCTCTGAACTTTATGGTGGAGATTGTGAAGAACAATACCAAGAAGACCCTTGTATTATACTTCCACAATTCAAAAGATGAGATTCAGTAGGAAGAAGAGGAGGATGAGAGTGACATCTTCCATTCAGGAAGTGAGCTTTTGGCCTGTTAGTGAATCCAACTGGAAGGAAACAAATTACATGCTAAACATAGATTCCCTAGACTAGGCCACTTGGTGAACTTTCTGGATGACTGAGAAGCACTGATTGAATTCTTCACAGTCTTAAAACACCAGGAATACATCAACTCTCTGGAAGATCTGAAAGGGTCAGTAGGGAGGTCTAAGGATCTAGGACCTTTTCTTAGAAGAGAATAGTTATCTTGACAAATCAAGGAGAAAGTTCAGTAAAATGCTGTCAGATATAAATTATGTCCCTAACCCACTTTTATTTACTTATTCTGCTGGCATTTTTGTATACCATTATGGAATGATGAAAAATAAAACTACTTGGACCCCTTCAAAATAAAATAAAATAAGAATTAGTGGACTACTTTAAAACCACGATCAATTTATTCTAGACATCATATTTTAAAAAAAATTACTGGGCAACTAGCTGGAATCAGGAGGACTTGAGTTCAAATCTGGCCTCAGATACTTAATAATTGCCTAGCTGTGAGACCCTGAGCAAGTCACTTAACCCAATTACCTTAAATAAATAAAAAATTATCAAGAAAAACTACTCTATTAAGCTAGAAAGAGAGTGGTATTATAGTCAGGTTCTCACAAGATTTAGCAGGTACTAAATTAAAGGAGAGTATGACTTCAAATATGATAGTCTGGAAGAAATAAGAACTGGGATTACCACCAAGAATACCTACCCAGCAAAATTAAATATAGTTTTCCAAGGTAAAAAATGGATATTTAATGAAAGAGAGGACTTTCAAGCATTCTTGATAAAAAGACCAGAACTGAATAGAAAATGTGATTTTGAAATAAAAGAATCAAGCATGAAAAAGTAATTATGAAAGAGAAATCATAAGGAACTCAATAAAGTTAAACTATTTTCTGTATGGGAGGATGATAAATATAACTGCTGAGAACTATATTTTAATTAGATCAGTAAGAAGGAGTCTACATAGAAAGAGGGAGTGTGAATGAGTTGATTATATTGGGGTAATTTATAAAAAAAATAGGTGAGAAATAGAGGCATACAAAGCTGGGTGGTTCTTTCTGTTCCAGTGTCTCCCATGCTACACAGTCAATTCCAAAGTTCTTAAGAAAGACCTTCAGAGTGTCCCTGTATTGCTTCTTCTGATTCTCCTGTGAGTGATTATCCTCTGTGAATTCCCCCTAAAATAATGATTTCAGCAAGTGTATGTTTGACATTTGCACAATGTGGCCAGTTCATCGGAGTTCATCTGTAGTAACATCTGAATGCTTGGCAGTTTAGCTCAAGAAAGGACCTCAGTAATCTTATCCTGCTAGGAAGTCTTCAAAATATAAGATAATTTAAATGGAAGTAATTTAATTTCCTGGTATGGTACAGGTAGATATCCAGGTTTCATAGGCATACAGCAATGAGGTCAACCAATATCTCTGTAGACCTTCTCTCACAGATTTTCTTTCTGAGCCTTCCAAATACTGGCAATGCATGTGTCAATCTCATTATTAATGTGTGCTTCCCTGGAAAGGACACTGCCAAAGTGAACTTAGCCACCATATTCAAAACTCCACTTGCTGTAGTCAATTGTACCATATAAGGATGGTATGGTGCTGACTGATGGAGCACATGTGTTTCCTTAGTGTTAATTGTTAGACCAAAATTAGCACAAGCAGAAGAGAATTGATTGTTGCATTTCAACTTCAGAGGCTTCATTATGCACCAATACTTCCTCCTCTTTGGTCTTGGTTTGAAGCCTTTTCAAGTGGAAGAATTTTCTAGCAGTGCAGTAGTTGACCTTGATGCTGTGTTCAACCTCAGGGAAGGCTGAAAGCATCATGCTAAAAGCCATGGGAAACAAGCACACAGTCTTGTTTCACTACTTTGGTGACTGGGAAAATTTGAGAGTGTTGTCCACTATCCAGTTACATGCCATCATGAAATTTATGTACAATATTGAAGAACGTCTCTGGGCATTAATGGTAGGTAGCACTTGATAATAATATGAGAGCTGAATAGAAAATGTGATTTTGAAATAAAAGACTCACACATGAAAAAGTAATTATGAAAAAGAAATCCTAAGGAACTCAATAAATTGGTTCAAAGAGGGGGGAAATATGTGTCTGTGTGTGTGTGTGTGTGTGTGTGTGTGTGTGTGTGTGTGTGTGTGTTTGTGTGTACAACTCTCCCTCTCACCCTCTCTTTCCCAACAGGAAATAGGAAGGATAAAAGGATGACATAAGAGTAGACAGTGGTCAGAAACAAAAAACCAATAACAAAACTTTAGAGAAGGATTAGAATAAAAAAGAAAGAGGGATAATCAAAAGAGAAATATACAATTAGTAATCATAAGCAATCATAACTGT
Organism: Macrotis lagotis; assembly: GCF_037893015.1. Lineage (NCBI taxonomy): Eukaryota > Metazoa > Chordata > Mammalia > Peramelemorphia > Peramelidae > Macrotis > Macrotis lagotis. The sequence goes on along the minus strand of NC_133658.1, from coordinate 693,194,010 downwards.
GAATTGAATAAATTCAACCACAAAGTAGAAGCAGATAGCAGAACGGATTAGAAATCAGAATCCAACAATATGTTATTTGTGAGAAATATACTTGAAACAGAGACACAGTTAAAATAAGGGCCTAGAGCAGGATCTGTTATGCTTCAGCAGAAGTAAAAAAAAGGCAGGAGTATCAATCATGTCTCAGACAAAGCAAAAGCAAAAACAGGCCTAATTTAAAGGGATAAACAATGAAACTACATGTTGGTAAAAGACACTAGACAATGAAGTATTAGCCATACTAGGCACTAAATGATAAAACATTCAAATTCTTAAAGTTGAAAGAACTGCAGGAGGAAATAGACAGTGGTTAGATAAATTTCACCATAAAATAGATAAGAAAGAAGTAAAGGAAATGAACAGAATCTCAGAAAAGTTAGAAATGGCAGACATTTGGAGAAAACTGAATGGGTATAGCAAAAAGTATACGTTTTTCTCAGCTGAACATAGCAACTTCACAAAAATTAGCCATATAACTAGGGCAAGGCCACGTTAGACCTATGAAGTCATTTGGTCTGGCACTGCAAAGCAAGGACAGGTAGAATGGTAATTTAAAAAATCTAGAAGTTTGTTTTGTGAATTAATAAAATGTTTGATCAAATATGATAGGTTAATATTTAAGTTTTGGTATATGGCAGAAAAAGCTTCCCTCCCACTATATTAGGGCATAAAAAAAACATCACAACTAAATGCAGGAAAACTAAAACATTAAATGCATCCTTTTTCAGGCCATAATGTAATAAACATTACATTTAAATAAAATACCTTTGAAGCATAGATTAAAAATTAATTGGAAATTAAATGATCTAATACTAAAGAATGGTGGGTATGTCAAAAAGAAATCATAGAAAAATAATTGTTTTAAAGAAAATGACAATAAGAAAACATTTAAAAATTTGTGGCATACAGGAAAAGTTTATTTCTCTAAATGTGTGCATCAATAAAATATAGAACATATCAGTAAATTGGAAAGCAACTAAAAAACTAGAAAAATTATAAATTGTAAATCCCCAGTTAAACATCATCTGAAAATTGAAGGACAGATTAATAAAACTGAAAAAAAAAAACCCTATGGAACTAATAAAACTAGGAGCCTATTTTAATTAAATAAAATAGAGAAACCATTGGTTAATTTGATTGAAAAAAAAATGACTAGGATTAAAAAATTAAAAGAATGAATATACCACCAATGAAGATAAAATTAAAGCAATTGTTAGGAATTATTTTGCTTAATCATATAATAGCAAAACTGACAAACTAAGAGAAATATGTGAATATATACAAAAATAATAGAAGAAGATACAGAGTACCTAAATAACTCTTAGGAAAAGAAATTGAAAATGCCATCAAGGAGCTCCCTAAGAAAAATTTCTCCAGGACTGGAAGGATTTATTTACAAGTAAAGTTTAGCAAACACTTAAGGAAGAAATAATTCCAAATGATATAAACTATTTGAAAAAATAGATTTAAAAGACTCCTACCAAATTCCTTTTATGATTAAAAATATGGTTTGATACCTAGACCAAAGAAAGCAAAAACCAAAGAAAACCACAGACCAATTTTCTTTTTTCTTTTATTGGCTAGGCAGTGGGGTTAAGTGACTTGCCCAAGGTCACACAGCTAGGTAATTATTATCTGAGGTCAAATTTGAACTCAGGTCCTCCTGACTCCCTGGCTGGTGCGCCACCTAGCCACCCCACAGACCAATTTTTTTAATGAGTATTTATTTATACAAAAAAATTCAAATAAAAATAATAGCCAGAAGATTACAGCAATATATCAAAAATATCATACATTATAACCAGATAGAATTTATAACAGGAATGTAGGACTGGTTCAACATTAGGATAACTATTGGCATCGCTGACAATATCAATAATAAAAACAACGAAAAGCATATGATTATATCAACAGATGCAGGAAAAACTTTTGGCAAAGTATAACATAACCCATTACTATTAAAAACACCAGAAAACATAGAAACAAACTGAGTATTTCTAAAGATGGAAATGAACTTAAAGTCTCCCCAATAAGATCAAGGTGAAACAAAGATTTTCAAGATCCCTACTATTCTTTAATATTATGCTGACATGTTAGCTGTAGCAATGACATGAAAAAGAAATTGAAGGAATAAAAATAGGCAATGAGGAAATAAAACTATTTGCAGATGAAACAATTAACAACTTCAGCAAAGTTGCTGTATATAAAACAAACACATACAAATCATCAGCATTTCTATTTACTACCAATAAAATTCAGAAGGAAGAGATAGAAATAGATAGTCTATTTGAAATAACTGCAGTCATTATAAAGTATTGGGAGCCTACCTAGCAAGAGAAACTCAGCAAGTATGTGAACTTAATTGCAAAACACTTTGCACAGAAATAAAGACAGATCTAAACAACAGAAGAAATATTAATTGCTCATGAGTAGACTAGATCAATATAATAAAAATTATCATTCTATTTAACTTATTCAGTGTCATTCCAATCAAACTATCAAAGAATTATTTTATAACCTTGAAAAAATAATAACAAAATTCATTGGAGGAACAAAAGGTCAAGATTCAAGGGAATCAATAGAAAAAAAATGTGAAGGAAGATAGTCTAAAGTTCAGATTTCAAACTGTATTACAAAATGGTCATCAACAAAAATTGTTCAGTCATGTCTAACTCTTTGTAACTCCATTTGGCATTTTCTTGGCAAAGATACTGAAGAATTTTCTATTTCCTTCTCCAGCTCCTTTTAATAAGGAATAATAATAAGATAAGGGAAACTGAGGCAAGCAGTGTTTAGTGACTTTCGGTTCATTGAACTGCCTAACTGCCCAAACAATTTGGTACTGATTGTGAAATAAAGTGGTGGACAAATGGAATGGATTAGATATACAATATACAGTAGTAAATGATCACAGTAATCTAGTATTTAATAAACCCAAAGATCTAAGTTTTTGGGTTAAGAATTCAACATTTAACACAATTGCTGGGAAAACTGGAAAGCAACTTGGCAGAAATGAGACAAAAAACAACATCTCACTCTTGGTATACCAAGATAAGGTCACAATGGATAAATAATTTCTATATAATGTCAAAATCTAAGTAAATTACAGGAGCATGGAGAAATTTACCTGTTAAATTTATGGATAAGTATAGAGTTTATGACCAAACAAGAGGTAAAGGATCATAGGAAATAAAATAGATCATTTGAGATTATATGAAATTAAAAAACTTTTATACAAAAACAAGCTATTATAGTTAAAATTAGAAAGAAAGCAGGAAACTGGAAAAAATACTTTTTTAATACTGCTTCGGTGATAAAGGCCTCATTTCTCAAATATTAGAAAAATGAGCAAATTTACAAAAATAAGAACCATTCTCCATTTGATAAATGGTCAAAGGATATGGACAGGCAGTTTTCAGAAGAAAAACCCCAAAGCTATCAATAGTCAAAATTGCTATGAATCATTACTGATTAGAGAAATGCAAATTAAGATAACTAATACATCACTTCACACCTATCAGGTTGGCTAACAGGACAGAAAAACAAAATGAGAAAATAGGAGGGAATGTGGGAAAATTGGGACACTATTGCATTATTGGTAGAATTATGAACTAGCCCAATCATCCTTGAAAATGATTGGTAACTATCCTCAAAGAATTACACAACTGCATAACCACTAGGTCTGTTCAAAGAAATAGAAGAAAAGTGAAAAGATTTATTTGTAGCAGCACTTTTTGTGGTGGTAAAGAAATGGAAATTGAGGGAATGTCCATCAATTGGGGAATGATTGAACAAATTGTGGAATATGATTGTGATGAAATACTACAAGTAGGATGATTTCAGAAAAACCTGGGAAGACTTATAGGAACTCATATAAAATGAAGTAAGCAGAATCTGGAGTACAAAGTTCAAAGTAACAGCAATATTGTAATACTGATCAACACCTAAGCTTCTCCAATCAAAATGATGATCCAAGACTATTCTGAAGACCCAAGAAGAAAAATGCTGTCCACTTCTGGAAAGAGAACTGAATGCAGATTGAAGCATACTGTTTAGAAACTTATTTTTCTTATTTTATTTTTTCCTATGTTTTCTAAAATATGGTCAATGTGGAAATATGTTTTGCATTACTTCACATATATAATTGCTATTAAATTGCTTGCTTTCTCAAAGTGTAGTTGGGGGAAGAAATTTTGAACTCAAAAATTTAAAATATTTAAAAAATTAATTTAAAAAATTTAAAATTTGTTTGCATATAACTGGGATAGTTAATGAAAAAAATTAAAAAAATCTTGAAAAGTTATTTGGGTAATTTGATATACTGTCATGACACTAGTGGTCAGAGTATTTGGACTTAAATTGCCACTGTAAAAATTCATAGTAAGAATATATCTTTAAGGGGCAGCCTTGGAGTTAGGAGGACTTGAGTTCAAAATAGACCTCAGACACTTGATACTAGTTGTAGCAAGTCATTGCCACTTGGGCAAGTCATTTTAACCCCATTCACCAAAAAAAACCTCCAAACAAAATAAGAATGTTTCTTTGAATGAGATTATCAAGTACTTTTATTAATGATGAAAGGTAAAGGGAATTTATACTTCTCCATTCTCTACCTCTCTTTGTCTGTCTGTCTGTCTGTCTCTCTCTTTCTTTTTCCTTCTCTGTTTATCTATCTCTGTAGATGGAACCAAAAAAAACACTTTCATACTTGATAATTCTTTATTTAAAGGAATATACGAGTGTTTTAAAAATGCTTTATTATAAAATTTATTATAAAATTATAAATTTATTAAGCACTCTTATGACCAATTCAAATAGCTTTGCAACATTAACAAATTAATGAATAAATTACATTTAAATACATGAATTTGAAAACATCTAATATTAGAATTTTTCAGGATCTAAGTCTTTATCAGGATTCCTTGTCCATTTGTTCCTAATTCACTTTTCCTCTTAGGTGGTTATTCTTTACTATATATTCATTTTTTTCATATTATGCTTTCTTTATTTTTTAATTATTTTTAAGGCTGTTTAATTTTTTTAATGTTAGGTTGTTTTTGTTTTGTTTTTGGCAACGATAAATAACATGGCTATAAAAGATTTTTTTTAAGTCGGTAACTTTTTGGTAATTTATTTTTGAAGTTGGGTATTCCCAACTTTGGAATTATTTCATTAAAGAGGATTTTTTTTCCTTCTAAAACTTTCTAAAAAAATATTCTACTAGTTTGTTTCCACCAATAAGGAATGACTATACCTGTTTTTCTATAGTCCCAACCAGGGTTGATTTTTTTATTGCTTTTAATTTGGGGAGCCTTTAAAATGAAGACTATTTGAACTCAGAAGACCTGATTTCAGATTTTGGTTATTTTGCCACTTGGGGTCATCCAGAAAAATATACAGTTTGAAGTAGGTGATTCATTAGAGAGTACTAAATCTATGACCCAATAATTACTTTGGTCTATTTACTAGTTATATAGTGATATTTCAAAGTTAGTTTAGTTTTGCCAGCAATTACAAATGAGGTAATATTTTTTCAAATGACAGTTAAACATATTATATTTCTGCATTTGAAAATTACTTGAAAATATCCTTTCACAATTTATCATCATCTGACAATGCTTAACAGTTCCTTATATTTTTAGATGTTAAACTTTTAAGTCATATTTGCCTCTTATAGTATTTTTTTTTTTAGGATTTTGTGAGGCAAATGGGGTTAAGTAGCTTGCCCAAGGCCACACAGCTAGGTAATTATTAAGTGTCTGGGACCAGTTTTGAACCCAGGTCCTCCTGACTCCAGGGCTGGTGCTTTATCCACTGCGCCACCTAACCACCCCCAATTATAGTATCTTTCCTGTAAACATATTTATTTTAATGCAGCAAAGCACATCTTATTTCATTTTTTTCTTAATTTTTATAATTTTTGTAACATTCTTGGATGTATTTGAAGATAATAATTGTTGATTTTTGTTTCTTAGTTTTCATATTCATTTATTAAATTTATTTCGATATTTCAGCATTTGCTCAATATGTTTATTCTCTCCCCCAATTAGATTACAGTCCCCTTATATCTTTGCAATTGATCAAGAGTCACTATGACTGGACAAAATAGTTTATGAGCCTCTTTGAATTTAGCTAGGTTGATCATTTTATGACAAACACCCAGTATGATCTTACTCAAAGACTTCCCAGCTTAGTAGGATCTAGTACCCAGGACAGGATAAAATCTCATAGGATGACTTTGGTAGTGAAATGTACTTTCAGACTTTTCCTCTTCTATTCATGCCTTCAAATCTTTTTGCCATCATTACTCACCTTCAGGCCTTTTCACCTTCTTTTCTTTATGACTTTAGTACCATCTTCCCCCTCCACCAGAATCCTTACAGTCATTCCTGGTAATTCAAGTTGATGATCTTTCTAATAGTCTTTTTTGGGGGAGGGGGTGAAGGCAATGGAGTTAGGCGACTTGCCCAAGGTCACACAGCTAGATAATTATTGTCTGAGGCCGGATTTGACTCAGGTTCTCCTGGTTATGGGTTATTGCTCTATCTACTGGGCCACCTACATGCCCCTAATATTTAGCCCTCTGATTCATCAATCACAATTTTGGTGCCTTTCATCTCCACATTATCTCAGCTACTTGGAAGTGGTTGATTACACGTAAGACCTCATCACCTCTCAAAATGGAACCCAGTATAATTTCATGCTACTTAAACTTAACTATGTCATCACTCCTGCATAATAATCACTTTGTTTATTCTATTGACTCCCTGTTGTGCTTTGTCACTCTGTCAGAGTGATTATTCCACCTCCTCTTTCCTCAATTCGACAAATATTCTTAGAAAGATGGCCTCATTTCCTACTCACCTGAAAAAACTGAGGGCCTCTGTCTCGAACGCCCTTATCTCCCATTTCAAAACCTCTGTTTTCATTGACTTTCTTCTTTTTTTTTTTCCTATAATTTTAGTAACTGAGGTGGACCTTTTCTTTGTCTAGGTTAACTTTTCAGTTTTTATCCACGATCCTCCTGTTCCCTATCAGAGATTATTTTATCAATCATATTCTTTCCCTTTTCCTTTCTTCCTTAACTTCAGCCTCTATTTTTCCAGTTGGCTTCTTTTCACAAATATGCTCATTTTTTCCTATTTTAAAAACACTTTTACTCCCACTGCCCCCCAAAATCCTTTTTCTTGACCATGTTATTCCCTTAAGTCACCATCTTCTCCTACCCTCTCCCCGCTTCACTGTTAAGATTTTAAAGAAAGACTATAATTATCATCTTCACTCTCTTGCCACCTACTCACTCCTCAAGCTCTTGCAGTCTGGCTTCCAAACTCACTATGTTATTGAAATTCCTCTTTCATCAGTGACCTTTCTGATGCCAGATTACATGAACATTTCTCAGTATTGTTCCTTTGACTCTTCTGGAGAAAATCGACTCTATTTACTAAAAACTTTCCATCTAGTCACTCTCCTTTAGCTTCAATGACACTCTTCATTCCAGTTCTCTTACCTTGCTTGTTCCTTTACTACCTCTACTCATTCACTGTACTCCTGTCCTTTAATTATTGTTTGTCTTCCCAAAATTCTTTTTTTATATACAAACAACCTTCAGGTTTTTATATTCAACTTCAGTCTCTTCCCTGAGCTCCACTTCTACAATTCTATTAACTACTGGACATTTTTGGTAGTTTTACCAATACCTCAAACTCAACATGTCCCAAACTGACCTCAACACCATCTCTCCTAAACCATTCTTCAAGGCTCTCAGGATCAAAAATCTTAGTTTTGGTTGGTCTCTCTCTCTCTCTCTCTCTCTCTCTCTATTTTCTTGTCCCTTTTCCTCTCTCCTATCACCCATAGCCAGTGATTTGACAAATCTATTAATCAATAAGCATTTATTTTTGAGTCTTCAATATTGCCTCTTGTATCTTTCTCCTTTACCTTATCCCATCTTCACATCATTCATATTATCACTACCCTTTTTTAAGGTTCTCATCAATTTTACTATATTACTTCCAATTAGTCTAATTGATCTCTCCCCATTTTCAATCTATCCTCCATACCAGTTGGCAAAATTATACTCTTAAATCCCAAATTTGACTGGATCATCCCCTTCTTCCAACAACCTGTGTGGCTCTCTATTGTTTATAGAAAGAAAAACAACTCTTTAATCTAGTATTAAAGGACCTTCATACTTCCATACCACTGTACCCTTCCAACCTCTTTTTCATGCTGTTCCCTTTCTTGAATCCTTTGTTTCAGTCAAATTGGACTTCTTTTTTTCTTTAAAAATTTTAAATAGTATTTATTCTCTCCAATTATATGTCAAGAAAATTTTTAGTTTTCATTTTTTACTTTTTTGTTTTTTTAAGCTTTCATTTTTACAAGATTTTGAGTTCTAGATTTTTCTCCCTCTCTCCCTCCCCTCACTCATCCTAAAATGGTAGGCAGTTTAACACAAATTATATATGTGCAATTATGTAAAACATGTTTCCACATTAGTCACAGTTGTAAAAGAAAAAACAGAACAAAAGAGAAAAAAATCATGAGAAAAATAAAATGAAAAAAGTGTTCTTTAATCTGTACTTGTTCATCAGTTCTTTATCTGGATGTGATTAGCATTTTCCATTATGGATCCTTTGTAGTTGGATCAGTTTGTTGCTGAGAATAGCTAAGTCATTTGTAGTTGATCTTCATACAGAATCGCTGATACTGTGTACAATATTTTCAAACTGAATTTCTTAGCTGTTCCCTTATCTTCTATCTTCCTTTGGAATTGTAAAATTGAAAATTGACTTTAATTCTATTTTGGAGACTTAGTCATTTTGGATTTCACATTTTTTTTTCTCAGTTCCTTAGCTTTGGAAACTTCACTGACTAACCATATCCTAGAATAACTTGCCCAAAGATCAAGCTTTTGACTTGTAATTTTGCCTCATCTTTGTAGGCCACCTCATCATCTACTTTTCAAGAAACTTCATTAACCTAAAAGGTCAATCATATCAATTTAATCAATTGTAACAACTCCCATGCTGGATTCCTCCCATCCCTTGAGAATGTTTGCCTTGGGACTCAAATCACACATTTTAACTGTGATTATAGGGGTTTCAGGGGTGCAGCTTCAAAAGATGTAATCTCAATTCTGAATGTCATTGATAGTCAATCAGAAGAAAATATCTATTTTGCTGGAGATTTTTGTCTGTCATCTTGTTGATTATTATAAAAGAACCTGTCAATTCTCATCACATGTCTCTGGAATGGCTGAGGTAGTCTCTTTATTAATTGATCCTCTTTATTAATAAATTTGTGCCCTATAAATAAATTATTAATCTCACAACTTTATGCTTCTGGTATCTTAATTTTAACCACAACAATATTTACAGAATTTGATCTTTAAAATGGGAAAAGAAATATGTCAAAAGTCTATGGATTGAGAAGTAGGACTAAAGTCATTTCAGGAGTTGAGACTGCTCAGATATCCTGGATTAACTGAGATTCTCCTAATTGCATTCTTTAATAGTCTAATTCTAGCACTAAACTATATACAGATATGAAGAAATCTGTTCTTAAAATCAAACACAGTGGCTCATTAATGACTGTCTGCTGAATTGAACTGAAGAATATTCTTATTAGATTCAATATGTGGCCTTCATTTTGGGTTACAGCTACTTGGTGGTTCCTAGTTAGGTCAGCACCAACCTGACTAGATATAGCCTAGGAGAGAAACACTGACTGATCACTAAGCATGCTCACTAGTACTTTTTTAATAAACAAAAGGGTTTTTTTTTAGAAAGCATCCCATACAGAAATAAATTCCATTCTATATGTTTGAGTCATCATATCCCTAAGTCAGAAGAATTTTAGCTGTTTTCATTACTACTGTTAGAATCATTAGGTTATCCCTCTAGCTATCATTTCTGTAGTTCCTTTTCAAGACTTTGATTATTCAAATATTTATTACTACTTTAAGTATCTCGGTGAGTCTCCCTAAGAACCAAATGTCTCTCTGCAATTTTGGACTTAAAGTTTCCCCTGATTCAGAGTTCCTTACTTCTACAATCCTCTCTCTACAATGGCTAGAAAACACTTTTAAATTGGGATAAATGTAATTTTACTTTACTTATCTCAGGTATTCCACAATTTTTTTTCTTAGATCTGGCTCCTTCCTAGAAAATAATACAACCAAGATTCTAAAAATGGGCCTGGCTTGACCTTTGAAAAATTTCTGCATATATTTATTTTATCTGATAAAGTAAAATACTTTTAAAAAATTTTTAAGGACCATACCTGTATACATATTAATGTCAGAATTGAACTATTAAAGGGAAAAATTAGGAGAAGCTCATGATCCAGGAAATCTGAATTTCCTCAGTTTTCTGGCCTTTAGACAATTCTTTTGTTAAAGAGCAACTTTTACATATTTCAAAGGAAAATAGATGCCCTACCTGGTGTCCTGGCATTAAGAAGATTTCTCTGCTGTGCTCGAGAAGTTTCAGTGATACTCTGTATAGTATAGAACTTAATAGCATTCTCTAAATCCAACACTCTCACTTCTTCTTTCTCTTTCCAAGTCTTTTACTCTCAAAATGGCCCCAATTTCTATGCCTTGAGGTGGGGGTAGGGATTTTGGACTTGACTCATCTGTACCTGAGCTGCAAAATATAGACAACTGAGTTCTCAAGTCAATTAGCAAATAAGTTGTGGTTTTATTTTGGTTTTCCTCAGATTTAGTATCTGAATGGAGTGCATAGAATCACTTTGTCTCTGGGTCTCTCTTTTCCTCTCACAGATTTGCAGTAGGAGAGATCATACTAGGATTTCATTTTAAATTGAACAAATATTTATTTAGTCCTTGGTATAAGAGAGTTCTTTAGTTTTCTTGATGGTGCAATATTTGAACAAGTATAAGGCTCCAAAGACAAAACTAAACATTCTTCATTTATTTATTTATTTGAGAGGATTTTGTTGAAAAAATTTCATTATTATTCATTGTATATATATATATATATGTATATACATATATGTGTATTTATGTATTCATTATGTATTTAATTAATATTTGTTAATATTCACTATATTGACATAAAGTTTTCTTTTTTGTTTTGTTTGGGTATTAGGGTTATATTGGTCTCATAAAATGATTCTGGTAGGGTTCTTTCTTTCCCAATTTTTGGGAATAATTTGTGAAATATGAGTACTAATTGTTCTTTAAAAGTTTGATAGTATTCTTTTATGAATCTATTAGGTCCAGGAGTATTTTTTTTTCCCTTTGTAGTTCCTCTACAGCTTTTTTTAGGTTTTTGCAAGACAATGGGGTTAAGTTACTTGCCCAAGGTCACACAACTAGTTAATTAGTACTTGTCTGAGTTTGGATTTGAACTCAGGTCCTCCTGACTCCAGGGCTAGTGCTGTATCCACTGCGCCACCTAGCTGCCCTCTCTCTGGTTTTCTGATAGTTTTTAAGTATTTTGTACTATTGAAGTTCTTCCTTTCTTTTTTTATTTTCAGTTTCGTTAGCCTATGACTCTGCATAATCTAGTCTGATGGTATTCATTCATTTATTCATTGACCATGAGGTAACTTGAAACAGTGGAAAGAGGGCTGACCTTGGAGTCAGAAGACCTATTTTCAAATCCTGCCTCTTGCTTTTGCTATGTGGTCTTGGTTACATCACTTTAGACTCTCAGTGACTCAGGCAACTTTAAAATCAAAAGTTGCAGAAAAGGTGCAATCGAAGTGTAATGTGCATTGGTAAAGAATGTTTTTCACTGATAGGAAATAGCAAATGTGGTAAAAAAAATAATTATCCATCATGCATTCAAAACATATTATGAAAGGCATTGTGGCATGGTAGCTAGAGAACCAGATACCTGGATTCCCATTCCCACTCTTACTGGTTTTGTGACCCTGACAAGTTACTTAGCCTCCAAGTGCTCTAGGCAACTTTCTAAGTTGCAAGGAAATTACTAATTTGCATTGGTAGAGGGAGTTCTTAATAGGGCAGTGAAATTCCAGGTGCAATCTCTATCTATATAATAATGTAAGCCAGATACTGGTGCTGATGATTAAAACAACAAGAGAAGCAGTTCTTGTCCGAAGAGTTTACATTCTATTTGGGGATCAGATGGAGAGAGACTACATACAGCAATAAGAAAATTCCTTAATACTCAAGTAATTTTGGGGGAAAAGTGGGTGGATTACAGACATGGAAATCGGGAATGGATCACAGCTGGCTGAGCCTTAAAGTGGTCTTGTTAATGTGAAGGCCAGAGAATTTATGTTCCTTCTAATCCTATTACATCAAAAGGGGACTAAGTTGATGGCTGCAGGGATGTTGAAGGAACTTGAGTATCTACTAGAGATTCAGTTTTCTGAAATTTTCAATGTTACTTGATGTGCCTGAACAAAGATGCTTTGCTTGTCCTTCATTCATTCATCTGTGTTCCCTTAGGCTTTCAAGGGCATCAAGCCATTTTATTCTGAGTCTCCCTGCTCTAGGGACAAATCATCTTGTGCTGGGGGAAATTGTACTTGGCTTCTGAGTCTCTGAAGTATAAAATAGGCTCCCAGGGGATTCTAGCCATGAGAAGGGTCCCAGGCAAGAGCTCAAGATGGTGCCATGGCTGAATAATAATTGAACTTTTTATCTCAGGTCCAGTTCATATCCCACACTGGAGCACTAGCAAAGCTGAGTCATATGTCAGATGTCAGATGTCAAGAGGGAGGTGGGGATGCCGATTCGGGAGGCGGGAGTGACACATCATCAGCTCTTTCTGAGGGGACTAAATATAGTAGCCCATCTGGAATGGAAGGAGGAGTGTGCTCTGGGGGTGAGGCTTTGGGTCCCCAAAGAGGAGAAAAGATCACATTCGACTCTGAGGCTTTGCCTCCCATTTACTCCATGCTGAGAGGAGATGGAAGCTAATTGCTAGGGTGAGGCTTTGAGGCTTCCCCGTTATTCTTCATGTGTTCCTCCTCCAGCTTCTGTTCCTCCACCTCTCCTCCAAACACTGAGATAATCAAGGGTTGCTTCAAGGTCCATACTTGAAACATGATGAACAAGAACTACTAATGGTGATCTACACCTGCTTTGTAATTTATGGGGTTAGTCTTTCCGGAGGCACAGAGATCAAGTGTCTGTCTGTCCAGGACTACAAAAGTCAGGAAATGTCAGTCAGGACTTGAACCTAGGTCTTTCTGACTGCACATTAGCCCTTTATCCTCTACACAATGACTGATTCTAACATTAAAAGAGGGAAAAACATGATCAAGGTAGGACCAGCTGAATTTTCATAGACCCTTGGGTTACTGTTACTGTGTTACTTATTTGATATCCCAAGTACTATAGATGGCATAGTGGATGGAGTGCCAGGCTTGAAGTCAGAAAAACTCATCTTCCTGAGTTAAATCTGGCCTCAGACACATCCTGGTTGTATGACCCTGGGCAAGTCACTTAACCTTGTTTCCCTCAGTTTCCTCATTAGTTGGAGAAGGAAATGGTAAACCATTATAGTATCTCTGCCAAGATAACCCCAAAAGAGATCACAAAGAGTCAGATATGACTGAAAATGACTGAAGTAATATTTCCAAATCTCAGTGCTTCCATTGAATAACCAGAATTTCAGAATTGAAAGGAATTTCATAGGACATCAGAAGGGGACTAGCCTGACTATACCTGAATAAGAATCACCAGAGGTCTTCTAGCCTTGGATGGGGGATCGATCTCCAGTGAAGAGGAAGTATCTCAGTTTATAGCTCTAATTGTTACATCTAATCTAAATCCAACTATATCATTCTATAACTTTTCTACTGTTTCTGTTCTCTTGGTTCAAGCAGAAAAGTCTAATCTTTTCATTTCATAGCCCTTCCAATATGTGGAGAGAGAAACCATGTCTTTCAAACAAGTTTCTTCTCTAGGTTGAATATCCTTAGTTTCTTCACCTGATCTTTTTATGGCATGATCTGGAAGCCCAATTCTATCCCAGTTGCTCTACTCTAGAGATTTTCCAGTTGATCATTGTCCTTTATAATGTGCCAAATGATTATTTTGATCCCTATTTTATTCTAGTCAGTATTATTCCATTTAGTGGGATTCCATAAATGGTAGTGATTACTTTTGTAATGTTTATCTATTGATATACATTTGGTCAGGCTAGTACATGTTTTATTTACCTTATACTCATTCGATACAATTAGACAGATTCTTTCTTAAATTAGGCCCCAGAGCTTTGAAGCTCTGCCCCATTTTGTTTTATTGCAAATAGGAATATTTTTGGACTCAGGTGATCTGATGACTTGAGTAGAATGTAGCAGCATTATTATCTTCCTATTTTGGATACTATGACTCTAAATTTAGGTTCAGCTGGGCTTTAGGCTCTTATCTCATACCTTTGACTAGATTGGACCTTGTAATCTTTTTAAAACCCTCAGTTTTTTTTTTTTCAGATGAAATGCAGTCTAACTATAACTTGCCTATCTTTTTCTTGTGAAATTGTTATTTTGAGCTCCCAAGTAAGACCTTGCATTTATCCCTTTTAAATTACATCTTATACTAAGTCCAAGTGTAATCTGGCAAAATTTTGGTCACTAATCATGTTGGCTATTCTTCTAGCTTCACAATATCAGCAAATTTGATAAACATGACATTCAAACCATTGATAAAAATGTTAAATATTACAGGGCCAACCATCAGTCTTCAGGGTGCTTTATTAGAGACTTTTTTTTAACTTGACATTGAACTATCAGTGACTACTCCCTTTTGGTCCAGCTATTTAATCTATCTAGTTGAACTAAAGTATAACTCACATCTCTCCATCTTTTCCACATGAATGAAAAATTTAAATGAGAGAATGTCATTTGTTCAAATCTGATTATAGGATCTTAGATCTAGAGCTAAAAGAGACCTCAGAGGCCATCTAGTCAAAACAGCCATTTTACAGAGGAGGCAACTGAGACCAAGAGATATTTAGTGAATTTCCCAAAATCATTCCACTGAGTCTGGTAATCCACAGAGGGAACTCAGGGCATGCATCACACCCAACTCTATTCTCTTTCAAAATAGAAAAACAAACCCACAAACCTCTTACTTGTTCAGAGGTTTTTGGTATCAAAAGATATAGTTCATTTGGGCCTGATAACTTGAACATATCAAGGATGACTAGATTTTTTTTTTGCTTTGTCTCATTCTTCAAATCAGTATTAGCCATTTGTGTTTTTGCCCTTTTCGGTCTAAAGATTATTCTTTTTTACAGAGAAAACAAGCAAAGTTAATGTTGAGCATTAATTTTCTTCTATTAGTTATCAGTGTCCTAGTCCTACCCAAAGCAAAAGTCCTAGGCCTTATTTAATTCTCTCTTTTCCTTAATATAGCTAAAAATTTGGATTTTTATTCTTAACTTTTATCACCAGCATCCGTGTCAGTATTGCTGACACCAATTTTATAGGACTGTGTCCTGCTTTGGAGTCATCCTTTCTGTCCTTCTATTTAATGCATATTTATTTTTAAATCTAAGTCAGTTGGTGATTTCCTTATGTGTCCACATTTTTTTCAAATTGTTTTCTTGAGACAACTCCCTTTTCAGAATTATTTCTCTTTAGGTCTTCAGAATTTTATTTTTGCAAATTTCTTATCTGTCCCATTTAGAATTTTAGGGCATAGAATCTTAACATCCTTTCTCTGAACCCTTTGAAATTTTCTCTCAGTACATCTATGTGTGTTAGACTATCCCTGGTTACCTTCATCACAAATTTTCAGATGGATTGGTCATTCTCCCACGTGCCTAAGTTCCAATCATTTCTATCCCAGCAAGTTTTATCTTTTTGGTGAGAATTAAGTCATTTCATTAGATGAACTCATTAGTTCATCTAATTTTTCAGGTATGAAATTATTATTAAATCAAAATAAGAAAATATTAGTTATTTTAATCCAGGAGAGAGAGAGAGAGAGAGAGAGAGAGAGAGAGAGAGAGAGAGAGAGAGAGAGAGAGAGAGAGAGAGAAAGACTCCTGTAGATGTCTGGACAATTGAAGTGTCCTTTCACTAATATATCATGTCTCTATGCTAAGTTATTTCGCAAACTTCTCTTCTATTTTTTCTTTCTGTCCAGATGATCTTGTAGTAAACTGAATTTGCAATAATTCGTTCTCTTTCTATCTTTTTTCTTAATCCAAATGTTCCAAATCATTCTTCATTCCTCTGGTTCCTGATTTTCCTCAAATTATGCCTTCTTAATGCATAATGCTTTTCCAACCCTTCTTTTTCATACCTATCTTACTAAAAAAAAATGAGATAAATTTTTCAGCCATATTCTAGTTAAGGGACTATGTAAATCTGTATATAGACTCCTAAAATCTTAGATTTTATTTTTTGTTTCTTCTTTCTGAGTTTTGTCTTTGACAAATTTCTATGTGTTTCTAATGCTTTTCTTCTTTGAATTAACTATTGATTGCTTTTTCTTGGTCTGTCTGTTCTTTGGTAGTACCAATTAGTGAAGAAGATGATTGGGGAATGGGCAACAAAGAAGGAAAGTTAGGGGATAGCTATTTCTATTTCTATTTAAAATGAATGAATGAAAGGAAAAAATCTATTAGGTACTCAAGCACAAGGGACAAGTGTCCTTCCTTATTTCATCTTCTTAAATGTCATTGCCACTTTTTCATTTACTACATTAACCAGTGAGGTGGTAGAATCTAAATGTTCCAATACTGAAACAAATGAAAATAGTTCACTTTAGAAACATCTGGATGGCTATATTTCATTTCATATCTGTTTACTGTAAAAAAAAAAGGCTTAGAGTTGCCTGACAAAGCCAGGCCTTTTCAAATTTAGGGTACCTTTGCTAAGATGTATCTTAATTCCATTGCAATTGCTTTTTTTGTGACATGTTACTTTTTGTAATATATATATATATCAAAGATGTCATGTTCAATGTCTTGGCAGATATCATAGGTTCTATGCTCTGCAATTAATCTGTGGCATGATGAGAGATGATTACTTTGGTTTAGCTTAAAAGATAGAATGTGTGGACTATGTCTAGTCAGGGCAGTCTGAACATAGAATTATTGACATTCACAAATCAGAGAGATGGCACTGAAACTCAGAACTCATTTACAAACATGAAGCACGGTGGCTTAACGTTAACACAAAGCAGGGCTCATTTTGGGTAGGTATACTTTACCCCAGGCTAGTGGAGTGCTCGGGAACCATACCTACCAAAGTCATCTCTGCCTGCTTTGTTTTAAGCTGGCATTGTGCAACCATTCTCTGTGTGTTTTTAATTTGAAACTTGTTTTGTTTAGGGAAGAAGGAGCAAGCTGCCTGTTATGATCCTGGGAAAAAGGCTTATAGACTTCATATTGTAATTTAGAACTCTTTCTGGGTTTCATAAGAACAATATATTTTTAATTACTTCAGACATTTTCTCACTGTACAAAGCTTACCCTTGATTTTAGTTCCATGAAACAATTTTTAAAATGTATAAATTTCAATTCCTCCAACTCTGCCTAGTCTGGGTCTCTTGTCTTCTTCCAACCTCTTTCCCCACTTTCTTAATCTTCCTTTCAAAAGAACTGTGACTTCCTACTTCAAAGAAGCCATAGTTCTTCTTCCCTAGGAAATCTTCCTTTGCTAATACAAAATATTACTGTGTAAAATATTAAGATGTTAGCATCCACAAAAACCTAAAAATATCTTTGTACCTAGTATTGGAATGTTTCCAGTTGCTGCCTGATTGTGAGGAAACTCTATTCTGGAAATTTGTATCATTTCTCTCAATAATAGTTTTTGTGAATTCTGCTATATAAATTATCTTAGATATATTAAGAGTCAGAGTTTCTTCCCAACCATCCAGTTCTTATTTATCAGTGTGTCCCCTGAAGTTTTAGAACTTGAGGTCAATCAAGGACTAAAGGCTTTGGGTCTATTTGCTTTACAAAGCTTTTCAGCTTTTATCTAGCCCAATTTAGCTCTTTAGAAGAACAACATTTTGCCTGTGTACTTGAGCAAAATTTCCATCTCAACCTGAGGCTGTAATTTGGGATTGCACAATTGACTTTAGGAAGGTGAGAAATCAGAAAGTACACAAACAAACCTGTTTTGTTTCAACTACAAATGAAAAGAACCTTGAATTTAGAACCTTTGAATATCTTATAAAAACTGACATAAAATGGTTAATACCTAATGTAACATTAGCTGTTACAATTGTTTAATCATCCTAGCAATGTCAAAATTCCAGCAATGAATGTCCTTGCAGATTAGGTTGAGGTGAAACCACTCCTCAAGTGCCGACCCTAGAATCTTCTCTTGCAAACAAATATCCAGTTTGAGTCAAACAGAAGCACCTGATGCCCTTACCCCTTCCTTTGGGATTCATGGCATGAAGGGCAAAACAGCCAGAATGAATGGTTTTCCTTGTTCTGATTGCCAAGGGCAACTGGGTCTCAAGACCAGGTCTTGGGACCTCATATTACCTCTTCCCTCTGACCTCCCATAGGTATAAAAACCTTTTTCATGGTCTCCAAGTTGGGGAAAATTATTGCTCTGCTCTCATGGGACATCCCCTAGGGTAGTAGGTTTGCTATCCTGTTATCTCAATTAAAGAAAGACATTTTATTCTTCAACTCATGATGATGATTTATTCCAGGACTTGAATTAAGCAAAATCAGTATTCAGGGGATGCTGGGGTGGGGGGTGGGGAGCAGGAATTGCTTTTTTTTTTTTTTAAAGAAAGTTGTTTTCCATGTCACACAGAATATATTCTTCCAGGGTAGATGATATGGTTTTAAACTTGTAAATTGTAAGGCACTTAATTCCTTTGACAGTATTTGTTAAAAACTTTGTAAAGGAAATAAAAATTCACTTCAGTATTTTCTCCTCCTCCTTAGGATAGATAGAAACCTTAATAAGTAAAGTGAATTAATTATCATTCTGAGGTTCTCTGAACGCCAGGGTTCATATGTTGGCAAGTTTTATCAGCCCTTTTCCTTCCGCTCAACACAGATGGTATTTACTGATTGTGAAAGTCCTTGAGATGAGGAGACTTGGTTCTTAACATAGCTGCACAAGGTGGACATTTCATCTGTCCCAAGAATTCCCCTTATCCTTCATCTTCTTTGAATTCTAAGAAGTAACTTTAAGCAGAAGGGTCTGGAGCAGGAGTTATTATAGCTCCCTGAGTCTTGTACTTCCCTCAAGGAGGGACTTTAATCCATCCTTCTTGTATTTATTGAACATTCTTAAGAATTAATTGCTAATGGGAAGCCTAATGCTTCAGGCCATGAAACTACAGCCAAGGTACCACAACCCAACTACTGGTTCTGGCAAAGAATATGATAAAAATAACACTAACAAGAGATTATAATAGCAGACATGTCCATTTTACAGATGAGGACACTAAGTCAGAGAGGAATCTGAGGACTTGTCCGGGGTTGAGCAGCTGATTTTCCAAGTACTCTAAATATATTAACCAGTCTTCACAATATACTACTATTATCCATTTTACAGATGAGGACACTAAGTCAGCCAGGAATCTGAGGACTTGTCCAGGGTTGAACAACTGACACTCAAGCTCAGGCTTCTACAGACTTTGCCACCTGATTGCCTACCAAAGAGAAATTCTTTCTTCTAGACCTAGTTTCAAAATTGCATTTCTCAATATTTGAATGTTGTGCCAATGATATGTTGGGCTACTGTCATAGGATTGCAGACCTTAAGCTAGAAGTGAATTGACAGTTTTATAAGTGAGAAAACTGATGTCTAAAGAAATAAAGTAATTCATCTTAGGTCACGGAGCTAGTAAGAGGCAGCAAGTTGATTTGAACCCAGACTTTTGACTCTTCATATGCCACATGACTTGAATTTGTTTTAATTGGTATGATGAATTCCCAGTGTGGAAACTCCCTCTGTCAATGCAAAGTAGCAACTGCTCTGTATTTTCTAGCTTAGAGAATTATCAGGGACACCTCTTAGAGGTCAAGAGTCAGAACTTAAACCCAGGCTTATCTGACTTCAAATTTGATTTTCTAGTCATTGTGCTATGCTGCCACTTCATTTTCCAGAAAATAATGCTATTTTCTGTCACTAAAATATGTATTTCTAAAATAAAAAAAATTTTAAAATCTTTTATTTTGCACACATACACAGTATTGCACCTTAGGCTTATGCCAATCTTGTGTGCTCTTGTCCCAGCTATATCATTTAGCCAACCAATAAACATTTATTTAGTGCAGGCTGTGTCTGGTGGCAATTTATTCTAACTGCATATAAAGTAGCCAGGAGGGGATGGTCTCTAGCTCATTCCCTAGCACATAGTAGGCTCTCATTAAATCAACTGACCTAATCAACAGTAACAAGTGTGCCAATCTTGCAAACCCAATGTCATCACATTTAAGAACCATTTCATTAATCAGCATTTTCCACGGACCAGGAGAGAAGCTCAACTTGGAGGTGAATATGATAAGGCCCAGAGAAGTTAGATAACTTATAAAAATCACCCAGCAAATGAGTGGAAAAGTCTAAATTAAACCTTGCAGCTCAGAGACTTTCTTTATTGAGCAACGTCCCTGGTGCCTCTTCAATAGAAGAGCTGCTGACAGCTGTTTTTTCCCTGTCATTGCCCTGAACCGCGTGACTCCTCTAGCCAAGGAAAATGTAGGCAGTTGGTAATAACAACAACAAAAATCTATTGATCTGAATAAATACTAAATCTCCTAAAGCAAGAGAGGATTGAGGAATGAATGAAGGGAGGGAAAAAATGCTGGCTGTGATTTGGTGTTCAGGCCATTGTCCTTTCAGGAGAACCCATCCTAGAGAGGATGGGGAAGTGGTCCAGGAAGGAATGAGATTGGGGGAAGACCTGGTAGAGACTTCAGTACCAACTTTCTCCTAGAGGAAGGGGTGCTAAGGAACAATAGAACTGCTTTCTCCTTTGTCTCCAGATTCTGAGACTTGATGCTCATCAAATGCATTAATGTACAACTGGAAATTAGCTGAATTGAATTGTAAAGGAGTCTTGTTATCTTTCTGGAGGGCAGAATGAGTGCCTCCTTCACATCTAAAAGGAAGTGAAAGGTTTAGATGACACAGGCTGAGCCTTATCTAGACCAAACAGCTAATATTTGAGAGATTATTTGGTCTAGAAAAAAAGAGCTAGGTTTCCCACAGCTTTCACTGATTATTTATTAAGTGCCTACTGTTTGTAATACATGGTTCTAGAAGACAGACCCTACCTTTAAGGACTGGACAGAGTAATAGGGGGAGATAATAAATGCATTAGAGAAAAATCCTATATAGGATTTCAACTGTGCACTCAGGACATTGAGTCCTGGGAGAGAGGAAAACAAATAGGTTTTTTTGAACTCTCTTGCTTATTTCCCCACCCCAGCAACAGAGAAAATCACTTCAACAAGGCTCATGGATTGTGCCTATGGTATTCTAAAAGTGTACTTTTTTGGTGGTTTATTTATTTATTTATTATTTTTATTTTTATTGAATTTTACAATTTTCCCCCAATCTTGCTTCCCTCCCCCCAGCCCCCACAGAAGGTAGTCTGATACTCATTACATTGTTTCCATGCTTTACATTGATCAAAATTGAATGTGTTGGGAGATAAATCATATCCTAAAGGAAAAATAAAACCTAAGCGATAGCAAAATTATATAAGATGACCTTTTTTAAAAATTAATGGTAATAGTCTTTTGTTTAAACTCCACGATTCTTTCTTTGGATACAGATGGTATTATCCATCTCAGATACACTAAAATTGTCCCCAATTGTTGCACTGAGGAAATGAGCAAGTCCATTAAGATTGACCATCACCCCCATGTTGCTCTTATGGTGTACAATGTTCTTCTGGTTCTGCTCATCTCACTCAGCATCAGTTCATACAAATCCTTCTAGGTTTCTCTGAATTTCCATCTCTCTTGGTTTCTAATAGAACAATAGTGTTCCATCACATACATATACCACAATTTATCAATTTGTTCAGCCATTCCCCAATTATGTGTATCCCCTTAATTTCCAATTCTTTGCCTTTAAAAAAGGAGATCTATGAGTACATTTTACATGTGAGACTTTTACGAGAAAAGCAAATCACTGTTCAAAATAATAGATATTAAGTATAATTATTTTTTCTTTTGTCATAAAAGAAATACTTATAGCATGAAAGGTTCCTGAGCATATTAACAAATTCTTTTTTTCTTAATAGTTTTAACTATCATTATATTATTATAATTAATTATTATTAATAAATGATCTATTCATTTTGTAAAACTTTAAATTCCAATTTTTTCTCCTTTCGTCCCTTCCCTACTCCCTCCCCCAAGACAACAAGCAATCTGATGTGGGTTATCCATGCACAATCATTTAATAAATTCTTAAAAGGTAAAACAATGATTCACCACTTTTATGGTACTATCTCAGGAGATGAAGCTTCTCCAAAGACTTGGGACATGCTGAATCTTAGAACACATACTCACCTCAGATAGTTACCATTTTAACACTCATATATACAAAGTTCCAGTCCCCTGGTCATCCAAGAATAGCTTAGGTTTCCTTATTCCTTTCATCTATGTCATCCTCTTGACAGTAGTCATCTTGAGATGAGAGTATTCGTAGGAAGCACCTCCCACTGGGAGAGCAGCCCTGATTCAAAACCTCTAGATTTCTTGGATTAATGAAACTGGAAATGTCTATCTCTTAAGATGACTGCTCAGTGACCTGTGCTCAGGAAAAGAAACTCAAAGCAGAAGAGGTAATCAGGGAACTTGAGGTTGACCACCATTGACATGTGTTGGTTAGATGTTAGAATGATTGCTGGGGAGAAAAGGGTAGAAGGAGCAGAAACCCCTCTTTCCCCTTTCTGGAACTCCAAGGGATACCTGAATGTGATCCAAAAGAGCAATGGAGAGAGAGAGGGGGAGGCGGGGAGGGGGAGAGAGAGAGAGAGAGAGAGAGAGAGAGAGAGAGAGAGAGAGAGAGAGAGAGAGAGAAAAAGAGAAGCAGAGAGACAGAGAGACAGAGCTTTGGGAAGGTGTTAATAATATTAACATTGAAGAAGTAGCTCCTCCTGGAATTTTTACTAGTTATCTTCAGTCTAACCTCTAATAGGGGAATAAAGACAAATAGGAGCATGAATGTCCTTTAGCAAGAGGCCAGAACACATGCTAATTGCCATGCATACCCTATGGAATGGCTCCCCTGCTACACTGAGATGAAGTGCTATGAAATCAGATAATCCTTTCAAGTGGAGAAATGGATAATGGCAATATCAGTCTGGGATCTTTTGTAAATAGATAGCCCTGAGGATTACAGCCTTAGTTTCATGATTCTTCCCAAAGTAGCACTTGACTTTCAGCCTAGAAAAGCCACTGATTTATCTTCAAGTCAGAAATCTGGATACAGTCTGTTCACCAACATTAAGAAGGGTAGTATGGTATGATGTTGGATTTGGGAGTCAGAAAGACTTGGATTCTAATTTTCTGACTAACACTAGCTCTAGGATCAGGTCACTAATATCTGAGTCTCATTTTCCTTATCTGCCAAATGGGGATAATAATGATGTATATCTCACAGGATTGTTGTAGGGGATTAAGCAAATTCATGTAGGAAACAAATCTCCTCATTTCTCCCTTTCACTAACCTGTATGGGATGGTGAAAAAGGACACAGACTGGGAAATCTGGAGGTCTGGAATCTAAGCCCAAATTTGCTGTGTGATCCAAGAGAAGTGCCTTGCCTCTCTGAGCTTTCATTTCCTCATTTATAAAGTGAATGAATGGGATTAGATGATCTCTAAGTTTCTTCTACTATACTGAAAAAACAAGCATTTCTTTCTTTTCCCACAGAAAACCCATGCCTATGCATGAAAAACTTCTTCATGTGAGACAATTAATATCTGCTCCTACCAGAGCCCAAACTAAATCTGTTGCAAGACCTCCTGATGGTTTCATTTATACTTGCATTTGTTTTCTCCAAGAGAAAGTAAGCCTCTTGAGAGCAGGGACTATTATTTTATCTCTATTTCTCCAGCACATTTCAAATGCCTGGCACAAGAGGCACAGTTAAGCAGGAAGTAAGCCAGAGACCTGGGATTTGAACTCCTGTCTTCCAAATATAGACCCAGTATTCTTTCCACTATTTCACACTTGTATACTCAACACCTAACAAAGCACATTGCATTGAGCAGGTGCTTAATAAAATTTTGGTGATGGGTGAGTGATTAATTAAACTTGTCTCTCCTTTATTTTTAATTCATGTCTACTACACCATTCTTGAGTTTTACCTGTAAAAAGGCATCAACTGCTTCTATGTATTCTTTTGGGAGGTCACATTTTTCCTAGAGAATGAAGGAACAAAGGCCAATCAAATGTCTCCTAATGTCATTGTCAAGGTGCCAATTTTACTTCTCCTGGAGACAAGGAAAAAGCTGAGTTAAGGAGGAATGCTTTTTTCCTTTTTCTTCCTAAAGGAATTATTCCTGGCTTTTCAGGTTAGACTGATAGAAAATCTGATTGATAAAAGGGATGACCTTCAGGAGAGATGCACTCTCTTAACAGCTTCTTAAAATATTAAACATAAATAGAAAGTTGCTCTTGGAAACTACCCTGAGAGGAGACCAAAAAATGACAGGTTTCTGTTTAGGAAGGATGTATTCTTGAGTTAAGATGATATAATGAAAGAAATACTGAGTCATATTAGATTTTACCTCTGATTATTAGCAATTTGACCTTAAGAAGCATAATCTTTTTCATCCATAAAATTTGCCATCTCTACCTCACAAAGTTGTTTTGATGAGCAAGGGAAATGAGCTCAGGTAGCATCCCTTCTACCAAAGGATTCTGAAAAACTAGAAGGAAGCTTGCTGGATGGTTTGGAAATCCTCAGTTTGTTTGTATCCACTAACAAAAGAGAGTCTAAAGAAACAATTGCACCTTCTCTGGCAGAGAAGTCTCAGCAGAGAAGAAATGTACCTAGGGCAGGGTTAGGGTTGGAAATTTTTCTAAATACAAAGATCTCACAGTTGAATGAATGAATGAATGAATGACAGAAAGAATTACAGGAAAATAAGAATTTTAATATACTTCACTTTGTCCTCATGGAACACACATTCTAACAAGGAAGACAACCCTCATAGTAGAATAATGGTCCAGAAAGAGTATTTTGGTTTAGGATAACTATCCCCAGGGATCGCTGGAATTAAGAAGTGGTTTAAGCCAAGTGGTTTAACTCCTTCTAAGTGTTACCTTAGTTTGTATGGGAATGTGGCAGTAACAGTGTGGAAATTAGTGATTCAGATCTCCCTATGATTTGCATGTAGTAGGAACTCAAGACATAGTTGGTAAGATTATCTGTTGTTTGGCATCATTGATTAATCAGCAAGGAATTATTAAGTTTTGGCCTCTTGTGTCAGTTGCTGTGCAAGGTGCTGGAGACATGAAGATAAAGATATTAGTCCCTGCTCTCAAGAGACTTACTTTCTCTTGCAGAAAACAAAAGCAAGTATAACTGCAACAGGAGACTTTGCACCAGATTTAATATGGGGTCTACAGATGTGTTGGAGCCAACTCTAACAATTTAGTAGTAATAGTTAATTGTTAAAATTTTAGAGTAAGTGTTTACACTTCAGGAATGAACAGACAAATCAGGATCTAAATTATTGTTTTGTTAATTTTCTAGATTTAAGAAAGGGGTGAAGGAAATGTTAATGATATTAAAAAAAAGTAATGCACTTTTTTTTTCCCCAGAGAGCTAGTTGCTAAAACATTTACCAGCATACCACCAGGCAAACTGAACAGATTTAATTTTATATAGTAATTAATTTTGTTCTTGGGAGTATATTTGAAATATATAAATGACTTTGGATTATGCCCTCAGAAGGGAATTCCAGCTCTGACATAGGAAAGTTCACTGTCTCCAATGTGACTCCCAGAGCTGTCCAGTACTCATGCCATGAAGAAGAAAAAAGGTCACAAAAGAGATAAAAGGGTTAAAGATGAGAAAAATAAGTTGGAAGAAATCTTTAAGGAAAAAAGAGTTAAGGTGTCCTGTACCTTGCTGCTTGACCTGCTAGCTTTTTGCCTATCACAGATTTCCTTATAGATGTGAATTTGAGAATTGCTCTGATGCTCCTTCCTCTCAAGAGATCTTTTGAAACTCTCACTGTGATGAAAATCCTAACCTTCAATCCTAATAAATCATTAGTTCCCTCTTCCTAAGTTGGGAAGAAATACAATTCCCAACTTAGGACTCTTAGGTTCTTCTCATGGCAAGCACTTTAAGCCTCACCAGAAGGATTATATTACATGCACACATACAGAATAAATAAAAAAATAAATATACGGTAGTTTAGAGATGGAGGGCACTAGCAGTTGGGACTCAGAGGGGAAGGTCATGAGGTTCAGTCTAGAACAAAGTCACCCAGATTCAACTTTCCTTAATTTTATAAAGGGCAAACTAAGGCCCAGAGAGGTAAGTGAATTTCGCAAGATTGCACAGGTAGTAACAAAGCAGAGGGATGCACCTAAATACTCACCCCTAGTCTAGCACTCTGTACCAAACTGTCTCCCTACAATCAACATTTTTAACTTTTGAATCAGCAGCCTTGTATAGACAAAGCCAAAAATATCTGTCTGCAGGGATTTTGCCAATACTGAATTATTGCCATTCACAACCCCCCTTTTTCTAGATCATTTTAATCTTTTGAATAATTCTATTGAACTCTCTTGTGAAGTTGGGTTGCTCTATAGTTTTTTCCTACCAGGTGAAGGTTGCATTTTAGAATGAGAAGAATTTGGCCAGTTGACAATTCTCCACATATCAAGCAAGCTGACTTCATCTATCATTTGTAGCCAAATAAGAATTTTGCACATTTATTTAAAAAAGAAGAGGAAAAGTAGGATCTCTTTCTCTCATTTTTTCTAATGCTGTAGGATTATAGGTTTAGAAGGCTAAGGGACATTGAAGGTCACCCCAGTCAGTTCCTTCATTTTACCACAATACTACAGGTTCCCATTACTATATGACTAATAAGTTTTCTTATTTCTCTCCTCATCCATCTTAATTCATCCTCCTGTTGTAAATTAATTAATCCTGTTGTAAAATAAAACAATGGTCTTTAGAAGGACCTTCCTGAGGATAATTTCCTTTTTAGAGGTCTCTCTAGTGAAGAACTAGGTACAACTTCCAAGTTAGCACTACTGAGTTAGAACCATTGTTAAATTTTCAGTGAGAATATCTAAACCTTGGAAATATAGAAGGTTATTATGTATGTAGGCTTTTTTTTTTTTTTTTTTTTTTTGCTGGATAGTTTGGAAATCTTCAGTTTGTTTGTATCCACTAACAAAAGAGAGCCAAAAGAAGTAGTGGCACCTTCTCTGGCAGAGAAGTTCTCAGCAGAGAAGAAATGTACCTAGGGCAGGGGTATAGTTGGAAAATTATACAAATCAGATTTTGATTTTTTTGTCTTGTTGATTGTCTACACTTAAGAAACTGATTTAGAAAATATTAATAATTCAAATAAAACTTAAAAGTGTGTCATGTATACAATTTTCAAAGACTTGGTTGTTAAACATTTACCAATACACCCACTGGTTTCTCTGTTTCTGTCTCTGACTCTGTCTCTCTTTCTCCTTTACATTCATTTGCCTATGTAAGACATTGCATGTTTCCATCAAAATAGAAGCATCTTGGGAACAGGAGTTAATTTCTCTACATCCCAAAGCCTTTTACAATGCCTGTCACTTAGTATTTGCTTTAAAAATGATTATTGAATTGAATTGAACATGAAGCACTTGGACTTGATGCTAAGCTATGTTTTTCCCAGAACATATGACTAGGCACACACTTAAGACAGCATAATATAATGAAATAACTGGTGACAGAAGATACTTTATATATCTGCATGTCTTTTCACCCTTGCCCTCCCCTCTTCACTTTGATAGCTAACTTTATTCTTTGGGGAAAAGTCCTCATATTCATCAACTCAATTGTAATGGTAGCAAAAAAATGGAAATGAAGTAGATGCCCTTCAATTGCAGAATGACTAAATACATTAGGATGAACAAATCTAGTGGAAAATTACTTTGCTATAAGAAATGTCTTGAATACAGAGAAGCTTGAAAAGACTTATATTGACAGATGCAAAGTGAAATGAATAGAACTAGAAAAATAAGGTACACAGTAACTACTAGAATATAACTACTAGAATATAGATGGAAATAACAACAAGCTGCAGCCAAACTGCTGAAACTGAAGAGTGTGAAGTTATGCTGATCAAACTTGGCCTCAAAGATGAAGTAAGAAAAGGTATTCCCTCCCATTCTGGCTTCTTTATAGAGGTGGGGGACAATGGATATGAGAACTGCATACAATATCTGAATCTTTTGATATACTGGCTGTTTTTATTTTAGATTTTTTTTTTTTTGCAAGGCAATGGGGTTAAGTGGCTTGCCCAAGGCCACACAGCTAGGTAATTATTAAATGTCTGAGGTCGGATTTGAACTCAGGTACTCCTGACTCCAGGGCCTGTGCTCTATCCACTGTGCTACCTAGCCAACCCTATACTGGTTGTTTTTAAAATTTGCCTATTTTTTTGATTCTGGGTTAGGCTATACTAAGAAATGCAGCAGATTATATTGTGAACCCCCTGAGGGCAGCTATTATTATTATTTTTACCTCCTTTTGTATACCCAGTACTTAGCACAGGACCAGGTTATAGTAAGTGCTTAATTAATGTTTCTTGATTTTTGTTTAAAACTAAAAAATATCAACAAAAAAATTTTAAAGCATTATTCTTTGGGGATTGGAAATGAAGTATAATAAGTACATGTGATAGAGATCTTTACCTGAAATCAAGTCTCATTTGAGAAGAAAGAAAAGGTACCAGAACTGCCACATATGATCACTGCTAGGGGAATTATAGGGTTCTTAAGAGATGATGTGAGATGTCCCTGGATGATCATCCAGGATGCCCTCTCCTAGCCCTTAGAGAGCCCCATGTCTGTGAGTAATAATAATGGTCATATAAGACCTATAAAGAAGTAATGTGGCCATATAGTTCCCAGTTCTTGACCAGATATCTCAGGCAACCTCTGTTTTAATCCTTCTCTTTCTCTAAATAACTATTTGACCTTGAACAAAATATTCCACCTCTTTGAGTTTCAAATTCTTCATCTGTCTAATGAGGGATCTCAACCACGTGAGGTCTAAGACTCCTTCCAGTTTTAATACCTGTGAATTTATAAAGTTCACTCAAAAAATGGATACAATTCAAGTCTGCATAAAACCAGAATATGAGCTCCTGTTGGGCTTAGTAATCTGTGCCCTTTCCATTTTCCATGAATAGCATCTTTGCTTTCCAAAAATCATGCTTGCCTGTATTGTAGCAAAGGACACCAGCCAAGGACTGTGCTTTTGCACCTTTCCTCAGAAGCTCTGACCCATTCAGTCAGAGTCTATTTTCAAAAGCTGGCAGGTCAATGATATTAATTGTACAGTGCATGTCTCTCGCTAGCAACAGGAACAGAAAGGATCAGAGCTCTGTGCTTTTACCAGAGCAGTGTTGTATGCCTCCAGGTACTACTTCTAACATGTGACAACATTTTCTTTTTGACCTGGAAGAACATTGCCTTGCCCCAGGTGCCCCAGGTTGTCCTCAGATTGGTGAGGGAAATGTTTTTGTTCAAACAAAAATACCCCAAGTACCTCTCCCATCCTTTTCCCCAACATATGATCTTTCACAAGGAAGCCCAAATATAAGGAGTCTTTGCAATTGTTTCTGGAAGCTTACCAGTACAGATCACTGGGCAATGATAGATGGACAGCTAAGTGGTACCATGATAGATAGAGTGCTGGTTCTGGTGTCATCCACCTGAGTTCAAATCTGGTCTCAGTCTAGCTGTGTGACTCTGAGGATGGCATTAACCCTGTTTGCCTCAGTTTCCTCAGCTGTCGAGTGAGTTGAAAAAGAAAATGGTCAACCATTTGTCAAATTTGTCAAGAAAACTCCAAATAGGGTCATGAAGAATTGGACATGATTGAAAAACAATGAACAATAACAAGTGAAGACAGAGGACTAAGAATGACAACGCTAGTGGCATTCTGCCTTTGAAACTTTTGGACCCAATTATAGCAGGGAGAGCAAGGCAGCTACTACTGAAAAGGGAAAGAATGGGGTCAGATAGACGTTGATAGGAAGAATCACCATTTCAGGAAATTGAATCTTTTATATTGATGTCATGAATCATAGAACAGAAGCAGTATGACATCATGGAGAGCATGCAGGACTTGGGTTCATATTGTCCCTCAAACACTCAATAAATTGGCTGACTAAAGTTCTTTGAGTCTCAGTTTCTTCATCTACAAAATGGAAATGATAATTAACACCTAGCTCATAGGGCTGCTGTGGGGCTCAAATAAGATAATGCATATAATAAAATGCCTTGCAAACCTTTACAGCTGCATAAATGTCAGTTATTATTTTTATTATCACAAGAAACAATATGTCAGAGAGGAAAGAATATTGTCTTCAGAATGAGAAGATCAAGGTTTTCATCTTGGCTCTGACCCTTATCAAGGGGGGATGACTTTGGAGAAGTGGTTTCCAAGTGCTTCAGTTTCCTCATCTGTTAATTGGCAATAATTTTACTTTCATTCCTTGTCTTGCATAGTTATGAGATGCAAGGAAGAATGTTATTTAAAGGATCTTTAAACTGCAGATTTTAATTACTAATGTTAGAGAGATCTCTGAGAAACATGATAAAAATTAACCATTTCAGTCCCACTTTTCACAGATGAGAGAGAGCTTCAGTCCCAGAGAGGAGACTTGATCAAGGTCACAGAGCTTATGGAAGAGCTGGCATTGATTGATCCAGGGTTCTTATCTAATAATTCAGATGACAATCATTTCTAAGATAAATTGATTTTTCATTATCAAAGCAGTAGCAGTAATATTTGGTCTGGGCCTGTTATTTCATTGATAGAAGAAAACCTTGGAGTTTGGTTTGGAAAGACTATATACTAATGTGAATTTATTTCTAGTTTTAGTGGGTTTGCTTCAGCAATGAGAGCTTAAGTGACTAGACTGTAATGATATTACTAATAATAGATATCATTTAAATAATGTTTACTATATGCTAGGCCACTTTATATGCTAAGTCCTTTATAGTTATTACCCCATTGGATCCTCACATCATTCTTGAGATATAAGTACTGCTATTATAGTCATTTTACAGATGAGGAAACCAAAGCAAACAGGGCTTAAATGATTTGCCCAGGCTGACCCAACTAGCAAGTTGGAGGCTGGGCTTGAACTCAGGTCTTCCTGACTCCAGGTTTAGCGTGTAGCATACTACTCTGTGTTCTGTATTTTGTGGAATGACAGGTATAAGGACATAAACGTAAGATGTTTTAGAAGTACTACTGTGATGCCCTTGAGACAGCCAGGTGATCAAGTTTTTATTTGTTTGTTTTTGTTTTTTAAAGTCAGGCAACATACCAAGTGGTAGAACAGTCAGTCATCTTTAAATAGAAAAGATTCACCTTCCTCTTACTTTAGGAATTCTAAGTCAGTGAAGCCAGGGCAGGAGAGAGGATGCTCTGATTGACAGAAGACCTCTTATGACATTGAAGGGGGCGTGGTCTTCTGCCCAGTGAAGGTTAATGTCTCACGTCCTGCTTTTGTCTGTTTAGGT
The DNA here is from genome assembly GCF_037893015.1 of Macrotis lagotis. Lineage (NCBI taxonomy): Eukaryota > Metazoa > Chordata > Mammalia > Peramelemorphia > Peramelidae > Macrotis > Macrotis lagotis. Next base: position 693,162,287 of record NC_133658.1, on the reverse strand, counting down.
CATTGCTTGCGAACAGCAGTACGACTACTCTTATGATGCTCGATGTGACGTCTGGTCCCTGGGGATCACGGCTATAGAGCTGGGGGATGGAGACCCACCCTTGTTTGACATGCATCCTGTGAAAACCCTCTTTAAGATTCCAAGGTACGGCACTAGATGGCTCTCTTGATTCATTAGTTTGTTGTTTTGGGGGAAAGCATCTAGTTATAAGGATGATAAATATTTCATAAACAATTTGCCACTGAATCCTAAGAAAGCTTCAGTGGAAAAAAAAATTTAAAAGAGGAAAAATAGTCTTGTAAGAGAACCCACAAGAAATAATAACACCTTGTTGAAACAATTGCTTTCAATCCTTTCTTGAGGTTTTTTTTTTTTGGATGTTGATTTTTCTCTGCTCCCCACAGAAGACTACAGATATAATTCTGGATAAAGACAATTATCTTTGTGTCTTTTATTTTTAAATCACATAATCATGCATTTCAATATTCAATTTGAATGTTATTTCAGTACATTGGAGAAAGCATGGCAAAGAATGTGTGTGTGTTTGTGTGAAGGGTAGTCCATCAGAAATGTATTTCTCAGGTATGAATTAGATGAGATGGCCTCTGAAGGGTTTCTCTAAGACTAGTATTCTGTGAACCTTTAATAGCCTTTAATAATCATGATATATCTTACCTTTATGATATTTCAATGAGAACAGCACCCATGGAGAAGTCATTTGTGGAGTGTGTTTAAATGTAAATATATTTTATACTGATTTGTACACGAACCTAGATTATATAGCAAGAAGGATATATTTTTTATTGTTTATTCCTGTTTTTTTTTTTTTTTCCCCGAATTGGGCCTGTATCCAGACAAGTCTAGGGTTTTTAGTTAGGGAAAGACCTGGGGAGAGAATAATAAAAAAAGCTGCTATCTGAGGACCCTGTCCTAGGCTGATTCCTGATTGACATATATTTATGTCTTCCATGTTTCATTTACAAAGGAAGCCTGGGGGCTGGCTGATAGCAGTTTAAAGCCTTTAACAATACAAGTGTTTGACCTTTCCTTATCTGCACAATCACATAGTTATCAAAGGCTTTCAAAATTTCTCTTGATTGCAATTTGCATTTCTGATTAGGTCTATTTATATGCAGATGAGGCTCCCTTGCCTTCTGCGTCATAATGTTATCTATGTCTCCTACTTCCACTCTACACAGATGGAAACTGCCACCACTCTCCAGAAATGCTCTGGGACTAAGTCTTTTTTCCTTGCCTTTACACAAACATAGGACTGGTTACTGCAGTTAAAGGAGCAAAAAATACTTGGGGTTTTCTAATAGAATAGCAGGTCCCTAAGATAGGTGCATGCCCCATTTTATTGAAGTAAGGTTCAGAGGCAGGAGAGGCTATATGTGTGGAGTTTTTGGTGTGGATTACCCGATATATCTTTTTGGAAGTATAGAGAGGCTAATAACTTCCCTTTGTTCCCCAGTTGAATATAAATTCCCCAAGGGCAGAGACTGTTTCCTTTTTGTCTTTATATTTTTACCACCCAGCACATGCTTAATACATAGCAATCCCTTAATAAAAGCTTCTAAATCAATCCTAATATGAATGATTCAAGACTCATTCAACAGATATTTATTAAACCCCTGCTATATGGAGTGAACTCTGTTAAAGACTCCCCTTAGACACTCCATTGTTTAAAAAATAAGCCAAATCCCTGTCTTCCTCACATTCATCACCATAGCCAGAGTGAGAAGTTAACAATTCTCTGTTCTGTAGGTTTCAAGTTTCAAAAGTAGGTTTTCTTATCAACTATCATTTGCTGGAGGTGGTATTATAAAAAATGTGTATTGAGAGTCAGCTGTGAGCATTATTGGATGGTAAACACTAACTGTATGGCCATGGGAAAGGAATTTAAGTTTTTCATGCTCTGGGTGATGTAGAGAATTATAAATGTAAAAATATATAATCAGAAACAAATTCTGCAATCTTAAATACCATTAAATCTTGTTAAACAGGTGGAGGGTTTTTGCTTTTGAGATATAAATTGATTCTGTTTCATTGTTTAACGTAAAGTTTGTATCCTGTCTCCTTATTCCCAACCCCCAAACTTCAACCTTCCACCTAGTTTCTCTCTCTCTCTCTCTCTCTCTCTCTCTGTCTGTCTGTCTACCAAGCAATCAATCCCTCTTAGCCTTTTGTTGTTTACCTTGTCATAAATCCTGACAAGTTTTTAACATCCCAGAGAGCTCAAATTCTTTCATTTTTCAGTGGGTCCCAAATTCCTATGCTTATCTGGTTATCCCAGATCCCATGGACAACACAGGCTAAGACTATAAATTACAGAACAGATGCTGAGCTACTTCGGCAGAAGGAATTAACTCACTGAAGAACTCCTCATACCACTGAAATCATAGATACCTCACTCCTAGACCCTAAGTGTACCCGGAGGGCTATGACATAAACATTTTTGTTATTTGGTCATTTTTGGTCTTCTTGCTCAAGTTTTCTTTGTCATATTCTTCTGAAGCTCATTTTACAGATGAGAAAACAGAGGCAAACAGGGTTAAGTGACTTGCTCAGTGTCACACAGCAAGTAAGTGTCTGAGGTCTGATTTGAACTCAGGTCTTCCTGACTCCAGACTCGGCACTCTGTCTACTGTACCACCTAGTTGACTATGACATCAGCATAGATAAAAGTAAATTAGGATGTGATAGATAGAAAGTAAATTAGAAGTGATTAAATACCCAGGCTAGTTATAGAGGGCTGGTCTGATGTTAGGAAGATCTGGATTTAAGATTTTTGACACATACTGGTGTCCTGGACCTGGAGTCAGGAAGACCTGAGTTCAAATCTGACCTGAGATACTTACTAGCTGTGTGACTCTGGGCTAGTCATTTAGCCCTATTTCCCTCCATTTCCTCATCTGTAAAATAAGAGTGATGATAGCACTTTACTCACAAGTTTGTTATGAGAATAAAATGAGATAATATTGGTTAAAAGTATTTCAACTATATTAATGTTAATGCTAATAATAGTGATGATGATAATAACTATATCTGAAATGTGTTTTGGAGGAGGCAGGAAATTTGATCTCACTTCTCCTGTCTAAGTTACTGTTTTATTTACAAAATCATAAATTAGAAGGGACCTAAGAAATTATCTAATTTAACTTGTGCCTAACCACAAATCTATAACATACCCAATATGCAGTCACCTGGTCTTTCTTTGAAGATCTCCAAAAGGAGGTCCTCACAAAGTTGACTATTTCTCTTTTGGATAGTTCTAATTACTTGGAATTTTTCCTTTACATCTAACAGACTATGGGTCCATTGATTTCTTAATGTATCAGTTCTGGCATCTCTTGAGCTTGGTTGAATACCATTCCCATTTTCTTAAAAGGAGTCCAGTCAACATGCACTAATTAAACAACTTCTATGTGCCAGATGCTATCCAAATTTTAGACAGATCTTATAAACTGGTAGAGCCTTATTTTTCACACATTTACAGAGCTGGTCAATGGCAGAACTGAGACTGGAAACCAATTCTCCTGTAGTATAATCTTTGACCTTTTAAAAACCTCTACTCAGTTCTAACATAGATGCTGGCCAGGTCAATCAGTCAAGTGATCAGCGGAACATCTTTTCCCTCTAGTGTTCCAGTTTCACCTCTCATTTCAACCATGGGGTGATGGGCCTAGATGTTTAAGGAAGTCAGTATTTTTGAACACCTGCTATATGAGGTGCAAACAATGTCAACTTTAGACTTTAATAAGGTCATTTTGTATTTGGGAAAACAATATAAGTAGAAACATAATAACAACAGTTCATCTCTATTCATATATCTCCCTGGACTGAAGATGTGTCTTATAGACAAGCTAATTAACCACAAACCAAAAGATTCAGTAATGGAATTTCCCTTAGCATATTTGTCTACATTGCTTTTCTTTTCTTAAAACTAGGAAAAGTATGACGTGATCATTGGGTTGAGCAAAAACTGACTTGGGTCAGGCTGGTCAGTTTTTGCTCAACCCAATGATCACGTCATACTTTTCCTAGTTTTAAGAAAAGAAAAGCAATGTAGACAAATTGGTGCTGGGGGAAATGGCTTAGTGGACTGACATATATTCTGTTTTCTAACTCAAGCCAAATTTCATTGTTTGGTCTCAGTGCTCTTGTGTTGCTCTCAGGGATGGACTCAGTTCATTATTTGCCAGTGGCCATGCTTACTCTGAAGTATGTGTCCCACCATGGGTCAGTCATTTTTCTTCCTGGCAATGGGGCTGGGGTCAGGCAGAGTAATCTGGCAGATAATATCAGCACTTGGCTCACTGATGCTTTCAAGAATGAGCAAACAAGATCTTTATTAGTTCATCTTTTAAGACTATTTGCCCCATTCCATGGAAATGTGTATATTTGAAGTTTATTTTTATGGTCCAGTAGAGAGAGATCTGCCATGAGACTTGATAGTTTTGTTCTATGGCAAAATAAAACCCTAAAAACTTCTTATATATGTGCCATTCACCCCCAATTATCTATATGAATAGATAAATCTAAATGGACAACCCTCAAACCATTTGTATTTGACTTTAGAATATATTTCCCAAGCTATTTGAATATAACCTTGTTTAATATTCTGTAAATGAGTTACAAATCCAATAATGGAGCTTGACTGTGAAGATCTGATTCGCAAAGGACTTTTGTGTAACTTCAGGAATTTATTACCTGAACCAGGTCAGATCAGGCCCACAACCAGCCTCATACCTTCCTGAATCAGGGAAAGTGGTGAAATATAATATATGGATTTCAGAGGATACTTTACTCATGTATAAAATGAAGGGGTTTGAGATGTTCTTGAAGATCTGCTCTAGTTTTTCTATTTTCTGTGAACTTTCATAGTTGAATATACAATGAGAACCCCAGATATCAAAAACAAGTAATTAAAGAGAATACTTGCTAGGGGCACTGCTAATGAACTGGAGACAAAACTGTCCTGGTTGAGGACCATCTTGCCTGTCCAGAGTTCTTGCTCTCTTTTCTCTTGAAATCTGAGTTTCTGTGTCCCTCTCTTTCTCTGTCTTTTTCCTTCCCCTCTATTCATTGTGGTTTGATGGGTCAGTAACCTCTTCACATACACATCCTATCCTTTACCATTCTGTCTGACAATTTCCCCAAATATTCCTGTAGGATTTTGGATAATATAGATGCTGCTATTTGTCCCTGGCTGCTTGCAAAGAGAAAAAGAAAGCATAACCAATGTAAGTCCAGGATCTATATAAATGGCCTGTTACACAATAATATTGCTCCTGCTAATTTTAAGTTACTAAACAGTCATATTTGGCCTTTCTCCCCTGGAGAGCCTTTTGAATTTTTACAACTTCTGGAAAATGGTCTGAATTGGACATACTTTTCATTTAAAAGAAAATGAGTCTCTCAAGACACCCTGTTCCTAGAACCAAAGGAGAGAAAAGAAAATACAATTATTTTGGTCTCTTGGCAACCAAGGCAAATCTTCCTTCTTTACAGGTCTTTGGTTTTCCTCCTCCTCTGTCTTTTGCATTTCTAAAAATAGAGTAAAATCAACTAGTGGCTGCTTTTTATAGATCCACCTATTATATAAATGAAATTAGTCTGGTATTATTAGCATTAATCTGAGTCCAGGCACTAATAATAGTTATCCAAAGTATCTCAGTAAAGTTGATTGGTTTCATTTCATTCATTCCTCACAGAGAGAAGCAACCAATGTCCCATTGGGAATCCCAAGGATCCCAATGGGAATATTTTGGTTGTAGGTGAATTTGGTTGTTTCATTTGCTCATTTGTTCATTCAATAGCTATTTATTAAGCGCTTACTGAGTAACTAGCATTATGTTGGGAGTTGTAAGAAATACAAAGATCATTAAGAGTTCATAATATAAAAATCACAATCTAGTAGACACACTATATCATATATAAATGTTAAGTAATCTTAAAATAGAATAGATTCTGGAACAATCATACTTCCATTCACTTAGACTTGTAACCTTGGAGCTATCTTTGACCTTTCTCTTTCTCTTATTTCCCATATTGGCCTTTCTACAGCCCTCTGATCTTTCCTCTTCAGTCCCACTGAAACCATCTTAGTTAGAACTCATCTCTTCTTACCTAGACTAATGGAGCAATTTTCTAAAAAGTCTTTATGCCTTTCCAGTATACCCTCATTATGGTCCATCCTCTGTATCTCTGCCTGAGGAATCTTGTCAATGCCTTTTGATCATATTACTCAAAAATCTTTAATATTTCCATATTGCCTACCAGAAGAAGTATAAACTCATTCTAGGTCCTTTACCACTTGGCTTCAATCTGCCTATCCAGCCATATCCATTTCTCTCTATCTGATGCTTGTCATTCCAGCCATATCACTCTGCCTTGACTTTCATTATGTCTTCAATTTCCCTTGCTCATGACATGCCAGAATGTCCTTCTTTTGGCCTTGGATCCTTTTTGTTGAAATCACTCCCTCTTTTTAAGGCTCAATTCAAATTTGATATCTTCTACGAAGTCTTCTCTGACCTTCCTTCTCTATGTAAAAGGGATTTTTCCCTCAAATTATTCATAGCATGTTGTCTGGACCTCTCCTTGCACATATCTCACTTTCCAATTATAGCAATCACATATATATATACATATACTTGTCTTCCTCACTATTACATTAGGAACTCCTTAAGTATAAGACTAATAGCCTCTTTTTGTGTTCCCACTATCTAGCACAATTCACTTAGTAAGTGCTTAATAATTGCTGAATTAAATTGAAAAGGAAAAGCACAGAGGTACAAAGTGTCACCTGAGATCTGAGCCAGTAGGCTTCATTTCTACCTGGGATAGATCAGGGAAGGTTTTCTGCAGAATACATACTTTGAACTTGTCTTTGAAAGATAGGTAGTGGGGAAACTAGGTGGCTCAGTAGATAGAGGATCAGCCCTGGAGTCAGGAGAACCTGAGTTCAAATCCAGCCTCAGACACTTAATAATTACCTAGCTATGTGACCTTGGACAAGTCACTTAACCCCATTGCCTTGCAAAAAAGAAAGAAAGGTAGGTGGAATCATAGAGATGTGGCAGGGATGGCAAATCACCTTATGTTTTATGATAGCATGGAAACAAACAACTTTCACTACCACAAGATGCTTGGAAAAAGAGATTGTTTAGGAGGCATCTAGGTGGCACAATGAATGGAGCACTGGCTCTGGAGTCAGCAGGACCTGAGTTAAATCCAGCCTAGATACTTAATAATTACCTAGCTGTGTGACCTTGGGCAAGTCACTTAACCCCATTGTCTTGCAACCCCTCCCCAACAAACTAGCTTGTTAGAGTTTAATACACAGATACTCATTAAAATTAAAACCTTACCTCAAATATTTTTATTCATCTTTCTTTTACTTGAAAAGATAGCTTTTAGTTAGTATTAAGAGTGGTATCAATAAGAAATTAGAGAGTGAATGAATCATTTAGACTACAATAAATACCCAAATTAAATCCAAAGAACTTATAGAAACATATTATCTGTATCCAGAGAAAGAACATATATGTAGATGTGTGTGTATGTTTGTGTGTATGTGTGTGTTTGTGTCTAATCATTGCTATCATTAAAGTGGAAGAGGGGTAAGGAAGAAAAAAGGAAAAAAGAAATTTACATGATAATTTTTTTATATACTTAAAAAGAATGGCAAGTTGAATGTAATAGATTTGCAGTTTCATCTGCAATCATCTTAAAAATTCTTTCTCATTGTGGAAATGCTTGCTTTATTTCATAAATTAAAATAAAATAAAATTTTTTAAAAAAGAAAAAGAAGCTATAGAATAGAAACCAAGACTACTCAAAGTCATATCTAAGCATGTATCATCATTTAACTTCCCCCCACATTTATTGACAGTCAAATTAAGAATGATTTGAAAATAAAAACAGGTAAATTTTAAGGATTTGGAATAACTAGATTTTTTTTCTCCAATTCAGAACATTAGAGCAGACCTATAGACTCTAGGTTAGTTTAACAAGTGCTTCTTGGAGAGGAGCATATTATCACAAGCAAAATAATTTTGAAGCCTTAAAAGTTGTTAAGGGGGGGGGGGTGGCTAGGTGGCGCAGTGGATAAAGCACCTGGAGTCAGGAGTACCTGGGTTCAAATCCAGTCTCAGTTAATAATTACCTAGCTGTGTGGCCTTGGGCAAGCCACTTAACCCCATTTGCCTTGCAAAAAACCTAGGGAAAAAAAAAGTTTGTTAAGGAAAGAAGGTAATGATTCAAGTTGAACATTTTATCCAAACCATTAATTGTGATTGCTGTACTGATGCTGAGCAAAGAAGATCCACCTGCTTTAGGAATCTGAGTATTCTTGCATTTTGCTTCCTATTTATTGCCAGTCAAAAATATTTCTTCTGGAAACCCTGGAAATCTCTGCTTTTCTCTCACCAAAGAAAGGAATGAAATGAATCAATGATATGCTTGGAAATTATCTTCTCCTAAGTGAATTCAAAGCCTCACATCTTTTGTATTCAAACTAAAGTGTTAGCTCATTACTGGAGACCAAGACTATCTAACCTTCAACATTCCCAATTGCTCTACTCCAAAGACCCTGTATACAGGAAAAACTATTAGCATAATTAGCCATATCAAAAACAAAATCAATAGAAATTATATGATTGTCTCAATATGTGCAGAAAAAGTCTTTGACAAAATCCAGCACCCATTCCTTTTAAAAACAGTAGAGAACACAGGAGTAAATGGAGCTTACCTTAAAATGATAAGTAATATTTATTTAAAACCATTGGTATATATTATCTGTAATGGGAATAAGCTAGAGGTATTCCCAGTATAATTAGGAACAAAGCAAGGATCCCCATTATCACCTCTATTATTTAATATTATATTAGAAATGTTATCTATAGCAATAGAAGAAAAAGAAATTAAAAGTATTACAATAGGCAATGAATAAACTAAACTATCACTTTTTGCAGATGATATACTCAGAAAATTATTGAGAATCAACTAAAAACTGCTTGAAAATTAGTAAATATCAACTTTAATAAAGTTGCAAGATACAAAATAAGTTCATATAAATCATCAGCATTTCTAATTATTAACAATAAATTATAGCAGCAAGAGACAGAAAGAAAAATTTCATTTAAAACAACTTTAAACACCTAAAAAAACTTTAAACAATACAAAGTTCTTAGAAGTCTACCTGTCAAGACAAACCCAAGAACTATAGGAACACAACCATAAAATATTTTTTACATAAAAAAGATCTAAATAACAGGAAAAATAATAATTGTTATTGGGTAGGATAAACCAATATAAGAAAAATAAAAATTCTACCTGAATTAATCTATTTATTCAGTGTCATACCAATCAAACTGTCAAAATTATTTTATAAAGCTATAAAAATATTAATAAAATTCATCTAGATGAACAAAAGCTTAAAGATATCAAAGGAATCAATGAAAAAATGCAAAAGAAGGTGGTTTAGCCATACCAGATCTTAAACTTCATTTTAAAGTGATAATTATCAAAATAATCTTGTACTGGCTAAGAAATAGTGGTGGATTAGTAGAATACATTAGGTACAAATTACATTATAGTAAATAACTATAATAGTTTGGGACACGATAAACCAAAGCATCTAAGTGTTTTTGACGTTATGAAAGATTTTATTTTGAATTTTACAATTTCCCCCCCAATCTTGCTTCCCTTCTCCCCCATAGAAGGCAGTCTGTTAGTCTTTACATTGTTTCCATGCTATACATTGATCTAAATTGAATGTGTTGAGAGGGAAATCATATCCTTAAGAAGAAATAGATTATGAGTTAGCAAGATTACATAATAAGATAACTTTTTTTTAATTAAAGGTACTAGTCTTTGGTCTTTGTTTGAACTCTACAATTCTTTCTCTGGATACAGATGATATTCTCCATTGCAGATACCCCCAAATTGTGCCTGATTGTTGTACTGATGGAATGAGCAAGTCCATTAAGGTTGATCATCACCCCTATGTTGCTGTTAGGGTGTATAATGTTCTTCTAGTTCTGCTTATTTTTCTTAGCATCAGTGCATACAAATCCCTCCAGGCTTCCCTGAATTCCCATCCCTCCTGGTTTCTAATAGAACAATAAATAGTGTTCAATCACATACGTATCACAGTTTGTTAAGCCATTCCCCAATTGAAGGACATTCACTTAATTTCCAATTTTTTGCCACTACAGATAGGGCTGCTATGAATATTTTTGTACAAATGATGTTTTTACCCTTTTTCAGAATCTCTTCAGGGTATAGACCCAGTATACTGGGTCAAAGGGTATGCACCTTTTTGTTGCCCTTTGGGCATAATTCCAAATTGCTCTCCAGAAAGATTGGATGAGTTCACAGCTCCACCAACAATATATTAGTGTCCCAGATTTCCTATATCCTCTCAACATTGATTGTTGTCCTTTCTGGTTATATTGGCCAGTCTGAGAGGTATGAGGCTTTTCCTTAGAGATGCTTTAATTTGCATTTCTCTAATAAGTTAATGATTTAGAGCAATTTTTCATATGACTATGGATCACTTTGATTTCCTCATCTATAAATTTCCTTTGCATATCCTTTGACCATTTGTCATTTGGGGAATGGCTTGGTTTTTTTTTTTTAATTTGACTCAGTTCTCTGTATATTTTATTTTATTTTAGATTTTTTTTTGCAAGGCAATGGGGTTAAGTAACTTGCCCAAGGCCACAAGGTAATTATTAAGTATTTGAGGTCAGATTTGAACTCAGGTACTACCTAACTCCTACTCCTGACTCTATCCACTGCATCACCTAGCCGCCCCAATTCTTTGTATATTTTAGAAATGAATCCTTTGTCAGAAATACTAATTGTAAAATTGTTTCCCAATTTATTACATTTCTTTTGATCTTGGTTAGAGTGGTTTTGTCTGTACAAAAGCTTTTTAATTTAATGTAATCAAAATTGTCTAGTTAATTTTTAATGATGTTCTCCATCTCTTCCTTGGTCATAAACTGCTTCCCTTTCCATAGATCTGACAGGTAAACTATTCTTTGATCTCCTAGTTTGCTTATAATATCGTCTTTTATGTCTAAATCCTGTATACATTTTGATCTTATCTTGATATAGAGTGTGAGATGTTGGTCTAATCCAAGTTTCTGTGATACTAACTTACAATTTTTCCAAGCAGTTTTTGTTGAAGAGAGAGTTTTTATCTCAGAAGCTGGACTCTTTGGGTGCATCTAAGTTTTTGAAACAAAAAAAAAAACTATTAGGAAAACTGGAAAACAGTCTGGCAGAAGCTAGATAAAGGGAACATCTCCTACTGTATACCCAGATCAGGTCAAAATGCGCTCATTATTTGCACATAAAGGATGATACTATAAGCAAATTAAAAGATCATGAAGTAGTTTATCTGTCAGATTTATGCAAATAGGAAGAATTTAGGACCAAAGAAGATATTGAGAGCATTAAAAAAATGTAAAACATAATTTTGATTATATAAAATTTATATTTGATTATATCAAATTATATAAAATTTTTACAAACAATACCAATACAACAAAAATTGTAAGGAAAGCAGAAAACTAAGAAAAATATTTTGCAACAAGTGTCTCTGTTAAATTTCTCATCATCTCTGATAAAAATCTCATCATTTCTCAAATACAGAGATAACTAAATCAAATTTATAAAAATACCAATCATTCACCAATTGATGAACAAGTAGTTTTCAGACAAAGAAATCAAAACTATATGTAGTTATATGAAAAAAATACTTGAAATCACTACTGATTAGAGAAATGCAAATTGAAACAACTCAAATTGTGTAATATATAAAAAAAGAAAATCTTGGATATTGGAGGGAATTTGGGAAAACTGGGACACTAATGTACAGCTGTTGGAGTTGTGAACTGATCCAACCATTCAGGAGAAGCATTTAGAACTATTCCCAAATGGCCACAATATTATGTGTATCCTTTGATCCATTCCAAAAAAGAGAAAATATTTGAACAAAAATATTTTTAGTAGCTCTTTTTGTGATGGTTAAGAACTGAAAATCAAAAGGATACCCATCAATTGAGGGATGGCTAAACAAGTTATAGTTTATGAAGGTAATGGAATATTATTGTGCCATAAGAGTGATAAGCAAAATGACTTCAGAAAAACCTGGACAAAACTTACATGAATTGATTCTGAGTGAAATGAGCAAAACAAGGAGAATGTTGTACACAGAAATTGCAATATCATTTGCTGAAGAAATGTGAGTGACTTATCTATTCCCATCAATATAATGATCCAAGACAATTCTGAAGAACTGATGAAGCATAATATCTGCTTCTAGAAAAAAGAACTGATATTGATTGAATACAGACTTAAAACATGCTATTTTTTCATTGTCATTTTTTTCTTTTATTTGATTTTTCTGTACAAAATGATCAGTATGGAAATGTTTTACATGATCACACATATTTATCCTATAATTGATTGCTTTCCATCTCAGGGAAGGGGGAGGGAAAGGACAGAATTTGGAACTCAAGACTTTAAATAAAAATGTAAAAAAAAATAATTGAGGAAAAAAGACACTCATTTTCAAGTAAAGACTACCCCTTAAAAATTGAGGGCAAATGATTACTGTTTGTATGGGTGAAATTGTGCTGTTAGTCTTATGCCCCGGTTATATTATGGGATTTAAAATTTGTGAGTAAGTCTGGGAACCCAGTCATCATATATAACAAGTTTTTAACAATTGCTTTGCAGACTTTGGGAACATGTGCCATCCTCTCTTTCAGGGTCCCCTTCTCCTTTTGCCTTGATCCCTATCAGTAAGACTCCATAGGTTTCATATGGACCATATTAGACCACTGGCACATCTATGGCACAGTTATTATTGAAACAAAGAAATGGAGAGCAAAGAGGGGAGAGAGGGGTACCATGGTTATGGTAATAAGTCTTAATATTTGTAGGATCATAAATTTAAAGGTAAAAGATATTTTAATGTTCATCTAATTCAACTTCTCATTTTACAGATGAGGAAAATAAAACCTAGGTAGGGTAAGTTTTTTGTCTGCAATTATACAGGTTATAGGTATGGGACTTGAACCTAGTCCTCATGATTCCAATTAGAGTGTCCATAATATTAGGCGATGCTTTCTTCTACTTATGCTTATTTAGAAATGAAATCCCTCACCAGAATTTTCATACAAAATAGGCACTAAAAAAAAACAAAGGAAAGCAATTCCTGAAAGATGTTTAATTTTGAATGTATTAATTTTAGTTGATGAAAAGCATCCAAAGTAGAAATGCTCTATAAGCAGCCAATGATATGGAACTGGAGTTGGGGATGAGATATCAAAATTAGAGTTAAAGATTTGGGAGTCATAAGCATAGAGGTTGTAGCTGAAAAGATGAGACAGGATTCATCCATTGCTAGGAAGAAGGAGGAAGAAAAGCAATGTCCAAGGATTAAGCTTCGAGAAATGTGTACAATAAAGCTTTCCTAATCCTAAATTTTCTAATTCACTGACTAATTCATCTCCACAAAGAAACCAATCATTTTACCCTGCTCCTCAGCAGCAAGAGATTGGGGTGGGAGAAAGAAATTTCAAGTCATCAGTGATTACCTGACAATTAGAGAATTATCAGCCAGGTGTTTTCCTTTAGGACTATGGAATATGAGGAGAAGGAATGAAACTAAACTGTCATTGAAACGATGAGCTGAGGGCTGGTTTAATAGCAAAGGATGTCTGCCTGGAGATCCATACAGATCTCTGGTTTCCTTGCTAGCACACAACAGTTAGCTCCTCGTCTCTCAGGAACCCTCCCACCTCCAGAGTGTTTCATAAAGCAGGAGGCATTAGAATAATTGGGATCTTTTAGCACTTCCTGAGTGCCCAACATTGATATGGTTCTGATGTTTCTGCAATGAAGTCATGGAACATCTTTTTAAGAGTCTCTCCTGGGGAGGCTCCTGGTTCCACTTCTAACTTCTTTTAATGTGAGCTCTTCAGTATTATTTAGTCAGTGAAGCCTCCCCTCTCTCTGCCTTGCATTTTCTCCAAGGATTGCTGGTGGGGTGAGGACTTTGACACTCCATTTCCTTGGATAGCTGGAGGCAGGAGGCAGAAGTGCCCCAGAAGGATTCTCCCATCTGAGAAACATATTTGGTAATTCTTTTTTTTTTCTCCACTAGAGTAGAGCAGCTGGGGCTATTGGTTCATGCTGAGGTGATGCTCTGTGCTTCCTGGGCTTTGGAAGAAGGGGAGGGATTCAGTGCCGCATGGTTACTGCCTAGGAATGAGTTTACAAAGCAGAATGGGATGCTAGAACTTCTAATTCAATCTCAGACTGTAAAAAGTCATCCAATTAGAAGGGAAAGATCATTCACTGTTATGAGTCATTGATTTACTGTAAAACAGATGAGTAAATACAAGGTAATCTGTGGAAAGAGAGGGTTCTAACAATGGAGATCATCTCTGGTAAAGGTGTGGTGTAAGAGAAGACACATGAAGAAGATAGGTATTTTAAGGAGGTGAGATGGCAGTGAAAGCCAAGCATTCGAGACACATTGTGCAAAGGCTTGAAGTTATGAAATAAGATGATGACCTAGGGGTATGACTAGAACATAGCAGAGAGTGAGATGGAAAAAGTTGAGGAAGGTATTAGATTTTAGAAGGATTTAAATGCCTAGCTGAGAAATTTGCATTTTATCTGAGAAGAATAGGGAGTCCCTTGTAGTTTCTTGAATAGAGGAATAACATGATCAGACCCAGGGGATGTTGGACTGGAGAGGGTTATGACTAGAAGGCTCTTATAATTTCCTAGGAAATGGTCAATGAAGGACTGTTGAAGGATAAAGAATGAGCTTTTTTGGTGATTTCTAGTACTAATGACCCATTCTTACATAGTGGCTATAAACCATATAAACTATATATTCTTTACATCAATACATAAGTTATTTGTTTTATAAGCCAATATATTCTATATTGTTATTGTTGCTGATTTTGTATTTTGGGTCTCTCAGGTCAGACTGAATTCAAATTCAGTGTTAGGCTAATAGCTTCAAATTAAAATGGAGGGCTATGAAGCACAGAACTTTTCTTTTAGGCTCCAAACCTCAGAATTCTCAGAAATCAAGTTTCCTGGTACCTTTGGTGCCCTCAGGCTTGGGATTACCTCTCTGTGTCTTCCTTTCTTCCATCTATAAGCTGAGTCAGTTGAACTCAATGGTATTTTTGGTTCCTTCAAGTTCTTTGACACAGAAGCTTCCGGCTCCCTGGGATTCAAGTTCACTAGGGTTATAAGGCTTTCCAAAGCTGATCCCTCTTTTCTCCTCTATCCATTCAACCTTATTTAGGTGTTGATTTTGTCCTGTGTGTCTACAGGATTGGATTATTTTTCCATGAAGAATGTTATCTATATAACATGTCAATTAATTGTTCACTTCAGTCATTCCTTCTAGCTTCTTCTGGGAAGAGTCTTACTACTAGCATCATAATTGTCTTAGGAAGGCTATCATTCATATTAAGGCTTCCCATTAGCAGATAGAAACTTGAATTGCAAGGCCAGTAGTCTGTGTTGAAAGAACCCTGGACTTGAGTCAGACTATTTGGATTTAAGCTCCAGCTCTGTTGCTTCCTAAGCTTGTGTAGCTCTAGGAATCAGTTTCCTCATCTGTAAAGTGAGAGGATCAGACCAGATATATATGGTCTGTTTTGTTCCTGCCTCTATCATTCTGCAACCCTTTTGGAAGCTGACTTCTCTCTACCCAAAGGACTTTGTGAAAGGGAAATTAGATGAAGGCATTAGATTTTAAAATTTTATTTATTTATATGTGTGTGTATGTCAGTCAATAAACATTTATTAAGTGCCTACTCTATGTGCCAGGTAAGTGATGGGGTTAAAAAAGAATGGCATAAGACATTCTAAACCCTCAAGGGGATCACTGCTTAATGGAAGACACAATATGAAAATATTTAGGTACAAACAATATATATATATATATATGTATATATACAGGATAACTGAGAAATAATTAACAGAGGGAAGGACTGGCATTGATGGGGATCAAGAAAGGTTTTTTTTGGTAGAGTTTGGGATTTTAGGAAACCAGGAAAGGAGGGGAAAGAATTCCAGGCAAGTGGGACAGCTGGTGAAGATGCCCAGTATTGGGGGAATCTTGTATGAGGAATAACAATGAGGCCAGTGTCTGGATTTCAGAGTATGTGGTGGTGATTAAGATATAAGAAAGAATGTAACAGTAGGAGGGGACCAGGTATGAAAGGTTTTGAATGCCAAACAAAGAGTTTAGATTTAATCCTGGAGGTAAGAATAATAACGATAATCTTATTATTTAAAAAAATCCCTGCAGTTTATTGAATGGGATGAGTATGTGTGTGTTGTGATATGACCAGACTTGTGCTTTAGGAAGATTAATGTGACAGCCGAGTGGAGGATGGACCGGAGTGGCGAGATAATTGTGGCAGAGAGGTCAATGAGCAGACTATTGCAATAATCTATGCGTGAGATGATGAGGGTCTGCATAAGATTGGTGACTTTGCCAGAAATAGAAGGAGAAATATATGAGATATTATAAAATTAAAACTGACAGGACTTAGCAATAGATTGGACAGGGATGGGGGAATTAGGATTTAGGTTATTAGCCTGGGTGACTGGGGGAAGGTGATGTCTTCAAGTATGGGAGCAAGGGAGGGTTGAGTGGTAAGAAAATGAGGTTAGTTTGGACTGTGTTGAGTTTAAGATATCTATGAGATACCTAGTTAGAAATGTCTAGGACAGCTAGGTGGCGCAATGGATAGTCAGGAGCATAAAAGTTTGAATTCAGCCTTAGACACTTGATGCTAGGTGTTTGACCTTGGGCAAGTCACTTAACCCTGGATTGCCTTGCATCCAGGGCTATCTCCAGTCATCCTGATTCATATCTGTCTATTGGACCCAGATGGCTCTAGAGGAAAAAGTGAAGCTAGTGACTTAGCACAGTTTCTCCTCACTCAAATTTAATTCATGTGCTTGTCCATGGCATCATCTCACTGATAATGAAGCACAAACAATAAAGTTAGAGATCTCTAGTAGACAGTTGGAGATGTGAGTCTGAAGGATAGGAGGGAGGTTAACACTAAATAGAGGTTTAGAGATCATCAGATGATCATTGAACTTATAGGGGCTGATGAAATCAGCAAGGGAAATAAAAGTAAAGATAAGAGGAATGAGGACAGGGCGGCGGGGTGGTGGGCATTCCTTGAAGATTCAGACAGGTAGGAGAAGAACTAGGCTCGAGGAAGTAGTGTAAGGGAAACCTAGAGAAAAGAGATCATCAAGAGGAAGAGGATGAACTGCAATATCAAAAGCTACAAGCAGAATAAGGATTGGAAAAAAAAGTTATTAGATTTTCCAGTTAAAGAGAGTGTGTGTGTGTGTGTGTGTGTGTGTGTGTGTGTGTGTGTGTGTCCTGTTTGGCATGACCCTGTGATTTAATAAATGTAGGTAATTCCTGGTGAGAAAATTTCTGGTACTAAAGCAGATCAGCAAATAGATTTAGAGTTGCCCGGGGTCCTAAAATATAAGGTCAAAACGCCAATATGAAGGCTAAATCTAAGTGTTTTAGATTCTCTATCATCTATTAGCTATTTTCAAAGAATAACAGTAAACAGCATTTAAGTGTTCTAAGATTTACACAGCTATTGCATTTGCTGTTGGATTCTCACAACAATCCAGTAAATAAATATGACTGTTATTTCAATTTTAATCAAACATTTATTAAGTGTCTGTGCACAGTGCTAATCATAGGAGATAAAAAAATCTGTTCTTATAGAACTTAACATCTAATGGGGAAACAAAATATACAAAGTAATTTACATATATATCTAAAATATGTATATACATATATAGAGGAAAGACTCTAGAATTAAGAGAGGCTGGGAAGACTTCCAGTAAAAGATATTTTGGTTGGGTTTAAAGGAAGACAGGAAAATCATTGGTCAGAGAACAGTCAGAGAAAATCCCTGAAGTTCAAAGTTGGAGTATTTTGTTTGTGGAACAGGTAGGAGGCCAGTGTCACTGGATTAAAGGGTATGTTTGGGGGAATAAAGTATAAGAAGACTGGAAAGATAGGTAGGAGCTTGGTTATAAAGAGCTTTGAATATATAAAAAATTCCTATTTGATTCTGGAGGAGATAGTGAGACACTGGCATTTTATTGAGTGACATGATTGAACCTATGAAAATCATTTTAGTGATTGAGGAAGATGGATTGAAGGGTGAATTCACATTGGCAGAAAATCAAGTTGAGTAAAGTTACGTGACTTTTGCCTTGTCACTTAACTAGTAACATTTGGAGGTGGACTTTTAACTTAACTCTAAGCCCAATATTCCCCCTATTACAACATGCTACTGCTGTTTTTTAAGGCTGCTCTCATCCTGTGGGCAGAGCTAAATTGGATGTTCTCTTTGTAGTGCCTTTGGCTGTATATTCTGAGTAATTTATTTGCTAAGTGGTATAATCATCACCTGCTTCCCTGCCCCCACAGGCCTCTTACCCTGGCAGCTGGGCCCACTTAGCCAGCATCTATAGCCTGTCCTAGACAATAGAGCTAATTCTGTCCCTTGGCAGGAGGGTATCCTGAGGAGTTCAATCAGCATTGAGTTGGCTTTACTATCCTTCCTTGCACTCAATTCCCTTGTGACTAATACATGGCTTAATTTCCACATCCCTGCCTTGTTCTACCTTTCTTCTGTAACTAGGTCCTACCCCATATATTTCAGTTTACCAGTAGAGGAGATTCTGCCTCATTCTCCATTTTCTTTGTAAATTTCTTTCATTTTTCTTTTGACTAAGACTGACTTATTCTCAATTTCCTCAGTTTCTTAGGATGAGTTCCTTTGCCTGTTCTCAGGATCTCCTAATGACTGGATTCCTGTCTTGTCCCACAATCTATTCAGTGACTGAATTTCTCTAGTCTCCCTGGGACCAAGTCCTCAATATTTTCTGCCAGATTTCACCAATGCACCTACCAGCTCACCTGGATATCTGTTAATTGTCTTCCATACTCTTACTTGGATAGCCTAAATCCAAGATTTGATTTGAATTTTCTTCTATAGGACTCGTCTTGGATGTCTTTGTACTGATCTTCTAATGCAGAGACATAGTCTGTCCCTAGAATAATCAAATCCTGTGTATGCTCTCATGTTCTGATCTTTCTTTAAGTATCCCTGAACATCTGCCTTGATAGGGGACTTACTCTTCTGGGTCTGGCCTGTTGTTTCAGTGACCAAACTTTTCATCTTACAAGCTTTGCTTCATACTTCAAAGGATCCACAGTTTCAACAGTGTCCATGTGAATTCTTTCCATTTCCTCATCTTCTGGATGCCTGTCAGAGAAGTGTTTAGGGATTGTTGGGGGTGGAGGGAGATGGCTGTGTAAGTCATTCACAGTTCTCTCTGGAACAGTCCTTGATTGACATTTGGGAAACCAAGAGGCAGATAGATGCTATACAACTGAGTACCACCAGCAGCCTTCCAAATAGCAATAACTCACATTCAGACAGCTTTTTAAAGTTTTTCTAAATGTTTTTCTTACAACAAGTTGATATGGTAGGTAATATATTATTATCCTTATTTGACATATGAAAAGAGTAAAGCTCAAAGGGTTAAATAATTTATCGCGAGTCATGACCCTACTAAATCAAAAAGCTGTGGGCAGCTGCTGAGTGGTTCAGAGGCTAAAGCTGTGGTCCTACAGTCAATAAAAACCTGAGTTCACATCCACTTTTACACACTTACTAGCTTTGTGACCCTGGGCAAGTCACAAAGCCTCTGCCTGCCTCAGTTTCCTCATCTGTAAAAGGAAAATAGTAATAGCACCTACCTTCCAGGTTTGTTGTGAGGATAAAATAAGATATTTTATAGATACTAGTTAAGTACCAGATTTGTGATTTGAATCAAACCTAACTCCTAGTTTGTTACCTGTCCTTCTGTATCATACTACCATTATTAGCATCTGAAAAAAAAGTGTGCAAGTAGCTCATGTAACATGAATGATTGGATTCATCCCAATTTGTTCATGTCCCTATTTTCTTGATTTCCATACAGATCACAGACTTGATAAGGATTCTGGAACTGATTAGATAATTAAAATGGAATCTACATTTGCCATATTTTCTCAGGTTCATATTCATGGAGAGGAAAGGAGTGGGTTGGGAACTCAGCATTACTCTTGAGTCCAGGAATTTGGCATTGGCTTTGGAGTTATCATTATCTGTATCCATCTGGCTCAGCTTCCCTCCCCACTACTACCATTAGAACAACAAGGACAAGTGAGTTGGGATCCATTGGTCTTTGAAAAAGTTCATATCTGGCTTGTAAGTGCCCTCTTCCTTCCCCTTTACTTCCCCATTCTCTAATGACTTTCACATGTTGGCACTAATGGAATTGTTGAAAATAAAAAGAGTAGAAAAAATTCTAGCTCTAGCCAAATATGCATATCAACAAGGAATTATTAGCTGGCTCATAAATGAGAATGGTTTCTTAGAGTAAGATCAAAAGTATAACGATTTCTCCTAGCTGAAAGGGAACTAAAATCAGCATATGGGGGAAGACTGACATTTCTGGGAGGAATGACCCAAAGAAAGAAATATTAAATGAGTGCATTTGGAAAAATATGTAATCTTTGCATATTAAAACTTTATTCCATTTCCCTGGATATCTTTTATAATTTTCTGATGTAAGAACAACTTGTGTTCTAAGATTCTCAGATTAACCTATGAAAAGCTATTTAATTCAAGTTTTAGATGAATCATAGTGCTATAAATACTATGAAACTTAGCAACCACTGACAACCTTTTTTGATTTCATTCATGTTGAGAACATCTTTTAAAGAAACTCTCTCTAAGAAGGCAAATTAACAACTATTCTGCCAGTTGATAATTTTACATACTTGTCTGAGGTCATGAGAGGTTCATTGGCTTGTATAGGGTCTTAAAACCAGTCTGTGTCAGAGGAGAGATATGAATCCTATTCTTCTGACTCTGCCAGTATGTTATAATTCCCTATAATATTGTTTTTAATTGGAAAATTTTTCCTAAGTTCCCTCTTTATTTTTCACCTGGGCCTCTCAGTGACTAGATCACTTTATTGTTTTGCTTTCCATTTAGAATGACAAGAACACATGTCTTTTTACTAGTTTAAACATTAGAAAGACATTCCCAGTCCTAGCCTCAGCTTCTTTCCCCTTAAGGGAGAAGAGATTTCCCTCACCCTGACCACTATTATGGTAGAGGTGGGGAATGGACAAAGACTAGAACAGAGACTTTACTGGTGGATACTCCTTTGAAGAGCAGGGTTGGACTTGGGTAAAGGACTAGACTGAGAATGTGACAGAGGAACCAGGGGAGAGTGACAAGATTATATCTAAAGTGATTTTCATTAAGGTGGGAATTAAGGTGCTAGGGGAGTCAGGGAAAAGTAAAAGAAGCTTCAGATAATCTATATATTCCACCCATATATGTGGTTCTATAAAAATGGTGGTGAAATTTAGGAGGGCAAGGTTTAAGGCAATTAAAAGTAATATATCAGTCAGAAAATGTCATAGAGAATTGACTCCTGGTTAAAGAGAGCTCAGGCAGAATATCAGTACCCTGGATAGCTCCCCATTAGAACTCTACTTTGTCTAAAACAGTATTCTCTGATTTTTTTTAAAAAAAATGCCTACTATATACCAAGCATGTCTTTAGGTGTTGGGTGATATGCTAAAAACAAATAAGATATAGTTCCTGCCCATGTGGAACTGACACTTTGATATATAGAATGATAAATATAATGCAAGTATTTGTGCACATACAAATATTAATAACTTACATGTTATATCACTTTAATGTTTGTAAAACTCTTTACAAATCTTATCACATTTTATCTCCATAACAACCTTCAGAGATAGGTAAAATTATTATCTGTATTTTATAGATAAGGAAAATGAGGCATACAGAGGTTGTGACTTGTTCAGTCCTAGGCAGCTAGTAAATGTCTGAAGTCAGTTTTGGATCTCAGGTCTTACTGACCTGATCTATGTATTGTACCATCTATTTGTCTCACCAACTGCCTCATTTTATTATAGTGATTTCCTCTGGGAGCAAAGCTTCCTACTGTGAGTACAAAAAGTTTGAGAGACATAGTTTTGGAGTAATTAATCATTTAATTAATCATGCTAGCAGATAATTAGTAAAAAGGGGTCAGTGACACTTTTGAATGCCAAAGACCCCTCATGGAACTCATTCAATGATTATATACTCTTGGAAGAGTGGGTGTTCCTGAAGGTGGCAATCAACTCTGATTGACTGACAATTAACAAGAGGAATGAATGAGAATCATGAAAGATGGGCTTATTTAAATGAGGCATTGAAGAATGTGATTGATGACTCAGTGTTGGTCAAAAAACTTCTATAACTGTATCTCTCAGTTTGGGACAATCTAGACAAAAAGGGAAAATTCACATTTTCCCAGACCTGTCTGAAATAAAATGGGCAGAATCCATCAATTCACCTACTAAAATTTCTTAACTTTGTGAACAGATCTGAGTTTTCCCTCTCATTATTATTCCTGTACTTCAAAGGCTTCCTGAATAACTTACAGAGGCTGATTTCTGAATGAGGAAAAGAGGAAAAACCTTAGTCCTAATTCAATACTTAATTACTAATATAAGAGAGAAATAATCATTTATCTTCCTCCCTTCCCTTTTTCATCTCCCTTTCCTTCCTTTCTCCTTCTTTCCTTCCTTTGTTCATTCCTTCCTCCTCCCTCCTTTTTTCATTCCTTTCCTTGGTAGTCCTTTTCTTCCTTCCTCTTCTCTTCCCTCCTTCCTTTTACTTTCCCTCCTTTTTTCCCCTCCTTTTTACTCTCTCTCTTTCTCCTCCCTGTTCTATTGTAAACCACTCTCCTCCTTTCCCCACTTTCATTTCCTAGATATAGAGCTGAAAGATACTTCATCTCATGTAATCTTTTCATTTTGCATATGAGGAAATTGAGTCAAGAAAAGTTAATTGATTTACACAGTCACAAGATTGTAAGTGTTAGGGGAGATATTTGAGCTTAGGTCTCCTGATTCCAAAACCAAGTCTCATTGTCTATATAGAAACATTTTTAATACCAGATTAAAAATGGAAATGTTCAAGTATATCTGCAAGTCGAGAGAGAGAGAGAGAGAGAGAGAGAGAGAGAGAGAGAGAGAGAGAGAGAGAGATTGAGATTGAGATTTGGAATATGTTTATGATTGATATCTTCATAGCCTGGAATCATTGAAAAGATTTGAATTTCTCAATCTAGAAGAAAATTTACTTCACAACCAATTATTCTATGTTATCAGAGCTTAGTGTGTTGTGCTTAGCAATGAAATAGAATGAAATTTTCCCTGTTAGGTTTCATTTTGTAAAATAAGAAAATTATTTTAAAGCCCAACATGTTTAGTTAGCTTTTCTTTCCCTTCTTTTATAGAGGGTTCCTGGCTGTCTTCAAAATCTTTTGAATCTGTAGTTGGAGGTAGATAATTAAAGTTTATTTAGCTGTTCCATATTTTTCAAGCTTTGGACCTAATTTCAAAGTAATGATGAATTTATAGCCTCTAAAATAATCACTCTGGGAATTTCAAACCCCTCAAAAAATCCTTTAATATGTGTTCTGAATTGAAGCACTTTCTGTATATCACTTGGAGGATAACTGTAGTAGGAAACTTATTCCCATTTCTTCTTCCCCACCATTACTCCCCTTCTCCTACTTCCCTCCCATCAAAATCACTACCAAGCTGAGACTGCAAACTGCTAGAGGCAAGAACAAGCAAATTATAATTGCAGAGAACCCAGTTGAGGAATGGAACTGCAGCCACCTGGGTGGTACAGTGCATAGAGCTCTGAGTCTAGAGTTAGAAGACCTAAGTTCAAATCCAGTCTCAGACACTTACTAACAGCAAAACTATGAGCAAGTCACTTATCCCTATTTGCCTCCATTTCCTCCACTATAAATTGAGGATATCCATATCACTTACCTCCCAGGATTGTGGTAAGGATAAATGATATGTAGTTTGTAAAGCACTTATCACAGTGCCTGACATATAGTTAGTATATACATATTAACTACCACTACTGCTACCTTTACTCTACAGGTAGACCAGTACAAAGGAGTTGGTGAATGTTTGTTCTCTATAGAACAATTATACCTGAGAAATTATATATTCTTTTATAACTTATATAAAATTGTATATTCTTTTATAATTTAAGAATAAATTGAATAGAAAAATGATTCATTGGGATGTCCTCCAACAGGGTACATCATAATCTAGGTGATTTTTGTCCATATTATCCCACAAATCCTCCATAGAGGACTGATCCAATAGGCTGAAGGCCTTTAGCATTCTTCAAGTGGTAACAAAACACTTGGGCTATCCATCTGGTATTCATAATTCTTTTTATATAACTTCCTTTTCCATTCATACATTTCCTAGATGGTAACTTTTTTTCCTATTTATGTGCAAGTCATCATTACTAATTTTCTGAAAGCTACTATTCCCACCACGCATCTTGAATTATTTGGTTTTTGCGAGTCCTGGACTCTCCACCATATAATATTACCAAGAAATTTTTATGGTTCTTTTATTTTAAAAAAAAAGGAATTAAGGGGAATGGGGGAATAGACCCAAGATAGTAGAGAGATGCCAAGTACTTCCTGAGATCTTCCCAGTTTCCCTTAAAAACATTGTTATTCAAGCCTCTAAATGGAATTCTAGAGCAACAGAACCCATGTGAAGACAGAGTAGACTAAACCTTCCAGCTTAAGATATCTTGGAAGGACTTCAGGAAAGGTCTTTCTGACTTGGGTGTAGGGGGAGAGTAGCTCAGTGCAGGTGGGTGTGGGGGAAAGTCAGTGGGAGACTCTTAGCCATAATGCAGATCAACAACCAAGGCCCCTGAGTTTGGGCTCAGCAGGTCAACTGTGAAACCTCAAGCTGCACTGCAGAAAACAAACTGAGACCCCCCAGAATCCTTGCACAGCTGGTGTAACTAGGCCAGGCAATTCCAGCACAGTGAGTAAGCCACTAGCATCTGAGGTCCTAATACATAAAGTCCCACATGTGAGAAGTTAAATGTGAAGCCCCAGAGGGGAATATGAATTGGTCCCAAGCTCAAAAAGTCCTCTTGGAAGAGCTCAAAAGGGATTTTAAAAATCAAGTAGAAAAATTAAGAAATGGGAAATATGCAAGAGAGAGTCAACAGCTTAGAAAAGGAACACAAAAATTGGCTGAAGGAAGCAACTTCAAAATTGCATTTGACAAAATGGAAAATGAAAATAACTCTCTAAGAAAACAGAATTGGGCAAATAAAAAATAAAACAACTTCAAAAATATAATTGGTCAAATGGAAAAAGAAAGCAACTCCTTTAAAAATAGGGCCAAATAGAAAAGGAGATACAATATCTAACTAAAGAAAATAATTTTCTTAAAAATTAGAATTGGGTATAAGGAAGCTATTGATATTATGATACATCAAGAAACAGTCAAGCAAAATTTTTAAAAAATGAAAAAATATAAGAAAATGTAAAATACCTCATGGGAAAATCACTTGACTTGGGAAAATAGGTCCAGAAGAGATAATTTAAAAATTACTGGAGTACCTAAAATCCTGGACAACATCTTTCAAGAAATTATAGAACTAGGGCGGCTAGGTGGCGCAGCCCTGGAGTCAGGAGTACCTGAGTTCAAATTCGGTCTCAGACACTAATTACCTAGCTGTGTGGCCTTGGGCAAGCCACTTAACCCCATTGCCTAGCAAAAACCTAAAAAAAGAAAAGAAATTATAGAACCAAGGGGTAAAATAGTCATTGAAAGACTCCATTAATTACCTCTGAAAGGTATTCCAAGATGAAAATTTCAAGGAATATTTTAGCCATATTCCATAATTATCAGACTGAGAAAGTACTGCAGGTAAACAGAAAAAAAAAACCCAGTGAAATAGAAAGGAACCACAGTTAGGTACATAGGATCTGGAAGCTTTGACATTAAAGCATCATGGGTAATATGATATTCTGGAACACAAAGGATCTTGAATTACAACCAAGAATCAGCTACCCTGCTAAACTGATCAAAGTATTTCTAGGGGAAAAGTTAGAGAATCAATGAAATAGGAGACTTTCAAATGTTCCTGATGAAAAGACCAGTGCTGAACAGGAAATTTGATTTTCAAATATAAGATTCAAGAGATACATAAAAAGATAAACCGGAAAGAAAAGAAAAAATGTCATTCAACAAGACTAAACTGTTTACATCCCTACACAGGTAGAATAGGATAAATTATATTATCTGATGAAGCACAAAGGACCTATATTCCTATAGAGGGAAAGAAGGAAGAGGGTGAGAATTACTTGAATGTTATTCTCATTAGATTTGTCTCAAAGAGGGAACAGAATACACATTTAGTTGATTAGAAATTAATCTTACCCTACAGGTAATTAGAGGTGAAAGGAGAAATAAAAATGAAGGAGGGGGTTGATAGAAGGGAGGGCAGGAGGAAGTGTAGAAGTAGGAGGGGCAAGAGGAAAGAAAAGGGAAGGAGGCTGATAGAAGGTAGAGCAGATTGAAGAAGGAGGTAGTCAGAAACAAAAAAACTGGTGAGAAAAGATAGAATGAAAAGAAAGAGAAAAGTACAAATGAGGGAGAAATAGGATGGAGGGCAATACAGAGTTAATAATTATAACTGTGGATGTGAGCTCTCCCATAAAATAGAAGTGAATAGCAGAATGGATTAAAAACCAGAATCTTATAAAATGTTAACAAGAAACACATTTGAAGCAAAGAGATACAGACTAAAGGCATAAGAATGGAGTCTCATGTTATACTTCAAATGAAGTAAAAAAAAAAAAAGCAGGGGTGGCAGTCCTGATCTCAAACAAAGCAAAAATTCTAATTAAAAGGGATAAGTAAGAAAACTATATCTTCCTAAAAGTTTCATAGTCAATGAAGTTGTGTCAAAAATAAACATATATGCCCCAAGAGGTTTAGCATGTAGATTCTTAGAGAAGAAGTTAAAGGATTTACAGGAAGATATGTACAGCAAAACTTTACTAGTACAGATGCTCAGCCTCTCTCTCTCTCTCTCTCTCTCTCTCTCTCTCTCTCTCTCTCTCTCTCTGAAACAAAATAAACAAGAAAAAAGTTAGAAGGAGAATAGAATTTCATAAAACTTAGATATTATAGACCTCTGGAAGAAATTGAATAGAGATAAAAAGGAATATACCTTTTCCACAGTGGTACCTGGCATTTACACAAAAATTGACCATGAATTAGGGCATAATAACATCACAATCAAATGCAGAAAGGCAGCAATATTAAATGCAACTATTTAGATTATGAGATAATAAAAATAAGTATAATAAAATGTCATGGAAAGATAAACTAAAACTAATTGAAAATTAAATAACCTAATTTTAAAGAATGAGTAAGTCAAACAACAAATATAGAGATAATAATTTATCCAAGACAATGGCAGTAATGAGACAACAAACCAAAACATGGAGAATGCAACCAAAGCAGTTATTAAAGGAGATTTTATATCTCTAAATGATTATATGAATAAGCTAGAGAAAGAGGATATCAAGGAATTGGATATGTGATTAAAAAAACTAGAAAAAGAATAAATTAAAAATATCCAATGAAATACAAAATTAGCAATTCTGAAAGTGAAAGGACAGATTAATAAAACTGGAAGTAAAAATACTATTTATATAATAAATAAAAATATAAAGTTTTGGTCAATTAATTTTAAAAAAAGAAAGAAGAAAATCAAATTACCCAGGGGCAGCTAGGTGGCACACTGGATGGAGCACTGGTCCTGGAGTCAGAAGGACCCAAGTTTAAATCTGGCCTCAGACACTTAATAATACCTAGATGTTTGACTTTGGGCATTGCCTTGTAAAAACCAAAAAAAATATATTGAAGAGAAAGAGAAAACCAAATTACCCATATCAAAATGAAAATGGTGAATTACCACCAAAGAGGAGAAAATTAAGTAATAATTCAGAGTTTTGTTTTGTTTTTTTGCTCAACTGTATTCCATTGAATCTAGCAGTCTAAATGAAATGGATGAATGTTTACAAAAATATAAATTGCCCAGATGAACAGAAGAGTAAATTAAATACTTAAATAATTCTATTAGAAAAAGAAGTTGAACAAATTATCAATGAACTCCCTAAGAAA
This sequence comes from Macrotis lagotis, assembly GCF_037893015.1. Classification (NCBI taxonomy): domain Eukaryota; kingdom Metazoa; phylum Chordata; class Mammalia; order Peramelemorphia; family Peramelidae; genus Macrotis; species Macrotis lagotis. Next base: position 693,134,038 of record NC_133658.1, on the reverse strand, counting down.
AAATCTCCAGGGCCCATTCTCTCAAATATTTGAAGAACAATTAATTCTCATTCTACATAAACTATTTGAAAAAAAGACAAATGAAGAGTTCAGTCAAATTCCTTTTATGACTCCAATATGGTGCTGATAACTAAACCAGGAAGAATCAAAAAAGGGAACGAAAATTAAAGACCAATTTCTCTAACTGAGGCAAAAATTTTAAATAAAGTATTGGCAAAGAGAGTACAGCAATTTATCACTAGAATAATACACAATGGTCAAGTAGAATTTATACCAGAAATACAGAGATCATTCAATATTAGGAAAATAAGCAATAAAATTATCGCATCAGTAACAAATCTAACAGGAAATCATATAATTATTTCAATAGATGCTGAAAAAGCTTTTGACAAAATACAGCACCCATTTCTATTAAAAACACTAGAAGCAAATCATTGATTGCTTAGATTGATTAGAGAAATGCAACTTAAAACAATTTTGAGGTACCACCTTTGTAAGGGACTGTTGTGTGTGTGTGAGAGTACTGTAAACTTTCATCACCTGATATCCTTGAGCACCAGAGCCTTATTTTACTGGTTGATTGTAGAGTACCACAGGAGTGGAAGTGGACCAGGGACAGGGGAGGATATTTCAGCACTTGTATTCTGGTAAATAAACGGAATATTTGGAGATCTTGGAGAAATTATCATCTTTGTCTCCTGTCCCTTCAACGTTCGCCTGGGTAAGGATAGGCTAGCCGGCAGAAACCTAACACATCCTGAACAGCTAGTCTAAAAGGAGCATAACACACCTTACACCCATCAGATTGGCTAAAGAACAAAAAAGGAGAGTGATCAATGTTGGAGAGGATTTGGGAAAACTGGGATAACTATGCCCTGTTGGTGGAGTTGTGAATTGGTCCAACCATTCTAAAGAGCAATTTGGAACAATGTCCAAAAGGCTCTAAAATTGTGCATACTTTTTAATTCAGCAATACCACATAACAAAAAAAAACATTTATAGCTGCTCTTTTTTGTAGTGACAAAGAATTGGATATTAAGGGATACCATCGACTGAGAAAAAGCCTGAACAAATTGTGGTATGTGAAAATGATGGAATGCTATTATTTTGCAAGAAATCATGAGCAGGTATATTCAGAAAAACTTGCAAAGATTTATAAGAATTGCTACAGAGTGAAATGAGCAGAACCAGGAGAACATTGTACACATTAACAGCAATATTGGGTGATGATTAACTAACTATGATAGACTTAACTCTTCTCAGCAGCACCACAATCAAAGATATTTCTAGAAGACTTGGCATGGGAAATGCCATTTATATCCAGTGGAGTCTGAATGCAGACCAAACATACTATTTTTAGTTTTTAAAATTTGTTTTTTCCCCTTTTGTTCTGATTCTTCTTTCATAATATGACCAATTTGGAAATAAGTTTGACATAATCTACATCAGATTGCTCATTGTTATGGGGGAGGCTAAGTGAGGGAGGGAGGTAAAAATGGTGGAATTTAAAATCTTACAAAAATAAATTTTAAAAAACTATCTTTACATATAATTGGGAAAAATAAAATTAAACTTATAAAAGTTTTTTATTGCTATTTTCTTTTTTTAAATATCACTGTAGTTGCTCCATTTATCCATCTTCCCTCCCAGAGAACCATCCTACATGATAAATATAATACTTTATAGAGAGGGAAAAGAATCAGTATGTCTGATTGATACATTGGAAAATGGACTTCCCACCTTCATGAAGAAGTATATTGGGGGTGTCTTTTCATTTCTTTTCATTTGAGTCATGCATGTTTTCTATTTTTTGGTGTGTCATTTTTCCATTACATTATTACAATTGTAGTTATTGGTGTATATAGTTTTCTTATCTCTGCTTACTTTCTTCTATATCAGACATATAGCTCTTTCCACATATCTCAGTATTCATTACACTCATCATTTTTTATAGCACAGTAATATTCCATCATAAGCATGTGCCTATTAGTATTTTGTAAAGGAAGATTTTGTTTTGTTCATATTGAGGAATAGCTCAGAATCTTTGAAAATATGGTACAATTTCCCAAATTTAATTCTGCCTTCCTTCATTCCGTTTATTTAATTCTAGACTCAAGACCTTATACATCTGCAGAGCTCATTCATGATATAAACTATTCAACTAAATCATTGGATGGTAAATACAACTGTATGTCTTAGTCTCTACAGAAGACATTTTTCATAATTTTTTTCCTGTTTATCTTGGGAAGCCAATCTCTCTCTTATATGATTGTAATTCTTATCGCGGGTAGATGGGGGTTAGGACAGAGAGATTTGTGGGTTTCGAAGAATTGATATAATCAGCACAATGTCATTCACAAGCAGAAACATGTGAGGAGCTTCACAATCCGTAGTGTATCTCTTTTCCATTTGGATGGTAAGACACTGGCAAGAACTTTTGGTAAACATATGCCTTCTTGTTTTATGTTTGAACATCAGTAAATAATTGAAAATAATATCTCTCTCGTTACATCTATAAAGCATTATTGTGTGATTATATATATTTATATATATGTATATATGACACCTGCTATAAGGCTGCATTTTGATTTACTAAATCCAATGCTTTTTTTGGTAATCCACAAATAGTAAACATGGTAGAATCTTACATTTTCTACATTTTTTAGTAAACCATTGACAGCTCTTTATATTCTTTTAGAATATGCTATGCTAAGAATATGAATAATTCTGCTTCAGAAAAATCATCTGCAAAATCCTATTCATTTTCTTCATTTATTCATCAGGGATATCCTTGTTAGGTGAATAGATTCTCACTGATTCTCAGTGGTATATTAATGAAGCTTCTACCAAGCTGAAAAGGCTTTGAATGTGAAGTCATAATAAACTGTATTCCATCCAAGGGCCAGCCTTGCTAAATTTAGAGAGGCTTATCATCATCAGTCACTTGGTCACTAGATAATGAATGTTTTAACCACTGAAACCCAAAGAACAAATTAAAAATCAGGACCTCAGGGGCAGCTTGGTGGACAGCACTGGAGTACAGGAGGACCTGAGTTCAAATCCAGCCTCAAACACATGTTACTTACTAGCTGTGTACCCTTGGGCCAGACTCTTAATCCCATTGCCCTGCAAAAAAAGAAAAAAAAGACCCTCAAATTTTTTGCTTCTATGGAGAGGAATGCCAGAAAATGAGACAGAAGGTACTAAGAATCCTTTAGTTTTTATGACTTTTGTGCCAATGAATTTTATATGTTATTGTAACTACTCTTAGATAGCACTTGATAGTTTGCAGAATGTTTTATATTTTTCATCTCTTTTGATCTTCCAAATTATCTCATGAAGTAATATCATGGATACTATTATTTCTATTTTTCAAATGAGGAAACTGAGTTGGATAGAGAATTTATGACTTATAAGCCTACAAACTTATTTATGATCTATAGATGACCTATAAATGACCTATAAACCTATCTAAGAAGTATTAGAGGCAGAATTTGAACCTACATCTTACTGAGTCCAAAGCTAGCATTCTTTCTCCTATATTACATTATCTCTGTTAGGCAATTATATAAATTATAAAGACAGCATGTCATATTGAGAAGAGGACTGACCTTGAAGTAAGAAAGAACTGGAACTAAGTCCTCCTTCCAACACATATTAACTAAAATGATCATAGGCAGGGTCCCATAACTTTTCAATGCCCAAGGTAATTCTCTAAGACTATAAATGAAAGAGGTGGAAATAATACCCTATATTGATAAAATAACAGGTCAGGTTTGTACCACAATTTCCCCATTACTTTATCATGATGAGCCCTTATATAAGGCTTTAAAGTTTTCCCTTTGAGGAACATAGATTTCATTTTAATTATCCCTGTTTTACGGATGAGTCAGTTGAATGACTTGGGTTTGTCTGGTTGGTTGGGTGGATTTTTTTGCTTTCAATTTTATTAAATTAACTGATTTTAAGAATGTTTACTTTGGTGTTTAGTTGTTTTTTAAATTTGCTGACTTTTTATATATTTTATTTCTTGCTCAGTTATTTAATCTGTTATTTCTCTTATTTTGATAAGGGATAAATTTTCTTCATGTACTGCTTTGAAAGAGTCCTAAAATTTTTGATTTATCATCTTGCTGTCATTTTCTTTGATGAAAGTTTCCTTGTAAAAGGAGCTTTTACAAAAGGTCCTTCACCGAATATAATTTTTAGCACATTGTGATTGGTAAAAATGTGTTTTCTATTCCTGTTTATCTGCAATTGTTTGTGAAGTTTTTGTGCCTTAATAATGAGTAATTTTTATAATTGTATAATGTACAGTTGAGAAATTAATATGTTCCTATTTAGTAAAGGTCAGGTATGAGTTTTGTGTGGATGATAATAATAGCTAGAATTTATATTACACTTTACTGTTTGCCAGACACTTTACAAATAAGATTTTACTTCATCTTCACAACAGTGCTAGGAGGTAGGTGCTATTGATATCTCAGTTTTACAGATGAAGAAGCTAAGGCAAGCAGAGTTGAAGTAACTTATCCAGGCTCACACAGCTAGTAAATTTCTGAGACAGGATTTATATTCATGCCTTTATTTTACAACTGGTCATCTGTCCTCCACATCACCTAGCCTCCTCATCATATCTAATTTTTCTAAGGTTCTATTCAGGTCCTTGATTTCTTTCTTTTCATTATTTTTTGGTTAGATTTGTCTAGGTCTGAGAGGAATCTTTGAGATTCCCAATTACTATAGTTTTACTCTCTATTCTTTCTGTAAATGTATTGACTTTTTCATATGTATGTATCCATGTATCCATATTTGTATATGGAAACATATTTTTAATAAATTAAAATTTTAATTTTTACATGCAACGTCCAATAAAAATACTACTAAAGTTCAACACTCTTAATAGCAGAAAAAGTTTTACAATTTATTGTCTATAATACCTTTAATTATATTAGAACTTCCAATTTCAACTCAGTTAATTAAATTTATTTTTACTATTGCTTTGTCTGATATTGTGATTGCTAAATCTGCTTTTTTCAGTTATCTGAAGCATAATTGATTTTGATTAAATCCCTTTTCTCTTTGAATCTTTTTGTTTGTGTTTCTTATAAACAACACATTGTTGGAATGTTTTTGAATCTCTTCTGCTATTCATTTCTCTTTCATGAATTAGTTTATCCCATTTATTTTCACTGTTAAAGTTATTAATTGCATATTCCCCTTTATCCTGTCCTTTTACACTTTTTTGCTCTTTGCCTCCCATTTTTCTTTTTACAATGAAGAGGGTGCTGAGAGGTAATAAATTCACTCAACATCTAGTGATTTTATATATTATGCAATTTACTTACATTCCTATATTCCTCTTTTCTTCCCCTCATCTAAGACTCAGTAATAGGTTTTTATTTTTTCTTTGCTTTAATTCTCCCTGCATAACCCAGTCTCTGAAGATGAAGTGTGTTTAGCTCTTTGTGTGGGTGCATGTATGTACATTTATATGTATTCAATCCTTCTTTGTCTATTTCAGTTGAAAGTGAGATTCATGTGTAGCCACTTCCCCTATTCCTTCATGTTTCTATAATTTTCTTCTCTTGCACTGATTATTTGATAATAAGCACCACCCCTTTCTTCCCTAGTGTATTCCATTTTTGGTTTTGTGTAGTTATAGATTGAATGAAAGGACTTAGTAGAATTTCTCTTTGGAATTTTTGTTCATTGCTAAATCTAGTGTTCCTATTAAATAATTGCTAGCATAAAGTGGAAGTGTTTGTCTTTTAAATGTTCTACCTTAGCTTGAAGTAGCTAAGTAATTTAACAGTCACACAACTAGGAAAGGCTGGGGATGGAGCTTGAATTTCTAATTTCAAGTCCAGCCTTTATATTATATCAGGTTTAGACTAAACCAAATTGTGTTTCAGACATAGAACTATGATGGTGTTAGTCAGTACTCATTGCAGATGCTACTCATGGTCAGCTAGTACTTGAATTAGTGCTTTTCTCTTGGTAAAAGAGTGCTATAGCAAAGACAGCAAGTACCCTGGATAGCTCCCTGAGAGAACTATTGTCCTGGTAAAGGCTAATTCTGTACTGAGTCCTTGTTATCACAGGTAATATCAGTTGACTATACCTAATTATGGATATCTTATAGTTAAAGAAGACTTGCATATATTCTTAACTTTTTCCTAGAAGCAAGAGGAATCTCCTTATTCCAAGAGCTTTTAGTCTTTGTATCAGGTAGAATAGCCATAACCTGATAGTTGTGTTCCATAGGAAGACTAGAAAGTTTATTTAGAGGTTCTTATTTTCATCTGGATGGCTAACAGTAGTGATGTGCTGATGTTAATGTTTTATACTAATGTTTTTATGAGAAGATAAATACATTACTTCCTCTACTAAAAGGAAAAAATTATTTTCTGTACTGGAGTGGTGAAAGATCTATCTAATTCAGGATGGATATTTTCAAGTGAACCTGGTGGTAAAGGAGAAGGATTTGTGAAAAGAGCTTTCTTAGGAGAAAATATAGAAACTTGGAAATTAAACAGAAAAGACTTTGCTTTCTCAGAGATCATGGGAGTTGAGGAAAAATAACTAGTGTCTTGAATTTGAAGGTGAAAGTTAGGATGAATTATTAAGGAAGGACAGGGTGATTTGGAACTCAAAATATTTCAAAAATGAATGCTGAGGGGCAGCTAGGTGGCGTAGTGGATAAAGCACCAGCCTTGGAGTCAGGAGTACCTGGGTTCAAATCTGATCTCAGACACTTAATAATTACCTAGCTGTGTGGCCTTGGGCAAGCCACTTAACCCCATTTGTCTTGCAAAAACCTAAAAAAAATGAATGCTGAAAACTATCTTTCATGCAATTAAAAAAAACAAAAAAAGGAGGGACAGGGTGACTGAAAGGGACAAAGAACAGAATGAGTCAGCCAAATTAAGAATGAAAGAAGGAAGAGACTGAATAATACTTTAAGCTAAGTTAAACCAAAATGAACAATACACTTGCAGTCTATCCTTTTTAGTTCATTCTTCCTTAATTTCTTATGTCCTCCTTTCTTCCTTTTTCTATTTTTGTCGCCCTTAGGAATGAACATGGTATGTTCTTGGAAACTATGATATGATTGACTTGGCTAGTATGGTGTGCTCATGCTTGGAAGCAATGCAAAGAAAAGATTTGCTAGATAAAGCTAGGTCACTTTATGAATAACTTAAATGCCATGTTGGAGAGTTTGAATTATATCCTTAGAAAATTGAAAGTCACTGAGAGTTTCATAGATTTACAGATAGACAACATAAATTTAGAAACAGAAGACTCTCCTTGATTTTCATATTAGAAAATTGAAGCCCATAGAATTTAAATTATTTTCCCAAGTCTCACAGGTAGTAAGTAGTATTTGAGATCAGGTATTCCTGACTGTAGGTCCAGTGCTTTAATCTGAAGTAGGCTCAGTGAGGAAGCTATGGGTTCAAGTTCCACCTATGATGTATACTATTTGGCTTGACTTTTGGCAAGTCAACTAGCCTCTCAGTGCCCCAAACAAATCTGTAAGACTAAATTATACAATGGACATTGTTAGTAAGAACATAGACTGGAAGAAACCTCAGTGGCAATCTAATCAAATTAATTCATTTTTACAGATGTGAAACTGAGGTACAGGAAGATCAAATGACTTGACCAGCTAATATTTCACGGGGGGGATTTGAACCCTAGACTTCTTGGTTTCAAGACTAGATCACTAAAGGGAATTTCCCACTGGGAAGTTCCTTCTACCACAAATCTACAGGTCTTTTCATGCTGCTTCCTTCTCCAAAGTCAAAATAATATATATTTGCTTTTCTTTCTTTTGGTTTTGTTTTATTGTTTCTTGATTTGTCACAAAGTCATCAGCTTCCCTTAGTTCCATTCTACATTTGAAGGAGTTATTATCTTCAGAGAGCTTTCTTCTCTTCTTTTCCATCTGACCAATTCTGCTGTTTAAGGCTTTCTTCTCCCCATTGATCTTTTGGACTGTTTTTTTCCATTTAACCTAAACTGGTTTTTAACATGATTTTTTGGGAATTATTTTGTATCTCCTTTACCAAATTGCTGACTTGGTTTTCATGATTTTCCTGCTTCACTCTCATTTTTCTTCCTATTTTTTCCTCTACCTCCCTTACTTAATTTTCAAAATATTTTCTGAGCTCTTCCATAGCCTGAAACCAATTCCTATTTTTCTTGGAGGCTTTGGATACAGAAGTTTTGACTTTATCATCTTCTGAGTATGTGTTTTGATCCTCCAAAGTAATTATCTGTGTTCAGATTCTGTTTATAGTATTTTCTCATTTCCCCAGACTATGACCTGGTTTTAACAAACTTCCCAGTCTTTTGAGGGTTTTGGGGACACTGCTCCCCATGGCCCCCACAGACCTCAATTCTTTCAATGTCTTATGAGAGATTCTGTTTGCTCTCCTGGCCTGTGTACTGGTCTGTGGATGACCGCACTCTCCTCTGCCCTGGAGCTGTGAGGAGGGCCTCCACTCCATATGGCAATAGGGGGGCCCCAGACTGTGACCATGGTCTGAATATAGACAAAGAAGTCCTGTCCCAAGGAAAGCCCCCACCCCCTTACCATCCATGGGCTGAACACTCTGGAAGCAGCTGCCAGGTGGCTCCCTGCTGGGTTGCTCCTTAGGCCTGCTTCCGGTTCCTGGGGCTAGGTCAGTGCTGAGGCCTGCCTGACCTGGGCTCTGTGCTCACTCTGGTGCAGCAGAGTTTTCCTGTTGACTTTCCAAGTTGTCCTTGGTGATCCCTGGGTGGGAGGTCTGGAAACTTCCCCCACTGCCATGAACCCAGACACCCAAGGGACTCAGGTACTCTTGGGGCTGTTCCTGGGACACTGGAGGAATAGAGCCTTCCTGATGGAAGATTTGGGTTTTGCCTTCAGAAACATGGCATTTAAGTTATTCATAAAGTGACCTAACTTTATCTAGAAAATCTTTTCTTTGCATTGTTTCCAAACATAAGCACACCATACTAGCCAAGTCAATCATATCATAGTTTCCAAGAACATACCAAGTTATCTTGGTCTGGAAAATAGTTTCAGTCAGTGTTTCTGTGGGTTTTGACACTCTAGAATTTGGTTACAGTCATAATTTTAAGGTTTTTTAAGAGTATTTTGGAAGAGAGTTTCTGGGAATTCCTGCCTCCACATTGCTATCTTGGCCCCCCCCCAATAATATATATTTGATGGAAAAAAGAGGGTTCATGGAATTGGTTTTAAGTGAGAAAAATGACCTTGACTTTTTTATCTTTTGGTATGAAATCAATACAACTTGGTTGTGGAGTAAGTGATAGTTGACACAGTGGGTTAAGAATATATATGTACATGTTTTAACCCCACATCAATACTGTTATCAAGGTAACTTAATCCAAGTAATTGTTAATCATTTTATTTCTGAATAATGCATTTGTTTCTCCCTTACTCCAAATGGAATCTTCTAGGTAGCTCATAAATATCCTGTATAGGGACCTCCAATGCCCAAAGATATAGATAAATCACACTGAGAAGACACCCAACCATGAAATGATTCTGTTAGCATGTCATCTGTTTATAATATATTTTCAAATCTCTAACAGAAGGGTCTAAATTATGAAGGGGGGTGGTCTAGCAAAGTTGATAATTCGAAATTTGATACTTTTCACCCCTTCCATCTGCTTCTACCTCCTAAGAGTGCTTTGGTTGGCATAATAAATAGAGTAAGTGTTCTGATGTTGACTGTCATTAGAATTAACCATTTTAACATGAAATGGGGCTGTAAATTCTTTAAGTTATGTTACCTCATGAAAAGTGTGATACATCAGTGATCCTCATTTAGACCTACAGCTCTAATATATTTTGAAATTTTGAAAAGAAGACTAATAACTGGATTGAGGAATTTATCCAGAAACCAGAGGTCTTTTGTAATAACTGATTTTTTTGAGCATTTGTGCATGCACAGCTCAATACTGACTGATATAGAAATTTTTTTCATTCATTTATTCTTATTCATTTTCACCTTTGATCCAGTCAATGAAAGTATAATGCCACTTAATACCAAAATTGGTGGCCTTATCTTGGTCAGAAAGCATATTATTATTTCTGATATTTGGTTTTTTTAGTAATGTATAGATAATGGCCTTTAGTTAGCCTTTTTAATGGTTCCCTAGATATTATCATTAGACTCAGCCAATGACCATTCCTTTTCACCACTCTTCTTGGAAGGGGATTCATAATGGGATCCAGAGTTCCTTCTTATCTGTCTCCACAAGCAGAGAGAATAACAACATGACAGTTTCTGTCAATATTAGGAAGACTCCAGTTCACAAGGAAAAGAGTCCATTGCCAGCTTTAGAAGATTTAAAGGGTTTCTTGAAGATTTGGCTTGTGCCTTTAGAAATACCATATATGGACAACCTATTTACTTTTAGAGGCAACATTGTGTAATGAAAAACATATTTGACTTGGAATTGAGACCTAGGTTCTTGTTTTCCCTCAGATACTTATTGCCTATGTGATTCTGGAACAAGTCACTCAATCTCTTAGAGCCCTGTTTTCATTTGTAAAACAACTATGATGACATGTTAATAATAGTTAGTATTTGCATAGCACCTTAACATTTTCACAGCATTTTACAAATCTTATTTCATTTGATCCTTACAACAAGCCTCTGAGGTAGGTTCTATTATTTGTCCATTTTGCAGATGAGGAAAATGAGGCTAAGGGTTTAAGAGATTTGCCCAGAATCACACAGCTAGTAATTTCGGAAGCAGGATTTGATTCACTCCTACTTTACTGGGCTATTGTGAACAAAGTAATTTGCAGACCTTAAAATGATCTACAAAGGCTAATTATTCTTATTGTTCTAGCATCCTACTAGTTATCCTTATCACTGTTGTTATTATTATTATTATTATTTACTGGATATGGAGTCAGAAAATTTGGTTTAAATCCCTCCTCTGTCATTTATTTTTTGTGTGATCCTGGGTTCAGTTTTCTCATCTGTAAAATGAGAAGGGAAGATGATTTCTAAATTCTGTATAATAAATTCTAAAACCTATAATCCTATATATATTTTTTGAAATAGTAATAAATCTCATTGAGCAGGCATTGTACTATTCTGGGACATTATACAATCAACACATCCCCTTCCACAAAAAGATACATCTGTGGAACTTCATCATTCCACTTCATCATTTCATTCCAATCCATCCAATAAACCTTTAGTTAAGTACCTGTACTAGATGCTGGGGATGCAAAGACAAAAAGGAAAAGTCTCTGCTTTCAAGTGACTTACATTCTACATTTTCCATCGGGAATGGATCTTCCCATGGAGATCTGCATAAGACATTTTCCATGACTCTGAGGAGTACCTTTATACACCATCTTGTTCTATGCCTCTCTTGATACTGAGAGTCAGGGAAGTGGGAAAGAGGAGAGAGGAATTATTTTTTTTTAAAAAAAGCCTAATTCATATAACTAAGCCCCTAAGATTTTGAACCACTGCAGAGCCAGGATGATCAAAAAACCCAACTTTTTGAAATGATGCTTTTAAGTAACATTATTGCCATAAATTATGCCTGACCACATTTCTAGAATTGATCCCTCTTATTCAGGGGTCATTCTAGCTTCCTGATTGTGAGTAGTAGGAGAACAAAAGAATCTGTCTGAGGGAAGAAATTGGTGTCCTTGAGCTGTGGCACTCTGCAAATGATGAACATTCAATATATGTTGCCTGCATGACTGAGAAAGCTATAAGTAAGAACTATTATGACTTATCCTTTGAACTTTTGGAGTACCTTTTTGTTTGAATTTGCTTTCTTTGATCTTAACAATAATTCCTGAGGAAAGAGGTCTTACCCTGAGCTTACCTTCTCTTTCCCAAGAGAAGCATGGGTCAGAGGAGCAGTGACACAAGACTACCAAGCACATTCTCCAAAACCATAGCAGTAGGCTTGGGTCAACCCTCACAATGTAGGTTAAATAAATTCTTGTGAATCTACAAGTTTCAAAGGAAACAAAATCATTGATGAATCTTGCCTCTCTTTCATTGTGCCCAAAGCAGATACTAGCCACTGGGTGAATATGCCAGTCTCTCTGGGACTCTAATCCTGTCCTGGAAGTCACTGCCATTCAGCCTCTGGCTTTTTTTTAGTTAGATATAATTAGAATAGGGGATTTTTAACCTCAGAGGATCCATAAACTTGGATGAGAAAAACATTGCATCTTTAATTTGACTAATTTCTAACTGAAATTTAGCCTTTCCTTTGATTATTTACAAACATTCTGAGAAGAGGCCCATAGGCTTCACCAGGCCAGCAAAGGAATCCATGATACACAAAACCAGGTCATGAGATCTTGAATTATAGACAGCACCATGTAGGGAAAGGGTACTATACCAGGAGAGAATGACCTGAATTCTAGCTCTGGCTCAGCCTACAGCTGACTATCTGACCTTGGACAAGTCAACAATAACTCCAGGTCTTATCATGTAAAGTGAGGAACAATGTGTTATGAGAGAAAGATCACTTGCTACTTCTGGAGGCAGCAGATATTGGCCCAGATACCAACTCTGTTATTTACTCTCTTTGACTTGGACTTACCCTCTCTAGAACTCCATGGGTTCATCTAGAATGTCAGAAGGTTAGACTAGATCCTCCTTGAGGTCCCATTCAGCTCTACATCCATGAACATGGATTAGTTGACCTTTGAAGTACCATAAAGGAGCAGCTGGATGGTGCAATAGATAGAACACGAGCTCTGGAGTCAGGAAGACCTGAATTCAAATCTAACCTCAGACACTTAATAGTAATAATTACCTAGCTGTGTGACCTTGGGCAAGTTACTTAACACCATTGCCTTGCAAAAACAAAACCAGAAAAACCAAAATAAAACAAATTAAATACCATATAGCTTGAAGTCTTTAAGTCAATAATTAATGAGGTTTTTGACAACTTCATGACTTGAAACTTTTAAATCTGGGATGTATTATCATTCTTAGAAATAGTCCATAGGCTGACATCATTTAGTATTTCTTCTCTTTCCCTTTCCCTTTCCCCTGATCTCCTGTTTTGGATTTTGATCAATCCTTGCATCTGAATAACTACTTATGTCTTGAATTCGCCATAGGACTGACCATGAGTATAGTTGCATATATTTAGACATTTTAACTTATTTAACATGTACATGAAGCTAGGGCTTCCTATACTCATTGCAGTTTAGCATTGGAAGGGATCTTAAAGTGAGCAAACAAAGGCTAAAAAGGTGAACTGATTTCTTTTTTTCTTTATTTTTTAATATTATTTTTTAAAAAAATGTTGTGGTCCAAATTCTCACCCTCCTTTATTACATATTTATTTGAAATCATGCAAAACATATTTTATTTATCATCATTTTGTTTATTTGTAACATTATTTTTAAAAAAACTTTCTTATTTGAAAAGATCTGGAACTGTATTTGGAAACAGTACAAGTCTTAGGGTGGAAGACTTGGATTTAAATCCCAGATCTTAAATTTAGTACAAATATGATCTGGACCAATCTTAGTTCCCTCCTTCATAAATATGGGTAAGTAAGGAAAACACTTAGGAAAACCTCAGAACCCTCTAAGTAGATGTGCTGTTTTCTAGCACCTTTAACATCAGCTAGGCTGTTAATATTCTGAATTGAGTGATATAATCATAAAATGATATTCACCTAATTATCGTACCACACATCTATCAAATCTATGCCAAATTACTTGGCTGTTCATATGTTATTTTCATTAAGAAGCCAAGGCTGGCAAGAAGAACTCAATCTCAGAATGTGTTTTAGAAATTTAAAAAAAAATTCCTTTTGGTTTCTCAGGCATGTTTTTATTAGAGGATTATTTTTTGTCTAATATAAGAAACATGATACCAAAACAAACAGTTAATAAAGTGAGAAAAAATTCAGTAAACTTTCTTGTTTGGCACAATACAGGGGAAAAATAATTGCTTTCCTGATTTTTTTCCACTTTTTAAATTAACCATGAGCATTGGATTTGCACCCAGACCTTCTGATTCTGAACTCAGTGTTCTCTCCATATTTTGCAGTTCTTTTAAACCATGTCAACTAATCATATCTTCAAAAACAGAAATCCTAGTCACTCCTCTAAATTCACTCTACAGAACTGTCATATTGTCTAACAAGTTTGTTGGTCTGGTGTGGTCTGGTATTTTTAAGTCAACATTTATTAAGCCCTTGATCCATCTTACTGTAATAAGATGGGGGGAAAGGCAAAAATTGTCTGTGCCCTGAAATCCTGGACCACATATCAGGAAAAAAAAACCTTTCAAAATTCTTTAAATCAAATGTCTTTAAGACTATTGTTCTCAAACAGAGGCTCTACTGGCCTTCATGAACTTGCTTTTTTTTTTAGTTGATATTTATATTTCAGCATAATTAATTTCCTTTGCAACCTTTATATATTTTTTTAGGCATTTAAAAACATTATATGAGTCCATAGGCCTCATCAGACTGCCAAAGGGATCCAGGATAAAAAAAAAGTATAGATTTCTTTCTTGCAAGCAGGTCCTTGGAATTGTTTTTACCCATTTATGAAAGTGGTTACAGGTGTATTAACATGACTGGGATGAAGTCATAGCAGAGGCATTTCTGTTTTGGGATTAACTTTGGGTCCTCTGGAATTACCAAAATATAACATTAACAGTCCTACCATGCCACTCTAATCCATAAACATATGATCACAAAATCGCATACTTCTTAGAGAAGCAAGAGTACCAAAACTTGCAAAGATCAACATCTTAACCACTTTTTGGAATGTATTGAAAGTTTTATTGCATTATAAATTTCTTAAAACTAGTTCTGAATTGTACCCACCTTTGTGTCTCCAGCATCCGACACAGTAATGTAGACATAATGTATCAATTCATCACTTAAATCAGCATTTTAGTATCACTGACATAGAGAATCTATTCACTAATGTAGATAGCAATACCCCTATAGTCTAATAAATAGACTTGTAAACCAGTTGTGGTCATTATCCTATAGCTAGCCTGGTGAGAAGTATCTCTACTTTCCTTAATCTTGTCCTCAGTTGTCAGAACTACAATTTTCCCCTGGCCCAGGACAGACTCATACCCTTTTCAGATTGGTAGGATCAGTTAGACCTTGCTCTCTGCTGCCATAGCCTTCAGGAACCTAGGGTGACCTTAGTCCTGTAAAGTACTGGAGAAAGACTTTAGCAGAAGTTCTTGCAAATAAGATATTTTTAAATACATGTTGAATTGAATTGAATTTTATGAAACAGAATCCAATAATCTATACTCTTGGTCTTAGACTGTGTAAGAAAAGTTCCATTCCTCAGTTTCTTCCTCTTAGTTTGCAACTCATTGTATGAAAGCTCATCCTAATAAAATTGGTAAGAGTTAAGTGGATTGTGTATATTTTGTAGCAAAAACTATGCTTTGTATGGCTTATTGCTGTAATTCATTTGTGTGTCTGTAGGTAGGCATACCTGGATAAAGTCACAAGAGGTTCAATAATTCATGATTTACATATTATTGTTCAAAGAATTAAAAATTATTACCATTCTAATGACAGATAAGATTAATATTAGTGTTCAGCTCCTTGCAAGTAGATAATGTAATTCCTGACCAATATAATTCATTATCTGTCCAGTAAACATAATTCATTGATCTGTTTCCTTTCTTTAAGAATAAATTTTCTATGTAATTCAACCCACACATAAAGACTTGATTCTTTCTGAAACCTGGAGATTTGTCTTTGTTTTCTTTTTTATCGTTCTGTTCCCATAACTCTATCTATGGCACAGTATTTCTGGTAAAGAAGGTAAGGTGGCTTGTTTGATTATTTAATGAATTCACATGAAGCCCATTTCAAACAATATATGTTCTTGCACAGTCATTCTTGCAAAGAGAAATTATTATGATTTCAGCATCCCTTCTGTAAGCAGGAGGGCATTCCTCAGATCCAGGCACTACCACTTTTTTTTTTTGGCTCCAGTGAAAAATTTCATGCCGACAAGGTCAGACCCTGAATCTGAGTGCAGTCAAGTAGGGAGAGGCAGCACCAACATCTGGAGCCAGGCTGTATGGATGGCTAGCCACGTGCTATTATCTGCCATATGCTAGGGGATCATCTGAAATGCAGAATTCTGAAGGGACTTACAAGCCTGGTTTTAGTCCTGGATTTCAGTACTTTGTAATGATCACATGCACTATTCTCATGATTATTACTGTTGTATCCCTGAATGGTTGTGTGCTGCTAGGGCATGTTCCTATGCTTTAAATAGGATTTCCATTGAAGCCAGAATAGTTAATGGTATCTTTCATATATCACAGCTGTCCTGAGGCATTATTTTGAGCAGTAAACCTTTAAGCCTTCTTCTTTCCCATCTTTCCTTGCAAGAAACACACATACACACACCAAGTCATTAAATCAATATATCAATTTCCAGTTTTTTAAAGGGTATTTTTTTAAACTCTGGGAAAACATTTTTATTCAAAAGAAAATACATTGTTTCTGCATATGATAATGTGGGGAAATCTCTAGACTCCCTTTTCAAAAATGAAAGCAAATTAGGAGGAGAAAAAAATCTATCCCCTAAAAATAGTTAACAGTCTGTTGTTCATCAATCCAGTTAGGAAACACTTTCTTTTCAGCTGGTAGACTGCAGTTAACTGTCTACAACACTGGTAATATTTTTGAGAATGGAATTCTTTGATACATCACAAGAGGAATATATTTTCCTGTGGAATTTGATTCTTCAAATAGAGAAGTGACTGAAGTCTGGGAAATTAGTAAAGGTTTTGATAGCTTCATTTTAAACACATTTATCTCTATCATTAACAGAAGTTCCTAAAGGTCATTGATAGTTTATTAGATGAGTTCAAATAGAATAACTGTAGTCCCAAGCTTTTTATTTGAAACAGAATGGGCTACCAGTGTCAGAAACATTACAATTATTTGGAGACAATCTGTAGCCTTGGAAACAATATGGCAACAATGACATCAGTAGCAATTATGTGTAATTTTTATCCTCAGTTTATCACCAAGGTAACCAGAGCAGGTTTCCCTGCTTGAAATTTTAAAAATGTTGTAGTCTTATACAGGGAGGATGCATGAAAAATATACTCAGAATCCCTGATAAATTGCATTCAATTTCCCTTATAGAACAGTCCTTCAGCATTCAAATAGTGCAAAACATCTATTTTTGGCAACACTAGCAAGCTTTTGAAGCTGCAGTGATGGCTCTAAATATTCTAAATAATAAAAAGGAATCCACAGAAAGAATTTCATTCCATGTAGTTATTCTCTTTTACCAGAAATATTTCTATTTACCAGAAATATTCACATTTCCATAAGCCCTTTAAGGTTTATAAAACACTTCTCTCAACAAAACTAAGAGGTGGATAGTCTATACATAATTATATCTATTTTACAGATGAAGAAACTGACAGAAGCAAATTCACCCAGCTAGTAAATATTAAATCTAGAATTTGAACCCAGGTCTCCTGACTCTGTATCCATCACTATACCAAATTGCTTTTGTGACAAACAATAGTTGTGGTATATAGACAAGCTTTGGACCTCTTCTAAAGCTATAGGAATGGGAAGGCCAGTGGAATATCCTCTTCCAAGTCTACATTAGATTGGAACCTTTCCTAAGATTTACTTTCCTAAAGTTTCAAGTTAACATAAGCAATTACACCTAATGCTACTGATGTCATTGCTGCCATATTGTTTCTAGGGCTACAGATTGTCCCCAAATAATTGTATTGTTTCTGACACTGGTAACCCATTCTGTTTGGAATAAAAAGCTTAGTACTGCAGTTAATCTATTTGAATCTATCCAATAAACTACCAATGGTCTTTGGGAACTTTTGATAATGATGGAGACAAATACATGCTTAAAATGGAGCTAGCACCCAGACTTCAGTCACTCTTCCTAAAGTTTCAAGTCAACATAAGTATTGAAAATGATCCTAGTCTTTGGACCATCAAGAGAGTTGTTATTGCTTCACTGTGGTTATAAATGGTCTGGACCTCAACTACTGAAAAAATGTGCGACAGTGCCAGTTAAAAAAATGGAACTGACTTTTTGCTATTTAGTTCCTTCATAATATTTGTTTGAATGAATAAACAAATACATTCATGCATGAACTGTTACTTATTATTTTGTTATCTGTTGGTCTCTTGGAGGTTTTGTCAATGGAGAAAAACTTCTGGCAAGTCCTAATCTGTTAGGAAGGTTTTTGAGTAAGAGCCTAGTGATGACCTGGAAGTCTAGAAGTCAAGGACCAGCTTGACCAAGGTTAAAGAGGCTCATCATCATTTAGAGAGGTCCAAAATAGTTGCAGGGTGATGAGCTTTCTGCTCATAGTGACTCTTAAATACTATTTAGTAACTTTGGAAGAGTTATGATCTGCATTTCTAGAGAAAACACTCATACTTAGAAGTGCCCAGATTCTTGAAGTTTTAAAGTATGAGCACCAATAGCATAACCATCCTCTTCCTCCTTATACTCCAAGGACATGTGATTTCCTTGATGTGGATATTTCCTCCAACAACACAGATTACTATCCCACAAAACAATGTGTTTTGGTTGGAAGATGTCATCATCATCTGCTAACCAATCTTTTAGTGATGAACCTCTTTGAACTTAGGGAGGTTTCTCTTCAAATGATAAGCAGATAACAGTAAATCCATTCCTGATCTGATACTTAAATCTTTCCAATGCAGTTGGACTTTCCAGTCATTCCACTCTATCATCATGAATTTTGGGAACCTAAAGTCATCTCTATTCCTCAATGAAACACTAGAATTTTTAAAAATTTTGTTGGTGTTCAGTTATATCTGACTCTTCATAGCCACATTTATGGTTTTTTTTTTGGCAAAGAATTTGGGGTAGTTTGCCATTTTGTTCTCCAAGTCATTTAACAGGAACTGAATCAAAGAGGAAGAAGTGACTTGCCTAGAATCATATTACCAAGCTACTAAGTATATGATGCTTATTTGAACCTTGGTCTTCCTGACTCCAGGTCCACTGCTCTATCCATTGCACCCTCTAGTTGCCCATCAGAATAGAATTTCATATGATATTAAGCATACTTGGAAGCTAAGTAGCTACTTTACAAAGACTAATAAGGATGTGTTAGGCTTCAAAAAGTAAAAGGGAAATCTGCTATTGACCTTTTGGAGAACACGTAGATATGAAAAATTATGCTAAAACTCAAACACCACAACCTCTTTACCAAGGAATTCATATGCTAGTCTAGGACAATAGTTCCCCCTTTAGGAAAGGTTTCTCCTCTTTAGGAGAAGTAGCCATTACAATTGTGTAGGGAATTGGAATCAGACAAACTACCTAGGACTAAGGGAAAGGAAGGTCTTAACCAAAAACCATCAAAACTATCTGGGGGCCAAAGAAGATAATTTGAGACATTTGGTAGAGGAAGTCCTCAAATCCTTATGGAAGCCCTTAAAAAAGGTGAGGGTATTTATCCACTGAGGTCCCAAGAATGAATGGAAGGAATCAAAAGAAATTAGACCAGAACCTGTAGTTCCAGGTTGATGATGAAGTCTCCTTCTAGGTTAATTCAAGGTAGTAGGACTATGAAGCAGATTCTAACAGAGACCTAGAATCTCCAAAGTTTTGGTAATCTTAATCTACCTTGTCTAACAAACTAAGAGCTTGACTTAAACTAACATTAAAGAAACCTTGGAAGAATTAAGGTCAACTGACTCCTGGAATAAGATCTAGCTATAATCTTCTGTCCTATCTATATGTAGTCTGAGATCAGCACATAACAATAGCAACAATAGTATTACCTAGCATTTAGATAATGATTTTAAAGTTTGCAAATTGTACATATTATCTCATTTGAATAATGCACTTTTGATTTTCTTCTTTCTGAAGCAGATGCCATTATTACCTCAGGTTTACAGATCAATAAGCTGAGTCTAAAAGGGGTTAAGTGACTCAGGGACCAGGGTCATGCAACTAATGTCTGAGACAGAATTTGAATTTAGGTCTTCATGATTCCATCAGAATTTTTACTCATCATGCCACCTAGATTAAAGTTCAATCTCAAACAGGAAGAAAACTTAGAAGATTCTAGGCCTACTCCCTATATTTTAGAGGAAAGATTTCTCTAATGTAACTTTTCTTATTAATATTTTGAACTTCCATGTTTCCATGTAGACATGCTTAACTATTAAAAAAAAAACCTTTAAAAACCTAAAGAAGGGTTGTGTAATTATCTCAGAGAGAGAAGAATAGTAGAGAAGATCAGGGGTCAAGTGAAGAGAAACTTGGAAGAGAACAGAAATGACATCAATAGGAAGCTAATAGAGAGAATTTGTGAGACAAGCCCTGGGGTTCACAAATAAAGATGAACAAAAGCAGTAGGTCTGAGGAGTCTCAAAGATAATGTACTTCAGAGAAAGAATAGGAGGAAATGGCACTGAAGGTTAGTTTCACAATTGTTCCTAGTTCCAATCAAGGTTGTATAAATCTTGGTCAGCTCTTCAAAGGACTGGATTTAAAATTCAGTCAAAAGATTGCTTGCACCTAGAAACCTCTTTATGAATGTTTGTTGACTTGAGTCATTTCTTCATACATCTTTATTATAGGATAATTATAGCAGCTAGGTGATGCAGTGGTTAAAAGTACTAGATCTGGAATCAAGAAGTTCTGAGTTCAAATTTGGATTCAGAAATTCTTAATTCTGTTGATGATAGCTCTTACCTCCTATGGTTGATATGATAATCAAATGTGATAATATTTTTAAAGTGGTTTTTGTTTTTTAGGTTTTTGCAAGGCAAATGCGGTTAAGTGGCTTGCCCAAGGCCACACGGCTAGGTAATTATTAAGTGTCTGAGACTGGATTTGAACCCCAGGTACTCCTGACTCCAGGGCTGGTGCTTTATCCACTACGCCCCCTAGCGCCCCCTAGCCGCCCCCTTTCTGCCCCCTTTTAAAGTGTTTTGTAAATCTTAATGTGCTATGTAAATATTAGCTGTTATTATTCTAAATAAAATGAAATCTAAGTATAGGGACCAGGAGATATCTATAAAATTGTATTAATATACATTTGAATAATCCTTTGCATTTGAAAAGTATTTTATAATTTTGACTATTGGATCTCTAAAGTATTTCTCTAAGCACCATTCTGTTATTCTTAGATTTTAAATGACAAAAGGAAAAATACCATTAAATTCTTCTTCATCACCCACCTCACTTATTCTCCCACCAATCATTTTGAATAATGGGTGCATCTTCCTTGTGGTAGCTATACAGGAAGGAAGTTTATCCAGGGGCCATAACTATCCATTTGACTTAAATTCTGATCCTCTTTCCCTCGTTATTTGGAGGGAATGTGGACAAGGGGAGCATAGCAATGCTCCAGTTCTATTTAATTTTGGATCTTCATTTTGGAGTTGGGCTCCACTTCCTCCCCTCTTCTTTCTTTCCTTGTCTTTTTTTTCCCTCTCTATTTTAATCTTTCCTTCTCCTTCCTTTTCTCCCCACTCCATCCCCCTCCCCTAGTCCTAGAGGTAAAATTCAGCCAGTTGGTTTGGAAGAATGGATACCTAATTTTATGTTGAGTTTGGCAAAGTGACTATTAAAATGGCACTTGTAATCAGGGTTCTCTCTAAGTCGGGTGCCTGGGCAGCCACCAAATGTGGAAATCACAAATTTAAATTCCTTATTCTGTGCAACTGTGTTTTCTAAGCACTTATAGTAATGTTCATTCTATTGGAATCATTGACAGAACTATGCTCGTAATAATTCATTTCCTAAAACTCATTATGCCTTTGATGAAATACATTTTAATTCCCTCATTTTTGTTACTTCAGTAAACAAAAATATAATGTAAAGAGAAAACAACCAGGGGGTGACATGCTGTCATTTGTTTCCATTTTGTGTTATACCCCAAAATCCCCTGAGATATTATGAGTGCACTAGTGTTCCCCTGAATGGTGAAACTAATAGGAAGCTGGGACAAAATGAACCAAAAGAAGTATAGATTCCAAGGGTTATCTTATCCTCAATTTTGGAACCTATGGAAGTAGAAGAGAAAAAAAAGAATTAGAACAGATAGAGTTTTGGTTCTGCATCTGTTCCGACATTGGCTACTCTGGTCACGTGGCTGCTTTCACTTCATAAGGATTGGTTTGCTTACTGTGAATAATATAATATAATCTAGTTTTGTGTACCTCTTTTATTTGAATATTCTTGAGTATTCAGTGCATGAAATTTTAAACTACCATTGGGCATATCTTTTTGTATACTTAAAATGGTCATTAGGGCAGAGGACTGGTTGTTAATTTATTTGAATTCTACCATTACCTAGCCCCAAGTAATTGAGCAATAAGAGAAGGCTATGAGATAGGGAAGGAAGGACCATAGGAAAGGTAATTAGTATTGTAAGAGAGGGGAGAAAATCTTTCTATTTCCTCCTTCTGCTTTTCTTTGGAAAACCTCAAATCCCACATCTTACTTCAGCACCTTATCTTTTTTCATCTGTTTTCACCAATCGACAGAAATGTATTAAGTGTCCATTATATGTCAACTACTTGGTTATTCAAAGACAAAAAAAGTTTATGCCTGTAAGGAGCTTCTGATCCATCAGAGCCAACAAATATAAAATTAACTTCTGGTAGGACCACTATCTGCCAGGATTCTTCCCTCCTCCTGCAACAGGTATGAAACAGAAATTAATTTCCCCCTAAAAGAAAGCAAAACATTCTCTAAGAACCGATTAACTGCTGCCTTCCTTGAAAGAAACTTCCCAATCTCCTAAGGGCAAAACAATTAGGGCTTTCTAACCTTGGGGAAAGATTTGCCATACTACTCCATGCTGCTTACCAGATTCATTTTCATAAATCTGTGTTTAGAGAAGTGCATATATGTGTGTGTGTTTGCTTGTTGAATATTATTACTAACTTAGACCAAAGGAAACCTCCTTTTGCTAATTGTTCAATGACTTATGAATGTCTCATTATGTTCCAGAATTGAACCTAAACTACAAAGGTGCTGATGTCAGGTCTAACCATAACAAAAATATACACAACCTGCTGTTATGGCATTCAGGGAGAGAGAGAAGTTGGATACCATAGTCCGTGTCAAACTAAGGCTTGAATTGAGGTAAATAAGTTATCTATCACTAAAAAAAGAACTGTGTGTAGGATTCATAGCTGGATTTGCCTCATCAGTTCCTTAGCTCCTTAAAACATTCTGCTTGTCAAAAAACCAAAACCAAATTTAATTATTTCTCATATTTATTAAAAAAAAAGGTTTTGGCTAATGGTTACCATTTCCTAGCTTATGTCCTGATTAACCAGGGAAAGTTATAAGATTCTTCTTTCTTAAGGGAAAAGAAAGTCAGACATTTAAAGAGTAATTCTACCCCAGGAATGTTTACCTTTTTCCCCACTATTTTTCCCCTGGAGGGGTGATGGAAATATGATTTCATTCCCTGGTAGCCCCTAACTGCCTGGGACAACTAGAGTGTGTCTGATGAGCTAGTTAATTTTGAGTTTGCATTGGTTTTTCTTACAGACATGCCAAACAGCAGCCACTTACATAAAGCTCCTAGGCCTTTAGTGTCAGAAATGAATCTTCAGATATTAATAATAAATAATAATAATAATAATAATAATAAATAACAATAAAAAATAGCACCTTTTTCTTTTCTATTCCTAGTTTAAATCTTTCTGCAAGCATGTCCTTTTAAACCATCACTGGGCTAATTCTCTTCTTGCCCTTCTGATATTCCCCACCCTGACATTGTTCTTGCATGACCACATGTGAACATAATTAATTAGGGTGCAAGGCCCAGGATGCACACAGTTCAGTTGTTTTGTGCAAATAGAGTAGACATGATGCTGATGAAAACCAGTTAATTACAATTGTAGACATCAAGTACTATATTTTTTTCCTATTTGCTGACTACTAACTATTCCTTCAGGTAAATGGTAAAAAGAATGAAGTTCATTGTCATCTCAATTTCATATTAACATGAGTATTTTGCTGGCCTATGAAATTTTTGCATAGTGTTTAAATGGGTGCTCATGTGTATAAATGTTCACTTAATGGGAGAGGGCCACTGGGGCCATTGGGTCTTGGGCATGGCTTACTGAGAGCAGGGACTTTAGATATCCAAGCATCAGTAACTGACCTGGAGCAAAGAGATGCTTGGAGATTCTCCCTCCCTTCCCCTCCCTCCCTCCTTTCCCCCTTTTCCCATTTTCCTTTTTGTTCAGTTGCCTCTTTAGTATCAAGGGGTGCTATCAAATAGTCTGGGGCTTGTGTACAAGTAGAAAAAAGTTACCTTGTTACCAGAAAATATATAGAATGTTAACATAAATACTTTTTTTTTTGGATGATTTTCCAATTTTTGAGTGAGTTACAAAACAATATTATAAGTATTGAATGAGAAGGAGAAATCCAGTCTGAGTAAAAGTATGTAAGGAAGTAGGAGCAGAATTCAGGGTGGGGGCATCAGCATTTGAATATGGGTACTCTATGAAAAATTCTTATTTGATTAATTGATGTCCAGCTCATATGGAATTGAAGGATACGAAATGATGTGAAAGACCTAGGGAAGCATATAAAAAGCTATACTATCTTTGTAAATCACTGAATCACTGAATGAAAAAGCATTAAGTGCTATAAGAAATAAAGATACAAATTCAAAGTCAAGATTATCCTTGCTTTCAGAAATCTTAAATTCAAATAGGGAGTAACACTCACTGAAGAATTGTATCCAAAGAAAAGTGGTTTGGTTTGGTCTTTAAGTCTGGCTTGGTTTCTAGGATGTTGGGCAGAATAAATGAGTACATTTTTAACACATCTGTTCTGGAAGTAATGATATTATTGATCTGATTATAGTACCTAAGAAAGGGCTGTGTGTGTGTGTGTGTGTGTGTGTGTGTGTGTCTGTGGGTATGTGCTGGTGTGAGGGAGGGGTAGAGATGAGTTGAAGGAGTGCAGTGACTGGTTAAAAAAATGGTGAAAAAAAGCCTGGGTTGGAGAAGTTTAGTTGAATCTGAGGCGGATTAGATATAGAATATTTATGTACAAACCTGTGTGTGTGTGTGTGTGTGTGTGTGTGTGTGTGTGTGTGTGTGTGTGTGTTTAGGAATGCTGTAGAGAGACACTGCTCCTAATTGACCACAGAAAGATTCATTTTTAGAAGGGGACTATCTTTTTCCTGGTTAAGCTGATCATTTCAAAGATGGACATATTAATGTTTAACCAGGGACTGAACACAAGAATAGACAGACCCACAATATAGTATGGTAGTTGTCATAGATTGGTGAGAGTGTGTGGGTCCTTTCACACTTTTGCAAATTGAATTGAGATAAATTTTATCTTTCCATTTATAAAATAGTGATAGTCTTAAGTTGAAGAGTGCAAAATTCTGAGATTGCCATAGTAACTCGGCTTTTCATGGAATGTAATTGAAAAATAGATGCTTTTTTCCCTTTTTTACAAAAAATGGAATACTGATGTTCATATCTATAAAGGAATTAATTTACTGACTGATAGAGGGGAAAAGGAGAAAGATGAACCATCTAGTTGCATTTTAATGTGATTATAATTATGCCCAGGATTGCAGTCAACTTAAACTTGTTCTTGTATTCTTACAGTGGGGAATGCTATTTGCTTGGTCTGTCTTTAGATGCTATTTCCAGAAATACATACAGTAATAAGGAATCAGCAAATGTATTCGATAAAAATTGAAAGGAGGCTCCAATTTGTTTCTTGCCATTATCAGTTTGATGAATGTTAAAATTGCTTGCTGGGTATTTAATCGCTATTCATGATTAGTGTAGCTCTGATACTATAGGAATATCTTCTGTATGTTTGCCATTGGCAATTAAGGATCTCTTCCCTATCACAGGTGTAATCATAAGCCTGAAGACATAAAAATTTAGAAGGAAAAATGATTGGGGTAGGTGACAGCTATAAATCATGATAATGATCTTGTTCCAGAAATTAACAATGTGTTTAGTGAGTAGATATTATTTTTATGAAGACTCACATGCATGCGGGCTACGTATTTACATTCGTTTGTCTCCTAGAATTTTTCTGCAGTGATTTGGGGTAACTTCTAGGATAATTTGTGCTGCTTCTGAATTAGGTTCCATGGAGTAATATGATGACCCAAAGGAATGGCCTCTAATAGTGGGATATCAGACACTATGACAAGCAGAAGGGGAAATGTTTTGGTGAAGAGGCTCATTGCCTACCAAATCACACCATTCAGCCTTCATCTATAAGGGTAGATGACAATTCTTTGACAGTAGTTGTGATAATTCATCACCTTTCTCAAGACATTTCCCGGGATGAAAGCTTATCTAATAACTGAATTTCAGGTATCAAGAGCAAGTGGGAGAGCTATTTTGGAAAATAAAAACTTCTCCTGATTTCCTGACACCATATCATAAAATAACCAAAAAGAAGTTTGTTCATTTTCAAAGAAGACCATAACATCAGGGAGGTGATGCCATGACAAGCACATGAATTGGATTTGAGTGAGGGGGTGCTGTGCCAGCCTCACTTTCTCCTCCAGAGACATCTAGATCCAGCGGCCAGATATGAATCAGGATGGCAGAAGATGGCCCTGGATGAGAGACAATCAGGGTTAAGTGACTTGCCCAAGGTCACACAGTTTGTAAGTGGCAAGTGTCTGAAGTTGGATTCAAACTCCAAGGTTAGTGAGGAAAAAAAAAGTAAAATAGCATTCTCTAGGGTGACCCCCTTTGCCTTCTTGCAAGGTCAAGTGCTCTCAGTGGTTGCCATCTCTGAGAGAGCATGGCTGAAATACAAAAACACTTTTTGTCCTAACCTCAGTAAGGCAAACACTATTTCCTTGACTTGTACAGATGAGGTTGCCAAAATTAAACAGTCATTTAAAACCTCATACAAACTCCTGTATGAAGCAAGGAGGAGGAGGATGTAAGACAGCAATCAGTATTGCTTTATAAAGCAGAGAAAAGGGGGCGGAGCCAAGATGGCGACATGAAGGGATCCAGTCTTAGGAGCTCTCTGATAAAAACTCATCAACTAAGGACTCTAACTAAACTTTCGAGAGACAGAACCCACAAAGGGACCCAGTGAGGCAGTTCTCCTACTCAAGGTAACCTGGAAAAGAGCAGAAAGGCTCTGCCCCCTGGGGCTGGAGGGGCGGCCCGCCAGAGGGTTGGCCCGCCAGAGCCAAAGAACTTCAGCCTCCCGGAGGCAGCCCCAGGGCACTGGGAGCCTCAGCTCACAGCAGCTGGGGAGTCTCCTGAGCTGCACCCCGGGGAGCACCAGGCACAAAGTGTGGGAACAACGGGGGACCTCTGCCAGAGCGAGCACGTGGAGCCCAGCCCTCAGGGCACACAGCCAGCAGCTTGGTCTTTCGGGCAGCCTAGACCCGGAAACAGAAGCAGGTGGAACCAGTAAGCAGGAGCCCCCAGGGCATGAGCCCATTGAGCTGAGGGAGGGGAGTGAAGAGAGAGTGCCCAGCTCTGTCCTCTGCCCCTGGAACAGGACTCTGGGGCTCTGACCACATTCAGATCCTGATCCCAGTCTAGGCCCCCCATAGAACAGCAGCCCCCCCCACCTCAGCCCCGTGGCAGAGGGGGGCGCTTATGGTCATTCACAGACCAGGAGGGAGGACAGAGCCTCACACACTGAGACCCTTGTGGGAGTGTCCCAAAAGCTCAGGAAGCACCCCCAAAAAACAGGCTTAGGCTGGGAAAATGAACAAACAAAGAAACAAGAGGAAGACCATTGAGAAATATTTTGCAAATGAACCCAAGAAGGATCAAAATACTCAGTCTGAAGATGAGGAAGCACAAGCTCCTGCATCTAAAGACTCCAAGAAAAACAGAAATTTGGCTCAGGCTATGATAGAGCTCAAAAAAGACTTTGAAAATCAAATGAGGGAGTTAGAAGAAAAACTGGGAAAAGAAAGGAGAGAGATGCAGGAAAAACATGAAAATGAAGTCAGCAGCTTAGTCAAGGAAATCCAAAAAAATGCTGAAGAAAGTAGCATGCTAAAAAACAGCTTAGGTCAAATGGATAAAACAGTTCAAAGTTATTGAGGAGAAGAATGCTTTAAAAAGCAAAATTGGCCAGATGGAAAAAGAGATAACAAAACTCTCTGAGGAGAATAAATCCTTCAGACAAAGAATAGAATTCAGGGAGATTGATGAATTTACCAGAAATCAGGAATCAATACTTCAAAACCAAAAAAATGAAAAATTAGAAGAAAATGTGAAATATCTCATTGAAAAAACAACTGATATGGAAAACAGACTTAGGAAAGATAATTTGAAAATTATTGGAATACCTGAAAGTCATGATCAGGAAAAGAGCCTTGACATCATTTTCAAAGAATTACTACAGGAAAATTGCCCTGATATTCTAGAAGCAGAAGGCAAAATAGAAATGGAGAGAATCCACTGATCCCCCTGAGAAAGAGATCCCAAAAAACCAACCCCCAGGAATATTATAGCCAAGTTCCAGAACTCCCAAGTCAAAGAGAAAATATTACAAGCAGCCAGAAGGACACAGTTCAAATATCGTGGAGCTGCAGTCAGTATCACACAGGACTTAGCAGCAGCTACGTTGGAAGCTGGTAGGGCTTGGAATACAATATACCGGAAGGCAAAAGAGCTTAGAACCAGGGGAATTTCAAAGGTTCCTTTTGGAATGGCCAGAGCTGAACAGAAGGTTTGATCTTCAGATACAGGACTCAGGTGAAGCATGGAGATTGGAGGAGAGGGGGAAATATGAGGGACTTAATGAGGATGAACTGCATGTATAGAAAAATGATACTGATAATATTCATATGAACCTTCTCAGTTAATAGAGCAGGTAGAGGGAGCTTTTATAGTTGAAGCACAGGAGAAAGCTGAATTCGAAGATAAAATATGGTGTAAAAATGGAGTCAATAAGAAAAAAAGGGAAATGGAATGGGAGAAAGAAAAAGGAGAGGGGGAATAGTCCAAGCTATTTCACATAATAAGATTTTTTTTTTATTACAATGAGCTATTGCAATGATATGGAAGCGGGGAGGCAAGGGGGAATGAGGGAACCTTTGCTATCATCAGAGATGGCTAGGAGAGGAAACAGCAAATATACTCAATGGGGTATAGACATCTGGAGTAAGAAGGAGCAGGGAGCAGGGGGAAGGGGTGGGGATGTGAATAAAGGAGGAGAGGATGGACCATGGGGGGAAAGTGGTCAGATATAACACATTTTCTTTTTTACTTCTTGCAAGGGGCTAGGATTGGAAGGCCTGCCCAGGACCATAGGGCTTGGTGGATTCTGGGCCTAAGGGGTGGTATGGGGGCTCAGGGTTTCTTGGCCCCAGGATCAGGGATCTGTTTGCTGTGCCACTCAGCGACCCTAAAGCATAGTCAGAGTGAAAGGAGAGAGAAAATATAGTACATGGTAGTGGAGAAATAAGAAAGGAGGGAGTTGCGATCAGCAATGGCAACATTGGAAAAATATGGAAGTAACTTTTGTGATGGACTTATCATAAAGAATGTGATCCACTCATGACAGAGTTGATGGTATTGGAACAAAGACTGAAACACATTTGTTATTATTATTTGGGGGAGGGTTCAGGGCAAGTGGGGCTGGGTGGCCTGCCTGGGGCCACATAGCAGGGTGATCATTGGGTGTCTGGGGCCAGATTCGGACCCAGGTGCTCCTGGCTCAAGGGCCAATGCTCTGTCTGCCACCCAGCCACCCCTACTATTATTACTATTTTATTTTATTTTGGGTCTTTTTTTTTCCCTTCTTTTTGGTTTTTGCAGGGCAGTGGGGATCGGGTGGCTTGCATGTCACATGGCTGGGTGATTATTGGGTTTACGAGGCTGGATATGGGCTCGGGTGCTCGTGGCTCCAGGGCTGGTGCTTCGTCCATTGCACCACCTGGCCATACCTACAATTATTACTATTATTTTTTTAATTTTAATTTTTTTCTCCCCCCTTTACTTTTTTGCCCAAGTAAGTCTATCTATATTCATGGGGGGGGGGGGTATTTTGTTTACTTGTAAACAAGTATATTTTATTAATGTAAAGAAAAACATTTGTACAAAATGAGAATAAAAAATAAATTAAAAAAATTAAATTAAATTTAAAAAAAAGAAAAAAATAAAGCAGAAAAAAGAGAAAAGAATTTCCTGGAGAATGAATCTGCAAAGATCTTGGTATTATAGATCCAGCTAAGTCTTTTTATCTTGAGAGCATTTCTGGCTGAAAGTGGAGCAGGGACAACAAATGATCAGGAAATAAAACAGATCTGCTGTCATATATCTGGTGACCCTATACTCATCATCAACTATAATAAAATCATAACATTTGGAAATAACTACAGCAACAACAACAACAACAACAACAACAACAATAATAATAATAATAATAATAATGGCAAAAGGTTGAATCAAGTAGATTTGTTTGCAGAAATATTTATGTTATGCTTGTAATACCAGACCAGAGCATTGCTACCAGGAAGTACGGGAAGGTCAAATTTAAAGAAGTCAGACTTACTGACTGATGCAGATTTTGCAAGAAAAGAGTAGAAATTCAGATTCAATATATCACTGCATATTGCAACAATTTAGTACCTATTGAATACCCAGAAAAGTATAATCAGATATCAGAATTATATGCCAGAAACTCACTCTGCTTTATCGACTTACAAAAGACAAATCCCCATAATACA
The DNA here is from genome assembly GCF_037893015.1 of Macrotis lagotis. Lineage (NCBI taxonomy): Eukaryota > Metazoa > Chordata > Mammalia > Peramelemorphia > Peramelidae > Macrotis > Macrotis lagotis. The sequence goes on along the minus strand of NC_133658.1, from coordinate 693,103,289 downwards.
AATATAACCTAAAGTATACTTGGAAATTCAACAAAGAAAAGTCATGAAAACCAGAACATCAGAATTGTCTACAAACAACCTTGATCCACTAAGAATTAAAAAGAAAACTTTTAAAGGATGTTACTACATTGAATACTCATATTCTCCTATCTATGTAGAATTAAGAGCTTTTGAAATATGGAAACTTAGTGGAAGAAGTTGAAATGTTGTGGGAACTGAAAGGGAGTTATATATCTATTCTATCTGATCCTTGAGATGTCTTTTCAGTGAGTATATAAAAATGAACTTGCATCCCACCATTTTTATTCAATTAAGAAAACTAATTTATACTTATTTGTGCCATAGTTCATTGAACTTGACATATTAAAAATAATAGTAGTATAGTGTCCTGTTTCAGGACTGTTTCTTTTGGAATTTCATATAATTTAAGATGAGAAGAAAGAAAACACGAATGATGATGATGATTTGACATTTATACAAGTCCTAACTTTCACAAAATGTTTTGTTTATATTATCTCACTTGAACCCCAAAACAATGCTGGAGAAGAGACTACAGGCATTATTATCACTATTTTATTAATGTAGAAATTGAGTAACAGTGAGACTAAGTGATTTTTCCATGGTCATTTAGTCAATCTCCATTATAATCTTAACTGATATTAATAGTAGAAGATGATATAAATTTAACTTCTCCAAAAGTGAATTCATTAGCTTTCCCCATAAAGTCTCCTATCTTCTAAACTTCTTTATTTCTTTTGAAAGCACAATTATAGTTCCACTCTCTCAGGTACTAGTACCTTGGCAGTCTCTTGAACTCCTCATTTTCTGTCATCCCACAAATCCAATAAATGATTATGTCATGCTTTTTGTACCATCACAACATCTGTCCCCTCTGATCCTTTTTCTCTACTCACACAGATAGTTCCTACTTCAGATCATGTCATCATCACTTTTTGCCTGGATTATGATATCAGAATCCTAGTTGGCCTCTCTGACTCATTCTCTCCCATTCAAGTTCATCTCATATACTATTACCAAAGTAATTCTCCTTTAAAAAATTTTTTTTTCAAGTGCATGAAAAGATAGTTTTCAACATTTATCATTTTGAAAAGTTTTGAATTTGTCCTCACTGGCAACAAATAAACTGGTAAAAGTTGTATATATAGAATCATGTTTAACATATTTCCATATTAGTTATGTTGCAAAAAAAAGAATTAGAATTGGGGGGGAGGGGAAAAAAGAAAAAAAGACTTTAAAAAGTGAAAATAGTATGCTTTGCTCTGCATTCAGACTCCATCATTTTTTCTCTGAATGTGGATGGCATTTTTCATAACAGGCCTTTCAGAATTGTCCTTGATCATTGAACTGCTGAGAGGAGCTGCATCCATCATAGTTTATCATCTCACAATGGCGCTGTTAAATTCAACATTCTCCTAGTTCTGCTCACTTCATTCAGCATCAGTTTATGCAAGTCTTTCCATCCTTTTCTGAAGTCTGCCCACTCATAATTTCTTACAGAACAGTAGTACTTCATCGCATTCATGTACAATAACTTGTTCAGCCATTCCCCATCTGATGGTCATCCCCTCAATTTCCAATTCTTTGCTAAGGTGAAAAGAGTTGCTATAAATATTTTTGTGCATGTAGGTCTTTTCCCCTTTTAATGATCTCTTTGGGATACAGACCTAGCAGTGATATTGCTGGATGAGAGAGTATACACAGTTTTAGAGTCCTTTGGGCATAGTTTCATATTGCTCTCCAGAATGGGTGGATCAGTTCAGACTCCACCAACAGTGCATTAGACCAGTTTTTCTACATCGTTTCCAGTGCTGATCATTTTCCTTTTTTGTCATTATAGCATATCTGATATGTGGGAAGTAATACCTCAGAATTTTAATTTGCTTTTCTCTGAGCAATAATGATTTGGAGATTTAGTGATTATCTTTTAGCATAAATCTGATCATGGGATTCCCCTAAGCCAAAAAGTGGGGAATCCACTTTTTTTTCTGCCAAGGGTTATTTTGATATTTATAACATCTTTCACCTGCTATATTTGGTCAAATATTTAATTAATTCACCCCCAAAAAGTCCCTGGATTTATTGAATTTTGAGTCCTGTCTATGGTTGCCATGGCAGCTCCAGATCTTGGGCCTTATATAACCTAACAGCTAGGCATTCCCCACCACTGCCCTCATAGCTTTCTTTTACATCAAGAATTAAATGAAAACTTTTCTGTATAGCTTTAAAATTCCTAAACAACCTGATCCCTATCTATCTATCTATCTATCTATCTATCTATCTATCTATCTATCTATCTATCTATATCTGTCTGTCTGTCTGTCTGTCTATCTATGTATTTATCATCTATCTATATTTTATTACTCCATCTCCTGTATCCTTCAGTAGAGTCAAATTGATGAGTGACCTTCAATATGAGATCATCTCTGGTGTTTGTGTGTGATGCTCTGACTCTTGTCCTATGCCTGACCTCCCAGGGAATACATTTCCTTCTTATTTCTGCCTCAAAGTGTCTCTCAGTTTCTTTAAGATGTAGCTTTAGCATGACTTTCTACTTAGAGCTTTGACTCTTCCAACAACTAGTACCTTCCCTCTCAATTGCTGTTGATGTTATTCAGTAATTTTAAGTCATGCCTGACTCTTGGTGACCCCATTTGGGATTTTCTTGGCAAAGTTAAAGGAGTGATTTGCCATGTCCTTTTCCAGCTCATTTTACAGAGAAGGAAATGGAGGCTAACAGGATTGAGGTTTGTCCATAGTCACACAGTTAACAAGGGTCTGAAGATGGATTTGAACTCAGAAAAATGAGTCTTCCTGATTCTAGGTCTATATGCTAGGCTATCTGGCTGCCCCTCCCTCCTAAACTACTTTGTAAGTAATTGTATTTATTGATTTTATATTTATATTGTATATGCAAATGTATTTTAAAATACATTTTATTGATAGTTTTTGTTTTTACATTGCCTAAATTTTTCTTTTTGTCCCTTTCTCCCTATCAGGGAGTCATCCTATTGAAGGAGAAATATTAGAGAAATATTTGTCTGGTCCTGCCTGTAATATTAAGGAACTGTTATCTGTGCTTGAATGACATTTTCCTTGCATCTGTCTCCCTCCTTATTGTTCAGTTTAATCCTCTTCTCAAAAGTAAATTCACTCATATAATAGTGAACTTCAGCCCCCTTCCCCCTGTGTGGATCTCAGTCTTCCAAAATTCATGACTCCAGTTAAGTCCAGGTGAGTCAATCCTTGACCTCCTCCCCCTGACTCCTCCCTGCCCAAGAAGTGGACTAGGCTCTCTATAAAAGTTTAGCCCACACCTTTTTTTTCCAGGTGGGATCCATGCTAACCTAAACCCAGTTATTCTCCTGGCTGTTTCTCTTGCCTCCTTAGTTGTCCTTGATGTTCTCAACCAATCTAGCTTGTAGCTGTTTCTCTTTGCTTAAACTTCTTAATTATCACTATTTCTAAAAACGTTCTATACCTTATTAAAGAAATTAACTTGTGAACTTTTTTTTTTTTTAGGTTTTTTTCTTTTGCCAGGCAAATGGGATTAAGTTGCTTGCCCAAGGCTACACAGCTAGGTAATTGTTAAGTGTCTGAGGTCAGATTTGAACTCAGGTACTCCTGACCCCAGAGTTGGTGCTCTATCCACTGTACCACCTAGCTGCCCAACTTGTGGACTTTTGATAGTAACCTGTGAACTTTTGCAGTAACTTGTGAGTTAAAATCTATGCCTGTTCTGACCCTCATGAGTCAAAGAGTCAGGTGATTTCATCACACAAAAGAAATCCACATTGATCTTTAAAGCCTCCTCCCTCCAAGCCCTTTTCCCCCATTATCAATCTCTTATAACAAAGAATTTTTTTGAAGGAAAAAAAAAAGAGGAAGAAGAGAAAAAGAATCAGCAAAACCAATATATAAACACATTCAAAAACCTGAAAATATATGCTTTGTTTCATTTCAATGGACCTCCTATCTCTGGCAAGGAGTAGAGGGGGTGTCTACTCATAGCTCACTCTCAGTTTGCAGGTTCTTTGTAATTCCACAGTGTTCCCTTCTGATTGTCTTGTAGTGGTTGTTCTTTCCATTTATATTTTTTTCTTGTCTCTGCTTACCTCACTGTGCATTAATTCATGTAATTCTTTCCATTCATTTCTCTATTCAGCATATTCATCATTTCTTATAGCATAGTAATATTCCATTACATTTACATATACAATATATACAGCTATTCCCTTATCTATGGGTATATATGCCCCTTCTTCTCTATAATTTCTTCATGGAAATTTTTTAGAGGTCATTTTACAATCTGCAGGAGACCTTCCCCCTCCTTACCTCCTCTTTCCCAAAGGAAGGAGACCTCCTTTAAAACAGGCTGCTCAAGTATAGCCCTGGATACAGTAGAAAAATAAGGTACAAAGGACAAGAAACTTGAATAATTATGTTAATAATGATTTTTGCTTATATGGTATTGTATAAATTCAGAGGATTTTCACATACTCATTTTGGAAAGGTTCAACTCATTTGGTAAGAGTAGAAAGATGACTCCCTATCCCTCTCCCTTCTACTTCCTCTCTTTCTCTTCCCATTTCCTATTCTTTCTCTTCCTTTCTTCTTCTTTCTCCCTTTCTCTTTCCTCCTTTCCTTATCAGTGCCTAATCAGGAAGATTAGCCAGGTTCTCATTTACCAGATCTCTTGAAGATTAAAGTCAGTTGTTAAGGAGATGAAGTTCTGAATTATGAGGAGAGTTTTTTCAGTTAGTTGATGAACCAAAGTGTGTGCTGGTATAAATGCATCAGCCTTTTTACAGGCTACATCTGCATGGGATATCAAGCAAGAAAATATATCAGCATTGAAAACCTCTTCTATCTGTATGGAACCTGGAATATGACCTGATAACAGTGAAGGTAATTGCCTTTAATCGTAAATCAATCTACTTATTAATGTGGGGTGATCACGTAACCAAAATTTAAACATAGTTTCTGGCATCATCCATGACTCAAATAAGTTTTTTTTCAGCAACTCATAAAATAATAATAAAGAACTTTCTGCTTATCATAATTGAAGATAGCCTCATTTTAAATATACATCCTTATCCCATCAGTTGTCCTGGTAATTGAATTGGGAAATTGGACATAATAGGATCATAGATTTCCTGCTGGAAGGGATCATAGTTATTCTCTTATGCTCCACATTTATAGATGAGGAAACTGAGGCCATAGTGGTTAAATAATTTGTTCAAGGCCATATAAATATAAAGTAGCAAACCCAGGTCTGCAAACATCTAAATTCAGACTTAAGTGTTTTATTGAATTCAACAAGGTTTATAGACAGTTCTAACTGTACCCAGCTCTGGAGAAACCTAAAATCAAAACAAAAAATGTTATCACAATATTTGATATTTTGAAGCTACAAGATACAATAATAAGTGATGGACTTTGAATAGTGAGGGATCTACACATAAATCTCATCTCCAACATTGGTTTAAGACCACAGGCAAGACATTGTACACCTCTGAGCCTTAATCTTTTTCATCAGTAAAACAGGGATAATAATACCTGAAGGACTTTTCAAATTTTAAAATATTATATAAATATTAGTAATTATTAGTAGTATCATTAACTGGAGAAGAGAAAAGAATAAATCCTTTTATGGAAAATATCTCTTGTTAGGTCCCAAGATCCAAAGATTTGCCAGAATTTGTTAAGGTGAGTTTAATGAGTAATAATTTGTATTTTTGTGGAATACAATTATGATAGCAGTGATATTTACCTTGAATAATTATTAGTGGGATACATATACAGGACTGTGAAAATGGAATTATTCTTGACCAAACATAAGATTCTAGGATCACAGACCTAGATTTGGATGGTACCAAAGAGGCTTCATTTTACAGATGAGGAAACTGAGTCCCAAGGAACACAAGTTTCTTGCAAGGGTCTCACAGGTTAGTACCAGAAGCAACATTTTAACTTGGGTCTTCTGACTCCATTGACTATGTTCTTTCTTCTGTACCACATGGCCTCTTCTATATTATGTATTATTTTTTTTCTCATTTTGGGAGGGATGAGAGAATCTGTAGGGAAAAGGTGCAGAGTGGTTTATGAAACTAAATGGAGAAAGCCATGTAAAGCTAGCTGGGTTTCTCTCAAAGACATCAGATAGATGATTATATCTAGCATCAGGAGGTAAATTAAAGTCTTCTCTAAAAAGTATAAATGGATAGATGTGGGCTGAAGAGGAGAATAGGTCAAAACTGCTTTCACCAAGGCTATACTGCTGCTCTGAAATTCTCTAAGATCCAATGCATTGGAGGCATGCAATGAGTACAATATTGGATTTTCATTGTGGAGAAATTAAAAGCTATGGTCTTTAAATTTGATTAATAATAGTCTAAGTCAAATGTAGTCGGTAAAGTTTATTTTATACTTAGGTCTTGCATTTCTTTAACTCTTGCTACAAATCATGTTGGTATAAGAGTTTGGTTGATATTTTTTCTATTTTATGTGGAGTTTATTTCAATTCTAAAAGTATAATAGTAGTTGGAGTTATATGTTTCAGCTCTCACCTGTCTCAATTATCTATGTCTAGGATAAATCTAATTTATTGGGCTTATGTTACATGAAGGAGGGAAGGAACAGTATTTACCCTGTGGCAATTACACAAATTTCAAATAGAGTATATAAAATTGACTCATTTTCTAAAGGACATTCTTTGCAAATATATTTTTATTATAAATATAAACTTGGTGAAGAGGTCAGAAATCAAGAAGAAGCAAAATAGAGAAGAGTACAGTAGGAGAGGCTGGGATATAAATACTATAGCAATAATTGAAGTTGGTTGAAGTACCATGATGCAATTGGCTAGTTTAGAATGTGATGATAGAAATCCTAGATACAGATAATTGGGGGTTAGAAGATATGCTGAACTTATACCATAAATGCTAGTTGCTAGTTTCTTGCTTTTTCTACACTAGAGAAGTTATTCATTTTTCAAGTAGGTCTTGAATAATAATGGAAAAAATTATGGGAAAATAGGTGTTATGAAATCTCCCTTCTCAAGAGTGCTTTTTAAAAGTAACTCTTATTTACAGTTCTTAAAAAGATTTATCTTAGATCTGGCAACTTGATTCAGATTCAATGGATGAACCACCTCAGCATTGTATGCAATCTCTGGCTAGGTCTACACACATAAATAAATAAGTTTGGGAGATTGGTAGTGGTAGAGAAATAGGAGTTGAGTTGGAATTTTTTTAAAAAATGTTATTTAAAGATAACTTTTTGTTAACCTGCTACTAAGAAGCTGATAAGGGATTATTTAATTTATTTCAAATAGTTATTTTCAAAATAGACTGCTAATCAACTCAGGTGGCCAGATAGTTGCTAATTGACCTAATATCTTATAACTGGAAGCTGTCATCAAGTGCAAATCCTAATTTTACAGATGAGGAAAGTGAGCCACAGGTTACTGGAAGGAATGTTGGAAATCTTTTAGGACAGCTCTTTCATTTTACAGATGTGAAAAGCGATGCCAGGGTAGTCTAGTAATATAGATCTAGAGAACGTCAGATTGCAAAAGTATTTTAGACATCATGAAATATAATTGCATCATTTTATAAATCTGAAACTTTTAATGACTTGTCTAAGTTCTTACAGCTAATTATTTACAAGCCAAGGAGCCAAATCTGGAGAATCCAAGGTCAATGGGTATGATTCCATGAGACAACATTTTCTCTCTGCATCCATAATGCATGCCCATCATGAAAATGTATGATTGTGGCTACAAGATCATACACTTGATACAGTCACCTAAGTCTTCCACCTCTACCAGAAAAACAATCCCTGACCCTTTATGGTGGGTCAGTGGTATAAACTATATATATAAATAGGTAGTTTTTTATATGTAGATTATTCTTTCTGTATATTTTTCTCTACATTAATATGTGTGAAATAAGATCAATTGGAGTAGAAGAATATTTTTTCAATATTTCTGTTTTCTCTATGAATTTATTGCAGAAATCTAAATTATTTCCATTTCCTTTTAGAATTCATTATGGTACTTTGTAAAGTATAGAACTATGAACTCCTTTCAAAGAAGCCCTAACAATTATAAGAACTTGAAAGAACTTTAGCATTGCTGTGAAAATATTAAATTTTGACTATATCAAGAGTTAAAGCAGTGTTCTTACTAAAAGTTGTCTTTCTTAAATTAACAATCTTTGAGACTTCAAAGATATGATACTTTGAGACTTTTGTTGTTTAAGCAAATAGAATTCTCAGGAAGAAAGTGTTTTATAAGTATTAAAGATGAATTTTTGTTGTGACCACAACAAAGCTTTGAATGGAGAAGACTTCATCAGTTTAGCCTCCTTGTCTTGGAGGATACTAATAATCAACTATCCTCCTTTACACAAGCAAATGCAATGAACTTATTTCTTTGCATTCATCTATCTAGTCAATCAACAAATGTTTATTAAGCACCTGTGGTATACAGATCATTGTGCTAGACATTGAGGGAGATACAAAATTTAGGCAAGACTTGGACTTTACCCTTAGAGCTTAGAAATAGCACTAGCATTCTGTACTGTACTATACATGGAGTCAGAAAGACATGGGTTCAGATCTTGACTTTGATACTATCAATGTGGCATCCTTTCTGAGCCTTCCCTTACTTACCTATAGAATTGGATTCAATATAACTTGAGTGATTACTTCATGAATTTATGAAGTTCAAATAGCATTCTATATATTTATATATATATATATACACAAGCATATGCATATATATGAAACAATTTTCTAAAGTTTAAAGTGTTTATATAAATGACATTATTATGATATAGTAGTGAGATAAGAAACAGATACAGTTAACCATCTTATGTAGCATGAAATGTTCATTAGAGGAATAGGAAAGAGAGGGCCACCTGAAGCCCTAGCAGAAAGGTGGTGATTGACCTTGCACATTGTGGTACTGATGGTGTCACTGCTGTATTTGTATCATTTGGTAACCTCTTGGGTTGATATGAACTAAAAGCAAAAAAGTGAAGAAAGGAGAGTCTGCTTTAATCATTTCTTCTTAGCTGTATTACTTTAGGAGAAAGACACACTCTATTTCTTTACTTCTTTTCTTTCCCAGCACCCAGACATTTCTCTGGTATGGCAGGTGTTAATTATCATGACCAGTACTGAGAGTTTGTGTCAATATAAGTGTAGAAATCATTGATCCTGTAACAACCCTCCATTGTGCCAGGAGGATATTATGTTCTGGTAAGCCTTGCTTTGTGGTCCTTGCAGTGCAGTGCAATTAATGTGTGTATGTGTGTGTGTATGTATATGTATGTGTCTGTGTATACATGCACATTTTGTGCTTCAGAGCCCTAGATGTCTGTGTAGTTTCAGACACTCTTAAATTGGTCTCATTTCTCACCTTCACCTTCCCTTCAATGCCTTACCAGTCAACCCTTTTGTTTTTTTCTGCCCTGAAAATTCTTTGTGGCAAGGATAATGACCCTTTTCCACTTTGCTCCACACCTTCTCCCTTGAAAGAAAGAAAGAAAGAAAGAAAGAAAGAAAGAAAGAAAGAAAGGAAGGAAGGAAGGAAGGAAGGAAGGAAGGAAGGAAAAATGAGTCTCAAGTACATATCACTAATATACATAGGGTCATTGTCTAATAGGACTTCATTTCCTCTTTATTTTTACTTATTTTTAAATTCTCAATGACTGCAGATTGACTAAATTAGTCAGACTTAATCCTTACAAGGTCATCTCCAATAGCTGACACAGGCCTTTACTCAGATTCTCCCAATCTCCTGTCCTCTTCTTTTCCTTCATTCATAGATCTTTGATTTTAAATTGGAAACAAAATACTTCTTGGCAAAATTGTTTGCAAATAAAATTTCCTCATGATATTTCTTTATCTTTTAGAACTAATTTTCCCTACCCCTTCATTCTAAAAGGTCACAAAAAATTTTCTCCTGGGTTCCTCTAGTTTTTTTGCTCTTGAGTAAACTTTCTTAGAGGACAGGCAGAGTTTGTCCATCAAACTAAACTAGACTGTGATTTTATGATTAGGGACACTTTAACATTGGTTTGAATGGAATAGGAAAATATTAGTCTGGTAGAAATCTGTTAAAAAGGATGTCTCTGGAAACAATGTAAAGACTATCAGACTACCTTTGGTGGGGGGTGGGAGGAGGGAAGAGAGGTTGGGGAAAAATTATAAAATTAAAAAACAATTAAAAAAAAAGGATGTCTCCTGTCATACCACAGTGCCTGCAGAACCAAGGTTCTCACATCTCTTTCTCAGGGATCATCCTCATGATGAAAGCAATATGGCATTGTGGATAGAATACCTTATTTAGAATCATGGGTTCAAAAACCACCTCTCACATACACTTACATGATCATGGGAAAATTGCTTCACTATCTGGGCCTCAGTTCAGTTTTTTTCATCTATAAAATGGAGATGATGATGATATCTAAAGTAATGCCTAAGTATATTTAAAACTTTAAACTTCTGAAACTTTAAAATTCTCTGTAAATGTTAGATGTCATTTTTATATATGAAAATAGTTTTTCTTGGTACCCTACTATTTATGTTAGTTTTTAGGCATTCATACTTCAAGACAATAACTTTTCAGAACAGGTTATGTGTCAGCAAGGAGGTGGTATGCTCTTCCTTGGAAATACTTATTTTGAAATTAAGAAGGCATAATTTGGGAGTTTGTTTCTGGGATTGACTTCTATATAATACTTTCTTTGAAGATTATCTATTTAAACTCATGATCTCTAAAGCCCCTTCTAACTCTAATTCTATGATCCTATAGTCACAGAATCTAAGATCAATCTTAGGTCACTTTTTAAAAATAGTTTGATATGTAATTTAATATGTATAATGATGGTGTACAATGTCACTAAATAGAACTGTTCATTTTCTCTTCAACTACCTCAAGAATTTTGTTTCCTTTCTAGTCAGGTGCTGTAAAATCATTAGCATTCTATTCACCCAGTCCCCTGTCTCCCCCTCCCCCCCACCTCCACACAGCTTAGTAATTGACATTCTCATTTCTAAATTCATAGAACTGTGATTTTTAATAGGAAACAAAATACTGGCAAAATGGTTTGCAAATAAAAATTCCTCATGATACTTCTTCATCTTCTAGAACTAATTTTACCTGCCCCTTCATTCTAAAAGGTCATTTCACAAAGATAATGCCATCATAGAACCAAGTACCCATTCAATTTAATATCTCTTCTTGAAAGAGTAACTTTAACTGGGGAATAAGATGGCATTTATTCAGTTCCAGCCAGTTTTTTTTTTAAACAGTATACTTGATCTGTCCCTCTCTGAATGAAGCCAAAAACTGGAGGCAAATGACAGAAATAAATGACTGTGTGGACGGCTATCAAAACCTTGCCTTGTGAACTTGGCCTATAATTTGGGGCCAGTAAAAATGTAACATTTCAAGTAAAAGCGTCAACAACTATCCAGTCATCCTACAGTGGAAACTTTTGTATTAACATATTTTATTTGATTCCTGTCAAAGTTCACATTTGGGATAAAAAGATCTTGCAGAAAAATAAGAGAAGGCAGCAATTGCTGAGGACAAATAGGTCCCAAAGTGAAGGTCATTATAGTTTAATTGGAGATATTCAAGGAAGTAGAAGGAAGGGACAAGAGAGAAAAATACTGACCCCTTTCCGCCGTCTTCATGTTGGGATTGGGACTGACACTAGGGACAACTCATCAACTCCCTCATACTAAGGATATGAGTGACATCTCCAAAGTTGGCCTGGGAATAGCCAAGGAAGTTATCCAACCAGGGAACTTAAACATGACGTCTGAGGAAGAAAAAGAAAAGCCTTCCTAGAGATTTCTCCTAGGAACAGTCACATGTCCACACTTAATTCTTGTTCAGACAACTCTAGGAATAGGACAATGTGCACAACTGAGGAAGGGAAGGCAGGAGTGATGAGTGAGTAGTCACCATAGCTCAGAATTACATATATAAAAGTTATATAATTTCCAGGAAGGAGAAGACTCCCTTGAACAGGTCTGATTGGTTTCCCAATTCCTGAGTTCAAAAGAAGGAAGCATCAATCATCCAAGAAAATGGAAACTAGAAGAACTAGATTATGCAGAGGTAAAGGGGCAAGGGAAATAACTAGGCAATATCATTTGTTGAACCTAGAGAGACTCAGCAGGGAAAATCAAAAGGTTTTGATTTATTTTCTTTTTTAGACTGTAGCAATTCCTTTCTCATCTATTTGAAAATGAAGTTTGCTGTAATGTAATTTTGTAAAAATGTAAAAGTTTGCTGATAGAAGATCTTTGGGTGGATTAAAGAGATTCTACAGGTCTCTGATGACTTTAGGAAAGATATTTTTAACAGCAACTCCCCGGTCTTCGACCAATTTTTGCTGTTTAATTTTGAAATTTTGTGAATTCGTTGATTCTTACTGGCTTCCTAGCATCCATCTTTTGATCAGATCTGGTCTTTGGGTTCATTAGAGGACATCTACATCGATCAGTCACTACCTTTTCCTCCTTTTGGAAATTTCTCCAGGCCCTGAATGACCCATGTATTGGCCTCACTAGGAACTGAATGAGAGTGTGGATGGTTCAACAGAGTCCATCTCCCCAGTTAAAAAAAAACTCAAAGGAAAGACTATACTTAGGCAAAATTGAGAAGAAGAAATTTGTCTTTAATGTATTTTCTCACTGATGTTTTTCACTTTACCCCAACCAATGCTATCTGGTACCTTCATGTATTGACTCTACCTATTCAGATTCTTAATGTTCTTTGAACTACTCTCTATGTGCATACTTTGTACTTTTCCCCTTTCCCTTGAGTCAGAATTTATGTCTCCTGTCCCCCATTTCACCTAAATAGAATAGGTTAATGTTATCTTTTTCATGGACAGTTAGGTGCTACAATGGATAGACTGTCAGCCCTTGGAGTCAGGAAGACTTGAGTTCAAATATGACCTTATTCTCTGTGTGACCTTGAGGAAGTCACTTAAACCCTATTTGCCTCAGTTTACTCATCTTGAAAATGAGCTAGATAAGGAAATGGCAGACCACATCAATGCCTTTATATTTTCCTGAACCCCCAAAAGTAACTAAGGTCAGCGAGAGACCATCTTTTTTTGTTGTTATTGCAGAAGAATCCTTTGTTACCCATGGAAAATTACTTGATCTAGCATTATACAGTCAGTTCAATATACAAATCTAGTGTGTGTGTATATATATATATATATATATATATATATATATATATATATATATATATATATATATCTATTTCCTTGCTCTGGCAAGGAACAGAGACAGGTAAAATGCTATATGAGTCAGAAGCTTAGAAGCTTTAAGTTCATGTTCTACCATTTATTGGCTGTGTGGTCATTGGCAAGTCCCATCCTCAGCTTCTTGGATCCTCTATGTTATATGCCCTGCTTCCTTCATATCGTGAGGGTCTAATAGCATAAAATAGGTGATAGAGTTTAATTAGCTGTGAATTGCTATGTGAGGGAATATTAGCCACAGCATGTTAAAAATACTAGTTAGTAATAATAATATATTACATTCATAAATGCCTCAAAAGCTATTCAGTGCTTTCTGTATGGGTGGGGCAATGTTCATGACAAGGCTACCTGACCCCAAATCTCAAATCTGTTTTGTCTATTTTATAGTTTTTTCTCTCATGCTGTTTTGTGTGTTCTGCGCTCTTCTCTGTTCTCTCTCTCTCTCTCTCCCTCCCTCCCTTTCCTGTCTTTTCCACCAGACCCTCACCCCCTCCCTGCTGATTTTTTCATCTCAACAGCTGCTAGAACGACTTTACTCCAGCTGTCTGTCAAATCGTCAGAAGCCAGCCAGAATGTAATTGTCATCTATTTTTCACCCCCTCAATAGTAATGGGGGGGGGGAGCATTGCTCAAAATTGCAAGGAAACAGGAGCCAGCTCAGCTTTGTGACTTGCACAGAGCCCCTTGCAGATAATTACTGCCATTCATAGCTGGGCCCAGGAAAGAAAACAAGGCTTCAATTTGGGTTTTAGTGAATCAAGAGCCTGGTAGGGGGTGGGAGGTGGAAGCTTTTTTTTTCTTTCCTCCTCTTATACCATTTCCAGGAAAATAATACCCTGCTGGAGTTCTCCTTATAGCTCTCATCTTTTATTATGCTTATTTAATGTCCATTTGAAACTGGCATTTGGTGCCAAAATTTCAAGTCCCCAACCTACCCCACAGTTCCAATCAGAGCTAATTTGATCCATTTTCTGATTTTAAATTTTATTCTTACTTTCTAAGAGTGCATTCATTCATTCATTCATTCGCCAAATTGAATGTCTACTATGGGTAAAAGACTATCTAGGCATAAAGGAATATAATGAAGTTATGCTCTTCTACCCCCAAATTCCTTCCCCTGCTTGCATCTTGGCTATTTGGTGTCATATCATCTCTTATTACATACTCTCTGCTCCTGCCTCTTACCTCGATGTAGAAGCAACCTTTAACTACAACTTTGTCCTCTGAATTTCTGGAACATTTTCATTGTTCCTCATAGCATTCATCAAATAATTGTGGTATTGTAGCTATTTGTATCCATACTGATCTTCCCAAAAGTTTCTTATAGAAGGGATCATGCTCAGTTCTTTTTCTATTTCATAGAACCTAGAGCAATGAAGCAACTATTTCTTGAATGAATGAGGGTTCAAAGAAAAAAGAGATTGATATGATTTAGATTGGTTAGAGAAGTGTTTGAAGAAATGACTCAATTTAAAGAATGAGTAACATTTGGATAAGAAAGAAGGCAAAAGACTTTTTTTCAACTTATATCTATGATTTTCCATGTGTAGGAAATGATAGTAGATTGTAAACTCCTTGAGGTCATGACTTTTAATTTCGGCTTTCTTTTCCTAGTACCCAAAACATAGTCAGTACTACATTTGACACTATTGAGTACCCTTTCCTTCCTGAAAACTCTCCTCTGGATTTTCATGAAGCTATTCCAGTGATATATTGGTAAATGTTTTACAACTGGCTTTCTACGGGGGAAATGTGACATACTTTTAAGTTTATATTATTAATATACAGTATTATTTTATACTACTATATTATTTTTTGTTATTTATTATTGTTTATTATTTTTCCATCATAGATCTCTCTATTTATATGTATATATATATGTATATGTGTATAAATATGCATGTTTGTGTGAGTGTGTGTATTATGTACAGCCTTTTTCTCTCTCCTGAACCTCAGTCTTAAATTGCCAGTTGCCTATTGGGCATTTCAGACTAGATGTCCTAGAGAACTTTTATATTCAACATATCTAAAATGGAGGTGTTTTTACCTCTAAACTCCCCTTTTTCTGAACTTCTATATTTTTGTCAAAGACACTACTCTCCTTCTTATGTCTCAGGTTCATCATCTCCGCATTATCCTGCACGCATCATTCTTGGCCCTTCATAAAAATAGCTAGCACTTATATACTGCCTATTATGTGTTAGGCACTTTGCTTAGTACTTTACACTTGATATTCATAGCAATCCTGAGAGGTGAATGCTGTTATTATTCTCATTTTTCAGAGGAAGAAACTGAGGCAGAGATTAAGCTACTTGCTCAGAGTCATACAGCTAATAAACGTCTGAGATAAGATTTGAATTCAGTTCTTCCTACTGCAGTTTCTCTGTCCATTGCCCCACCTAGCTGTCATATATCCAATCAAATTTTAATTTTAGTTGAATTAATCTTACCATTTCTTACAATGCTTTTGCATCTGACCCTTTCTCTTTACTCACAAAGCTACCCCCACCTTAGTTTAAGTCTTTGTGAACTTTCTTCTAGAGTACTGCCAATTTCCTAATTGACCTCCTATAAGGGACTGTTGGGTATGGGAGCACTGTAAATTATCTTCATCTGGTGTCCTTGAGCACCAGAACCTTATGTTACTAAGTGCCACGGGAGTGGGGGTGGATTAGAGACTTGGGAGGTATTAAAGCACTGGTATTTGGTTCAATAAACAAAGACCTTGGAGACCTTGGAGACCTTGGAGACCTTGGAGACGTTGGAGACGTTGGAGACGTTGGAGACCTTGGAGACCTTGGAGTATAGGGAGAAACTTGTCTTCCTTGTCTCCTGCCCCCTCAATGCTCACTTGGGAAATATTAAGGGAGTCCAGAAAGGGACTCAACATATGAAGTCCGAAACTGGACTCAACAACCTCCCTGCCCATTCCAGTCCATCTTACTAAAGTACTTTTTAAAGGCAGATCTTACTGTACGACTCTCCCTCTAAACCAATTCCAATGTCTCTCTCTCTCTCTTCCCCCCCCCACCCAGGATAATATATAAACTCATATTTTTAGTGTTAAAAACCCTATAGAACCAAGAGAATCTTGTATAGAGTAGCAACAATATTGTTTTTTGGTAGTTTGTCTGTTTGTTTTGCTTGTGTTTTTTTTTAGCAAGGCAACGGGGCGCCCAAGGTCACAAGCTAAGTAATTATTAAGTGTCTGAGGCAGGATTTGAACTCAGCTCCTCCTAACTTCAGGGTCACTGCTCTAGCCACTGTGACACCTAACCACTCCAACAATTTTGTTTTAAGAGCAACTTTGAGTGACTAATTCATTTTGACTATTATAAATACTGAAATTAACTATAAAGAGCACCAGCAGGAAGATTATCTGCCACCAGAAAAAGAACTGATAAATAGAAATATTTAAAATGGTTTTATACACACACACACACACATATATATATTCATATATAAATATACATATACACATATTTGTGTTTCATGGTAACTATCTCTAATGTGGAAAGGGAGAAAAAAAGAAAAGTTACCTGATAAACTATATTTAAAAGGAATAACAATTTATACATAATAAATTTGCAATTTCATGTACAATCATATTTTTCCTAATCTACTATGATATGGAAATACTTATTTTATTTTTAAGTTTGAAATAAAATAAATAAAAGTTTTAAAAAATCCAACAGAACCTGGTCCTAATCTTCATTGGACATAGCTACCCTTCCCATAATCTATGATCCAGCCACACTGCCCTCTGGACTTCCCATTCCAACTTCTGGTTCCCTCCTCTTGTATTTACATTCTTTTTATTTATTCCATATATATATATATATATATTCTAATATTTATATATGTATATTTTATTGTTGTTGTTTGTCATTCATTCATTCTCAAAGAAGACAACGACATCAGGGAGGTGATGCTATGAGAAGCACATGTATAGGATTTCAGTGAGGGGAGCTGTGCTAAGTCACCAACCTCACTTTCTTTTCCAGAGCCTGGGAGAAAGGTGCTATTTCTTTTAAGTGCCAGCTGTTATAAAGACTCTTTATTTCTTTTTATTTTGTTTAAAAAAGTAGAAGCCCTTGGACTGCAACTTTCATCTTCTGCCTTCTCCCTTCAGTATCCTTCTTTCCCCACAATGAATTTTTAAACCAAATTTAAAATCAAAACCAAAATTTTAAACCAAAACAATATCCAGAAAGAGGAACTAAGGCAAGTGATCTTTAAGTGATTTACTCAAGGCCATATTAGCTAGTTAAATTTCTGAGGTCAACTTTGAGTTCAGATTATCCTGCTTCTAGATTTAGCATTTTATTTAGCTAATATCTATCTATTAGCTGCTTTGTATGTGTCAGAGACAAGATGAACCTAAATATTCCTGATCTCAAAACCCAATAGAAGGGGGTCTTTCTTAGGAAAGTGTTAGGAGACCTGTAACTGTGACCACTCTTCTTTGTATCTTAGAGTTTTGGAATTAGAACAAACAATTTTAAAAATGAACCAAACCTGTTTTTTGAGGGTTTTTTTTTTTTGCCATGTTGACTTCATTCTTGCTTTTTCACCTGCTAATTCCCACTGAAATTGATCCATTACTTCCTGTGAGTCTCAACTGGAGTCCGCTATACCTTGTTAGAATTCAATAACTATATATATAATTTGTGGAAGTCCTGAATGATCTCTTTTGTTGAGTCAGGTTTGGTAGTCAAGAGGCCAACCATGGGGACAGAATTAGGATGATGTTTGTCTTTATATAATATTCCTGGTAAATACCAAGAAACTTTCCACTTGTTTTGCCTAAAAAGATTGAAGGTTCAGGAAATTCCCAATTTAAATCTAAGATTCTAGAGAACCTGTTTATACTTTACCAACTGATTGCATTCTCCTTTACCCCAGTCCCTCTTTGGTTTAGTCTAGGAAATATCCTTACATTCTTATCTGGAATTTAAGAACTAATGATCATGTCTGTTTTCTGTTTGGGGCCAGCTCTCTGATTTTTGAAAATCTGCAGAAGAGACTACAATTTCCCTCATTTATGTATTCTGTCAAAGACACAAATGCCTTGGATAAGTTTTTTTCTTTCTCCTTACTTCCATATTCTATTGAGTTGGAATCTAAGCATCTCCAGTTACAAGACTGCCTTGGTGTTCTAGGTCTTCCAAGTATAATCTTTGTCACATTCAGGAAATCTGAATGATTCTGTGTAATTTAATTACACAGAGCTCCAGTGCATGAATCTCTTTTATAGTCAAATGAAGCTATTCCTTCTAAAACTAAGGACAGTCTAAGTATTCAAAATATGATCTAAGTCAGAAGTTTGCTTTATGCTGGAAATCAGATAGCAGTGGTAATTGTGATTATTTAAATCTTTTCCATCTATATTTTAAGAATACTAGCTTCCTTGGACTATTAGGAAATGTAAGTGGTCAGACCTTTTTTCTTCTTCCAATATTCATTGGTATCATTTAAAAAAATTCTTCTATATTTCCTAATGTATCTTTCTCCTAGAGAACCATCTTTATAACAAATAAAAGAAAGAAAAAAGTTCAGCAAAACAAAATTATCATTCAATCAAGTATAGTATTATATTATACCAATTGCTTCCCACCTCTACAAAGAAGGGAGGTAGATAACTTCATATTTTTTTCTTTGTATAACTTTGTCATTATAATTTCACAGTATTACATTTTAATTGTTTTGTTGTGGTCTTTCTTTCCATTTATATCACTGTAGTTGTATAAATTGAGCATCTAGGTGTACAGTGAATAGAGTGCTGGCCCTAGAGGCAGAAAGACCTGAGTTCAAAACTGACCTCAGACATTTACTAGCTGGGTGACCATGGCCAAATCACTTAACTCTGTTTACTTCAGTTTCCTCATTTGTACAATATCTATAAAAAGGAAATGGCAAAACATCCTAGTATCTTTGCAAGAATATTTCAAATGGGGTCATGGAGAATTGGACCTGATTAAAATGACTCCAAAACAAATTGTATATATATAGTTTTTCCTGGTTCTTCTTACTTCTCTTTGCATCAGTTCATATAAGTCCTCTTAAGTTTCTTTGACTGAATGAATGGAAAAGCATTTGTTGAATGATTGCTATGTTCCCCATCCTAGTTCTCCTCCCTGGAGAAACTCAGCATTGTACTAACTACAAAAAGTCCCAAATAATTCATGTCCTCAAGTAGCTTGCATTCTAATAAAGAAGGACAATATATGTGGGGAAGAGTTGTTTAGGGAGGGAGTACTTTGGGTAGGGAAGTAATAGGAAAGGTGAGTAGAGTTACAAGGTAATTGATAGGCACATCTTTTCCAGGAGTGCATATTTAATTATTATTCCCAGAACAAGAGATATATTTGTGGGAAGGGGTTATTCTTGTGAAGGCATGACCTGAAGATGACCAAGGAATACAAGCAGCATGATAGGTTTGGCACATTCCTAGAATGCATTCCCAGCCCCCCAACTCTTAAAAGTCTTCATTTTCTTCAAGTCTCTGATCAAGTACCACTTTCTTCAAGAAGACTTTCCTGATGTCTCCAACTGTTAATGCCTACTTCCCCACCCCATTACATTATATTCTTTTGTATATTCCTATGTATTCTTCTCCTTCCTCCTAGATTATTAACTGCTTGAGGGCTAACTTTTGTCCTTTTGTATCCAGATCATGGCATAGCATCAGGGACCTAATAAGCACTTTTTTTTTTTTTGCAAGGCAAACGGGGTTAAGTGGCTTGCCCAAGGCCACACAGCTAGGTAATTATTAAGTGTCTCAGACCAGATTTGAACCCAGGTACTCCTGACTCCAAGGCTGGTGCTTTATCTACTACGCCACCTAGCCGCCCCCAAGCACTTATTTCTTGATTGACAAAATTAGGATAATACTACTTGTATTATGTGACCCAAACGGTATATGTAATAAAGGTTCTATATAATTGAAAGTTGTTATTATAATTGTACTTGGCTTTGAATTGAACATAGGAGAAAGAGGATAAAATTAATAAAAGGGTATAGTAGGTGGTTCTTTTTTTTATATTGCTATTCTGTTTAACTGCCTTTGTATTGAGTTAATATATCTCTGTTTTGATCTAGTAAAAGGGAAATACTGGATGGAGGAGTGTGTGTGTGTGTGTGTGTGTGTTTAATAGAGGGACAGAATGGAAGTTTTCCTAACAAGGATATATATATATTCTAAGACCATAGAATAACCTTCTGATATAATATTGAGATTTCTTCATTTGCATTGAGACAAAGGAAACTCTTAATATAATACTAAAGAGAATATTCCCTCAGGGATGACTAAATTTAGCTGTTTCTATTTTGTCCCATGATTTTTATTTTGGTTGAAAAGATCAATCTCATTTTCTTTGCTTTTACTTGTGAGCCTTCTCCTTGAAGTAGGAAAATGATCATGCATTCATTCAATGCTTATTATGTTCCAACTACTTCATTCAGTATTGGGAATATAGATCCAAAGAATAAGCCTAGGAGCTGAAAAACTTGAATTCTAGTCTTGGTTCTAACACTAAGTATCTGTGACACCTTGGAGAAATTACTTGTATAGATTTTATTTTTCTAATGTCATTTCAATCTTGTCTCAGTGCTCTGAATTCTACTTTATTTTCTTTGTCTATCACATTACCATCTAGGAAATCTTTGCCCTGGGACCCCCTTCTCATTGATGACTACTTCTATGGTACTGTCATTGTAGGAAAGACTTCAGCCATACTAAAATCTTCATTCATGCCCCCCAACTTTTTCATATTCCAAATCTTTCTACTTACTTGATGCATTACAGATATCCTTCTTCCTTTCACCCACCAAGCTTTCCAGCTCCGCTGTGTTGCTTGTTTGTATTTATATCCCTAGTACTTAGCATATTGTGTTGTACTTAATAAATGTTTAATAAACACATTCTCTATTTGTAGAATGAGAAGGTTGACCCAGATGATCTCCAGGGACCTTTGCAGATCTGCCAGGGCTACAGAAAGCACTGGGGTCCTTATAACAAGAACAAAAATCACTATCATTTATATAGTACATTAAGTTCGCGAAAAGCTTTACACATATCATTTGATTAATGCATCAATTCTATGAGATAGGTGCTATTATTATTATAAATTACAAAAATCTATAATATATATATATATATATATAAATATATGCTCATTTTATAGATGAGGAAACTAAGGCTTGGAAAGATTAAGAGATGCCTAAGTTCATACAACTAATAAGTATCTGAAGTAGAAGTCAAGTTGAGTCTTCCTGACTTGAAATCCAATTCTCTACCAATCAAGCAATGTCCAAGGAAAAACAAGCTCACAGGATATAGGATACTTTCTTCTCTGATGGACTTTGGAAATGTCATTTGACTTCTGCCCCACCATTTCTTCATCTCTTCATTTCTTCATTGAAACTTAGAGGATTTTCTTCTAAGGTTTTACCCTCTGAAAATATAAAATCTAAATCTTAGGAGACCATCTTCATGGATTGCTCTGATTATTTTTTTTAAATCAGGTTACTTAGCATGAAATACTGTAATGATTGGTCTCTTTTAATTTAGCTAGGTTGGTCCTTGGATAGTAGGCATATAGTCTTGTTGTCAGGCTCATATATGATATCTCTGCAGCTTGATAGGACTTGCTAATATTGCATCTACTAGCATGAACTTCCAGAATCCAAGGTCACCCCCACACCACAAATTGAAAAAAACTTCAGTGAAGCTTCCTCATTTATATAAGGGAATTATTGAATATTATTCACTTCACAATTGTGATGTGAAGGTAAATAATTACTATATTTATGGGTAAATTCTTTAGCTTCCTTGACAGTTGACCCAAAGAAAATTGCTGAATAGAACAGCTAGCATCCAAGGCCCTTTCTTACTTTTGACAGTCTACTGAAACTTACTACATGTCTTTAACTGTGGGTGGATTTCCTATGGACAAATGTTGAGTGTAATAATACTGCTATTTGTGTCTTTGGTTCAGGAAATGAACAGTTGCATATGCAGCATAGCCAAGTAAACATTGTCTGATAATACTCCAAATAATGTAGTCTGAACAAAGATCCTTTTGTGATTTAAGGAGGGCATCACTTTGGATGTAGGTACAAGAATGTGTAGGTTATAGGTTCATAGGCTAAAGATTTTAAATTCCAGACTGTTCCTCCTTCATACTTAAGTAAAGCTCTAAGCTAATTTGTATCACTTAGCACAAGGGCATGATGGAAATATAAAGGAATTTGTTCACCCCACCAGAAATATCAACTGAAATAGGTGGGGAGTGAGGGGAAAGAACTCAGCTAAGATGACTGTGAGAGTGATGAACAGAAGCTGAGCTATCACTTAGACCATGGACTGGCTTACAAAGCAATCACACTATTGTGGGAAGGAGCAGTTTAGCCATAATTCATTAGAAAAAAGAGCACATCAATCAAGAAACATTTATTAAGCACCTACTATTTGCCAGGAACTGTGCAGTAATAATTCAATGAAGATGTCAACTAGCAGCTACAAATAACTGGACTAGTGCAAAGAAACTGACTGTAAATAACTTGAGTCAAGAAGGGAAGATGGTAATAACAGCTCAGGAAAGGAGTATAAGGTAGTAATTAGCAGAGAAAACAACCCAGTTTATGGTATGATATCCACAACTCTATGGGGAAGCTTATCCACAGATTTCACAATTTTTCCATTTGCTGTAATCAATAACTCTAAATATGGAAGGTATAGAGCTGGCTGATTGAGTACCTGAGTTTTCTTGGTGTTAATTGTAAGGCCAAAATTAGCACAAACAGCAGAGAATTGATCTATACTTTGCTGCATCTCAGCTTCAATATCTATAGTGAATTCACCATCATCTACAAACAAACAAAAAAAGCATGTACCAACACTCCCTCTGCTTTAGTATTGGCTCATAGCCTTTTCAAGTTCAAAAATTTGCTGATGGTGAGGTAGCTGACTTTGATGCTGTGTTTGCCCTTGTTGAAGATATTTGGCAATATAACTGAAAATAGCATGCTAAAAACTATGGGAGCAAGCACACATATTTGTTTCATTCCATTGGGACTGAGAATATGTGAGAGCATCATCCATTGTCTGGAACCCAGACAAGCACGCTATCATGAAATTGATGTACAATAATTCTGAACTTTTCTCTTACTTTGGCAGTCTACTTTCCAGGGATGCAGACATTGATAATGAGGCTGTCACACTCATTGCAAGAGCTAACTTAGTGTTTGGGAAACTTCAAAGGAAGGCATGTGAGAGATGAGATCTTTGACTACCAAACTGGGGATCCATAAAGTTGTTGTGCTGACCTCATTGTTGTAGACCTATGAAACCGGGACATATACCAGTCCCATGCCAGGAAACTAAGTTGTCTAGGGAAATTCTCAAGATCATCATGGTCATAGTCCTGCTGGGTAAGCAGGAGGATATCTGATTTATAGGGCTTTGATCCTACTGCTCTAATTAGTTATCTTAATTGTGTAGTGCCTAAATTTCTTGCCATTGGAATTGTAGGATCAGACAATGCTAGAGTTGCAAGATGGAAGTTGTTTTGTCTAATGCCACCAATTTAGAGATGAAAATATTTAGACTCAGAAAAAAGGAGATAATTTGACCAATCTCATAAAGTAGTAAAACTGTTATTTAACAGTATCTTATTTAAGATACTGATATCCAAATCTATTTAGGGCTAAAATTTGTGAAATCAGCTTAGGCATGGACCTAATATACATGATAACCCTGTGCTTCATAAAATAAATATAGATGTATTTCTCTCTTTCTCAAGAGAAAAAGGGTAGTATTTAATGTAGACTATCAGGAGAAAATCCTAGTGTGGCATAAACCTACAAATATGAAAAATGACTTGTACAATGAAAGTAGAATTCATAACTGTAACCCCAATGGTGTGAGAAATGTACAAATGTTACTCAAAGGGAAATAGGTTATTTCTAGCCTTGTGACCCAAAGAAATCAAAAAAGGAGGAAAAAAAACTATCTATCACTTATCTATTTATCACAATTCTTTTTCTGATGGCAAAAAACTAAAACTAAGGGACTGTCCATCAAATGGAAAATGGCTAGATAAATTAAAATAAATGAATGGAATGGAATGCATTGTGTTGCCTACTAACATAGGACAAATGTTAGTCCCAAAGACTACTTCTTAGTTCTTCCCTCCTGAAGCTTGGAGCGATGCTTTCTTTTTTTCATTCCACACTGTGCCAAATATAGGTGTTGCCATTTCCTGTTTCCTTTCAATCATATTAACTCTTTCCCTATTCTCTGGTAGCTGCATGGGAGGCTCTATTTGACTTAGGGAAAGTATCTAAGGGTAATCCATTTCTATTCCTTTTATTTTTTCAATTAACAGACATTTTTTCTCTTTTATTCTTTCCCAGTGGGAAAAAAAATTGTAACAAATATACATTGTCAAGCAAAATAAATTCCTGCATTAGTGGAAGGTATCACATTTTCTAAGGAAGTAGCCAGTTTTAGATCTAGGGAGTCCTACCCTATTAATAGGCAGAAAGATATTTCTTCAACCTAATCAGTTTCTGTTTCCAGATTCACTTTCCTGGCTAGAAAAAAAAGTGACTAAAGGGTTGGGTATTTTATTCCACATTCTAAATGTTTAATTGGTAATTGAATTTCAGAAATTAATTAAGATAAATCTAAAGGTGACAAAGCAAGCAGACTCTTAACAACATCAAGACTAGGTCTTCTGCCTCCTAGTACCTTGTACCTAATACCATCTCCACTATATCTTTTTTGTCCTTCAGTTTAGAATAGCTGTGTTCAACCCACAATCCATGATGACATCATATTTTTATTATGACTTTATTACATTGCAGTATTATACTCATTGGTAATATGGGTTACATAGTAGTCATAAATAAATATTAAATTCCATATGTAGTCCTTGACAAGTTGTTGTTAGGTGATGTGATTGAGAACTAAAAATTTAGACAGCCAAGGTCTAGACAAAGCATCGTGTAAAAGAAATCCTACTGAAAAGTATGTTGCAAAATTATTATCTGTGAGGAATAATGAATTAACCTGTTAATACTTAAGACAGTACTGATTAATATTTACATTTTTAGAAACTTAGAAGAATAGTCACTGTTTTGGAGAAGAACTATCTCATTTGGTTAGAACAGTGAGTTGACTCTAATGGATAAAATTTGATAGGGCTAAGTGTCCTTGATTCAAATTTGAGTTCAAAGAGTTAATTGCATAAATAGAGGATGTGCTAAAACATTAGACAGTAGATCATGTGAAAAAGTTATGGGGTTTGTAATGGACTCTAAGCTTAATATGAATTCAGATGGCAACCCAAAAGACTAATATGATCTTAGCATTAAGGGAGACATGTCATAAGGAAATGAGGTGCTATCCTTATAGGACTCTGCCTTGATCAGTCCATATCTGAATTGTTGGGTAAATATCTTGTCATTGCATTTTATAGAGCCCATTATTAAGCTGGAGTACTCAAAGGATGGTGACTAGAATGACCTAGATTGAGTCTTAAGACTGTGCCATAAAATAACCAGTTGGAAAAACTGCAAATGATTAAATATGAAAAGAGAAATTCTTTGCAGGTGGTAAAGATAGCTATCTTCAAACATTTGGAGGTCTGTCTTGTGGATAACAGATTAGACCTGTGGTACTTTGCTCCAGAAGGCAAGAGTAGGAATTCTGGATGGGGGAAGCCATGAAGAGATAAATTCAAGTTTGATATAGGGAAAATCTTCCTAATAATTTGAGTTCCACAATTGGGCAGTTCAAACAAACAGTTTTGAATTGTAATTTACTTTGTAAGATCTTTGAGGCTCATTGACTGTTTTTTTCCCCTCTCAGTTTCTGAATTTGAACCTGTACAAAGAAACTAATTCAAAACCATTGAATTCTTAGGGTATTGATGGTGACTTTAAATATATTTGGGGGGAATATGGCCAACCTGGGTAATTGAATGAACCAGTTGCTTTAGAATCATATAGGCATAACTTGGTGGCAACTAGGTGGTACAATGAATAGTGACAGACCTGTAGTCAGGAAGATTCATCTTCCTGCAATCAAGTCTGGCCTAACCTCAGACACTTACTAGCTGTGTGATCCTGGGCAAGTCACTTGCCCTGTTTGCTTCAGTTTCCTCATCTGTAAAATGAGCTTAAGAAGGAAATAGCAAACAACTCTAGTACTTTGGCCAGAAAACCCCAAATGGAGTCAGAAAGCATCAAACATGACTACAAAATAACTGAACAAAATGATTCTTTTACTATTCTACAAAAGAAAATGTGAAGATATAAAAAAGGTTAAGTGACTTACCCAAGAAAACCTGGCAAAATCTTAGTCAGAATTCAAACCCAGGCTTTCCTGACCATAAGTCCAGCGCTATATCTATGTCACACCTATATTCTAGGAATCTAAGGGGAATTGTAGATAATGTCTGGAGATTAGACTCTTTTCCAATGCAACATCAGGTTTCTCCATATCCCACCAAGACATCTGGAAACTAATCCATGGAACATTTTGTTTGGAATGCTGAGTGATCAGTAATAGAGAGGATGAGCTGCAAATGTTTCCATTTGTCGGGTTTTATGTGTTTGCTGCCATTCAGCTACCTCCAAAGTCACAGCTGGTAAAACCAAATGGGTCATTTTACCACAATAAGACCAATGTCATGGTTCAGTGAGCACCATTTGTCCTGGAGGATGAATGAAGCTGGACACCTAATTACAGCTCTCAGTTAATATATTTATAATAGGCAGAAAGAAAATGACTGCTTAGAATGTTTTTCCTTAACTAAAATCATTTGAAGTACAGATTGTACATATATTCCTTTTTAAATTATTATTTCAGTTGGTAAGTGATAAGTCTATGTGGGGGAAAAGTCCTAGGAAAGGCCTCAGCAGAACAGATTGTATCATCAGATCTTACCACATTGTTTTAATGGAAGAAATTAGCAGCTGAACATCCACACCTGTCAGCACAAGCAGACCCTGGCATGCAGGTCCAGGTAGGAAAGCTAAGAATATTTTTAGCATGGTTTGAAATTAGGCCACTAGATAAAATGCATGTCAGAACTCAGAAGAATCACACTAAAGCAAATTTGCTTTAAAATGAAGTCTATCTTCTGTGTTTCAAGGCATTAGATCTGGCATCCAAATGAAAGAAGGGAGGGGTCTCAGTAAGAGTGGCATGGTAGGATTGGTGGTAAATGAATAAATAGAAATGTGCAAATATTGGTAGTGTTACTAATTAGAGATGAAGTCAGTTCTTCTCTTTTCAAGAACAGAAGACACCAATCAGAGCAGCCCTCCCTTCCTCTGACACTTTTGGTGCCTCTGGCTATGTCCAGAATTGTACCTAGGGATAAAAATGGGGTTTTGCCCAAGGGCAGGAAATTTAGAGGACATCAAAAACACTGTTCCAAGATATATATTCCTTTTACCCAGAAGCTTCTTAAATTTCTATCTCTATCACTCTTTCCTCGGTAATGTAGCCTGGTACCCAGCAGCAAAGAGATTTGCCTTAAGAAACATTAATCTTTAACTTTGGGAACATTGTGCAATTCTGAGAAATTACTAAAAATAAGTCCCTCAGAGGTCAGAAAATAAAATGAAGTGACTATCTCATTACTTAGTTTAGCAAGGCAGAAATATAAAGGTGGCCCATGTCAGACTTCCTCTATCAGACAGCTGTAACTCCAGCTCATGCAGCACTGCCACCCCTGCTTCTTTCCCCAGGCAGAGAAATATTAGTCATAACTTTGGCCATATCTACATGTTCCAGGCTTTTAATAGGGTTTTGATTCTTGTAATTCTTGCAGATGGCTACAAATGAATTGATTAGGATGCTTTTAAAGCAGGTCTCTTTCATGTCTCATGAAGCAAAGGTTTGGTCTTAAGCCTTATATAAGGTTTCTGCCCATTTGTTTTAATCTACTACTACTAATCCTTTAGAATTGAAGAGGACCCTACCTGCCAATCAAGTGATTGAAGGCATGAGTTGCACAATTATCTTTATTATAGGGAGCAGTATGCTATGTAAGGCATCTTTCCCACTTGCCTTTACCAGAATTGTTCCACCCAGTGACCTGATTGGTAGGAAAGAGAACTATTATATATAATTCATCCCTTCCTCCCCTCCACATGGCAGTATACAATTGGATATCGATTTAAATGTGCAATCATGCATAACATTTTTCCATATTAGGCATGTTGTGAAAGAAAAATTAGAACTAAGGTGGGGAAAGATCATGAAAGAGAAAGAAACAACTTCAAAAACTTTTCATTTCCCTCCATCCTAACTTTCCCCTATTTGTACTTTTGTTTCTTCTTTCCTCTTATCCGTCCTTACCATTGTTCTGCTTCTGCCCTTTCCCCTTTTTCCTTTCCCCTCCTACTTCCCTGTAGGATATGGGAATGTATATCATTCCCTCTTTGAGCTAAATCTTTTTAGTGTAAGATTTACTCTATTTCCACACCCTTCTTTCTTTCTACTATAATAGATTCTTTGTACTAATTCATGTGGTATTAATTATCCTCTAAGGCCTCCTCCTTTTTCTCCCAGGATAATCCTTTTTCATGTCTAAATGTATAATTGTCTTGTACCCCTATCCTTTATCAGTATATTCCTTTCAACTATCCTGATAGAATACAATTCTCAAGAGTCATAGGCTTATGACTATCATGATCACTTTGTCCCCATACTCTCTGTTCCAATATATTCCCTTCAACTTTCCCAATAGAAATAGAATCCTCATGAGCTAAAGCACCATCACATAATGATCATACCCTATATCATACCCACTCTCTGACTAATTAGATAAATGCAATTCTCAAGAGTTATAGATTTTTTCCCTGTTTAGTCTTATTGACTAAATTATTTTCTCTTATTGACTTTTAAACTTTCTATTCACCTTTTTTATGCATCTCTTGAGTTTTGCATTTGAAGATCAAATTTTTTTGTTCAGTTCTGATCTTTTTGAAAGTCCTCTATTTCATTGAAAATCCATCTTTTCCCCTGAAAGAATATGTTGAATTTTGCAGAGTAGTTCATTCTTGATTGTAAATCTAAGCTCCTTTGCCTTCTGAGATATCATATTCTAGATCTTCAGATCCTTTAATATTGACCCTGTATGTGCATGTGTAATCCTGTGTGGCTCCCTGGTATTTAAATTGCTTCTTTTTGGCAGCTTGCAGTGTTTTCTCCTTTAGCTGAGAATTCTGAAATTTGGCCACAATATTTCTTGGAGCTTTTGGGATCTCTTTCTGGGGGTGGGGGGACACCAATGGATTCTTTCAAGGACCATTTTATCTTCTTGTTCTAGGGTATTAGTGGAGTTTTGCATGATATTATCCAGGCTATTTTTTTGATTATGGCTTTCATGTAGATCTATAATTCATAAATTATTTCTCCTGTATCTTTTTTCCAGGCTGGTTGTTTTTGTTAAGAGGTACTTTCTATTTTCTTCTATTTTTTCAGCCTTTTGGTTGTATTTGATGAAAACTTGGGGTCTCATAGCAGAATTAGTTTTCATTAGTCCAATTCTAATTAGGGAGGTTTTATTTTTGTTTTTTGTTTTTTCAATTGGTTAATTTTACTTTTAGGGGAATTTATTTATTTTTCCAGTTCATCAATTTTACATTTAAAATTATTGTTTTCTTCAAATAATTCTTCTGCATAACTCTCTTTTCTTCTCCAGTTTCTTCTTTCTCTCTCATTTGTTTTTAAAATCCCTTTTGAACTCTTCTAAGAGGTCTTTCTGGATTTGAGAACAATTAAAAAACTCATTTGAGGCTTCATATATATAGGCATTTTGTCACAGTTTTCCTTTTCTGAGATGATGTTTTTATTGTCCCTATCAGAATAGTAACTTTCTTGGTTAGCACTTTTTTGTTTCTTTTTTTTTTCATTTTGATAATTGAACTCTGCTCCTGGGGCAAAGTGGGCACAGTCTCAAGCTTTTTTGTGTTAGTGCTGGGGGTCAGGTCTTCCTGTTTGCAATGGTGTTTTAGGTGCTAGCAGTTTGTTCTCTGTGTTATGGTAGAGCAACCCAATCCTGTTTATTGCACCAGCATTCCTGGGGATTGAATTTTGTCTCCTGAGCTGGGGTTGGGATGCTCATGTTGCTGAACCCATGGGCTGTGCCCAGATTAAAAGCCTTTTTTCTGGCTTCCCAGTTCTCCCACCTACACTGGACTATACTCCCTTTTTACCCATGTGAGACATACCTTTACTGAAGTTCCTCCATGATGTCTTCAGTTGAGAACTTATTTAACTCTGTGCTTTTGTGAGTTCTGCTGTTTTCAGATTTGTTTAGAGGCTTCATTTAAAGTTGTTTTGAAAAAGCTCTGGGGGCTTCCTAGCTTTGTACCACCATCTTGGCTCCATCCCCAAAACTCTCATAGTCTTTCTGTGTCATCTCCACATTTCCCAATTCCCTTTCCATTGATTGAGGACAATGGAGGCAATCACCTGTCCCTTTAGATCATAGTTCCCCTATCTCTCAGGACCAGCAGACCCATGTTCAACTGCTATTCGCATGGAACCTATTTGTTTTACCTGGTGACCCATGGACACATTTTATGAAAACAACACAGCTGTTTTTATTTGTCATTTCTGCTATTTTGGGAAGGCAGCAGAAAGAAATCATTTCTCTTTCCTGTCTTGCTTCTTTTCATATGAGAGAGAAAATAAGTTTTCTTGATGGCAAAAGATTTACTTCCCAAGTGACCCCTGAAGAGCTTGGGAAAGGAGGAGTTTGAGAGTCAGAATATAAAGAGCAGTCCATGTCTCTTTTATCCAAATTGGAAGTTTTGGTGGGTCTCTATTCCAATCAGGATGAAGTCCTGAGAGGGGAAGAAAAATATAGGTAGGAAAAAAAGGGGCAGAAATTCCATTTTGCCTTTTTTCTTCTTCAACCTGCAAAAACAAAAGCCATCAATGCTCTGATAGATGAGTTCACCTCTGTAATTTCCTTGAGAAAGTAACAACACAGACTATTGCTCATCTCAAATCTGGCACAGCCCATAACATCCCAAATCACTTCTTGATCTTCCCCTCCTCCAGGTTTTTATTCTTTATGTTTTGTCTTCCCCCATTTGAATGTAATTTCCTTGAAGGCAGGAATTATTTTTCTTTTTGCTTATATATGTATTCCCAGAACTTAGCAGTGCCTAGCAGTGTTTATTAATAATAATAGTCATAATAACTTATTAAATGTCCTAGCTATCAAAACAGGTAGCATTGTAAAATATTATTGCCTGGTGTGATGGTTCATATCTCTTATATCTATTACTAGTGGGGAGAAGGCAGTGCCAGGGACTCTGAGCTAAAATAGGGCTAAATCATTGTATGTCTGTACTATTTGGTGCCAATATAGGGGATCCCCAAGAGATTAGGTAGACAGGCAATAACCAGGCTAAGGAGGGATGAACTGACCCATATTGAAAATAAGGTTGGCAAAAACTTCCATGCCAATTATTGTGAGATCAGGCCCATGATAGACTTGGGTGAGGTAGAAAGACAGTCTCAAAAAAAAAAAGTGAATTGCTCAAGTTTGTCTTTGGCATCCTCCTATTACCATTCAATAATGTCTTTCTCTGTTTTGCTTATTTTCCATCTCCTCAACACTTATCTTTTGTCCCTGTCCCATTGGGTTCTGCTCCAAAGATCTGTTGTCAAGTCAATCCCCTCCTCCCACATTGTCTGATTAAGACTTAAGGGTGTAGTGTTCCTCTATAATTTCCATTTTAATAGTGAACATTTGAAGAGTCAGAGGAGTGAATTTTGAGTAATGAGTGGGCAGAGGCATTTGGGGACAAGACTTCATGTGGTTGTTCAATAGTTTTCCCAGTCATGTCTGACTCTTGGGGACATCATTTGGGTTTTTTTTTTTTTTTTGGTCAAGATATTATAGTAGTTTGCCATTCCTTCTCCAGCTCACTTTAGAGGGGAGTAGGATCCTGTCGCTAGAGTTTCTGGTGCTCTATTAACTACCCTACCTAGTTTCCCATCTATCATTCCTCATGTCTAACTATGTGACTATGAATTTTATTCCTAAGGTACTAGAGGGTAATGAAGGCAGTTTTTCTGTGAGGTCCTTGAATTTGCCCAAGTCACAGAGAAGTCCTCTCAAGGAGATAATCTCACAATACTCTCCTTGGAAACCTGATCCAAAATTTGATGCTTATAAACATTTGCAAGGATAACATGCTTTATGCATAATTAAGATTATGCATATGAAACCAGGTATGAAGAAAAATTACACTAACATCATCTATTTTGTTTAGGAATTGTATTTAGCAAGGGTAATGTGAGAATACTTCCATCTCTGATGAGTCCTGGGCATCAAAAGCAGAGTTTTGATTATATTACTGAATTCCTTACTGAAGTTGTTATTTAACGGACTCCTCTTCCAAAGCAGCTGTGGTGAATCACACACTGAGACACTCATGCTCTCCATCATCATTCTATCAGCCAAGGACGTCTTCCTGTCCTTGACTCCCATACACGTCATGTGGATGAGCAAATCTGGATATCCATGTTCTGCACAGGGAGAAAACAGCAAATATGAAGGGATCCATATCTACTTCAGGGAGACTGAGATTTGAGCTTTTTATGAATATTCCAGATGTTGTAAGAGTAACTGGGTTTTGACAGAGCACAGTTCTTGAGAAATGATAGTCTTTGACCTGGGGAACATTATATTTTGAGAAATGACTTTTAAAAATTGATTTCCTCCCCCCCCACACACACTCTGAGCTAGATACTAAAGAAAGTGATTATCCCCGGGGTGGCTAGGTGGTGTAGTGGATAAAGCACCTGCCCTGGAGTCAGGAATATCTGAGTTCAAATTCAGCCTCAGACACTAAAATAATTACCTAGCTGTGTGGCCTTGTGCAAGCCACTTAACCCCATTTGCCTTGCAAAAACCTAAAAAAAAAAGTGATTATCCCATTACATGCTTGTGGGTGTGGGATAATTTTATGTAGTGACTTGACATAAGTCAATTTTTGTATCTTTTGAAGGACATATTTATACTGTATTAATGAAAGTTTAGATTGAGAAGAGCCCCCAAAACTTGAAGAGTAAGGACAAATTCTTCCTTGTTTTCTTGGTGCCACCATACTTCAATATGGGGGCAGCTATGTGGTGCTTCCTGAGTACAACTCTGGCTCCAGATACTTTCAACCTGTGTGACTGTGGGCATATCACATAAACCTTTTAAAAAATTATTTTTATTTTCAAGCATTTCCAAAACAAAGTATAGCAAAAAGATGATTGCACTTGAAGCTGCATATCTACCATAGAAACTTGCTATTTCCTCCAAATTTTCAATAAAGTTACCATGCAAATTTCTTTCTTTTCTTCCCTCCCTCCTGTACCCCACTCTGAAAGGCTGTCATTAGACACAAATAGGTATATATGTACATATATATGTGCAAAATGATCATATATATATTTCTATTTATCAATTCTTTCTTGGGATACAGATAGCATCTTTCTTATATGTCTTACAATTAACCCTTTTGCTTCAGTAGCTCATCTAAAATAAGCTATAGAAGGAAATGGCAACCCACTTTAGGATCTCTACTAAGAAAACCTCAAATGTGATCCTAGAGAGTTGAACATGACTGAAAAGCCACTGAACAATAACAACAAAAACAGATGGGACAACTAGATGGCCCAATGGATAGAACTGAGTTCAAATTTGACTCCAGATACTTACAAGCTGTGGGACTCCAGGCAAGTAACTTAATTCTATTTGCCTCAGTTGCCTCATATGTAAAATGAGCTGAAGGAGGAAATGACAAACCACTCTAGTTAGTATCTTTGTCAAGAAAACCCCAAATGGGGTCTCAAAGAGTCAGGCATAATTGAAAACAAATGAACAATGTTGTCAGCAACACTTTAATATCATGCTCAATTATATAGATTTAATTACTTACAAATCACTGCTCTAAAGGACAATGTTCTTATGCTTCCTCCCTGGCTTCTTAAGTCTCCTTTCCTATCTTAGTACTTCATGATATGGATACCCCTTGTCTTGGAATTCTCTTCAAAGGTACTTGTACTGTGTTCCATTCCATCAGACTTCTATTTTCTGTTGAGGGTACCTGAGAAACTCTTCTGTATTTGTGAGTTAAAGTGTACAAAAATCAAGTCAACAAATGTATTAAGCACCTACTGTGTTCTTAAGGAAGATCTTTTCCTCCAATAAGCTCAATCTAATGGAGAAGACAATATTCAAACTCTGTACAAATTATATATATATATACAAAATAAACTGGAGATAATTACCAGAGGGAAGGTGGTAGTATTATTAATGACTTAGAGTATAGGTGTCAAATCCATAGCCTGGGCCTAGTACAGCCAGAATCAGATTTAAGTGTAACTAGGAAATATTTTAACAAATAAAATATAATGAAACAGTTAATGTTAACTTGTGGTTTTCTAAGTCAATCTGCAACAAACTGTTTCTATTTAAGTTTAACACCATTAGTTTAGAATAATATCCTAGAAGTCTATATTTTAATAAGGGGTTTTGGAGGAGGGAAAAAAAAAAGACAAGTTCAAGTGGTAACTCAAATGGTGAGGATTTTAAACACAGAAATGGTCTGATAAGTTTTGAGTAGAGGAGCTATTTTTTATTTAGTTTTTCTGAGAGCCTTTAATTTATCCATCATAGTCATTTCTGGATATATGCTCACCCTGACTGCATGAGCCTTGAAGTAGAAATAAAAAATACAATTGAACAAAAACCAAGTAATTAGAACTCCAGCTCTCTAACTAAAGAACAGAAATAAATTTCCTCCTCTTTTCTTCTAAATGGCTGAGATTGTCAATTAATATTACAACATGGTTCCACATCATTTTATTATTCTTTTGGTTTAGATCATTGTAATTGTGAAGTTTTCCTGGTTCTGCTTAACTTCTCTCTACCTTGGTTAAATGAACTGTGTTGTTGTTGTTTAGTTGCTGTTCATGGTACACTAATACTGGTCATGGATTTTTCTTGATAGAGATGCTGAAGTGGTTCGCCATTTCTTTTTCCAAGCAAACAGAGTTTAAGCAATTTGCCCAGGATCACAGAGTTAGTAAAACTCCTCTGAGTCATTTATCTGCCTCCTTTAGGAGTTCCTAATTTCCATTAGCAGTAAGGAGCCTCCATCCTTCTGAATCAATTTTGGTTTGACTTATGAAACTATGATCTTATTGACTCCAACCTTTTGATATTTACTTTCAGACTTAGAAAAGTTTTCCCACCTTATTTCTCTTCAGCCAAATTCTGTGTGTGTGTTTGTGTCTGTGCACCTACACACAAGCATATTATTTCCATGAATCTCTTATCTGTCTTTCTTTCACTTCTGTTCCTCCATTAGAGGAAACATGGCTTTGTGGTAGGCACACTTGAATGGAAGTCAGAACTGAGTTCTAGTCCTGTCATTGGTATTAGGTAAATTGGCATTAGGTAAATCTCTCTACCTCATTTGACCTCCATTTTCTCATCTACAAAATGAGGAGGTTGAACTGGATTGTCTCCAAGAGCTCTTCCAGCTTGAAGAGGTTGTGGTCTGTGGTTATTTTGTAGAACTCTCATCTGTACTCTATGATTTTCTCTCTCTGATTCAGAGCCAGCTTCGACTTACTGGTACCATGCCCAGGGCAACAGGTTTTCAGAGGTGGCAAAATTAGTACTCAGAGTGTAGGGTCTAAGTTTCCTACCTCCCCTCCCATTACTGTGTGGAAGACTGCCTGCTCATTTCTCCTGGAGGCAAAACAATCAATGCTTGCATGGGGTAGCAAAATAACTTGTGGCTGCCCTGCAGTTAGGGTTAAGTAGCATTAGGATTACTAGTGGGAATTATTTATTAAATGCCAACCCCCCAAAACCCCAAACAAAAA
Organism: Macrotis lagotis; assembly: GCF_037893015.1. Classification (NCBI taxonomy): domain Eukaryota; kingdom Metazoa; phylum Chordata; class Mammalia; order Peramelemorphia; family Peramelidae; genus Macrotis; species Macrotis lagotis. Next base: position 693,067,034 of record NC_133658.1, on the reverse strand, counting down.
AGCAAAAAGCAAAACCCCTTAAATTTATGTCCTTTTAAAGTAATTTATTTCAACAAAGTAATTATGCCTTAAAACAAAAGGAACTGTGTCCAAAGGTCTGAAGCCTCACACCACCTCTACATACAGTCTGCCATAATGGCACAACATTTAATTATTCCCATATTCTCATTATAAACTTGAACCCCATTAGTCTGACATGCAAAGCATTCCTGGAACAGCAGTTCTATGCATAGCCCTAACTAGTATTTTCAGATTGTTTGGCACTCAGATACCTGGCTTTATTAGAGCCTGTTTTGTGTCTCTAATGAACAGAGTCAATTTGGAACATTTCCCTAACAGAGTATCTGACTGGAGAACCTCCTTGACATTGAAGACATTTTGAATGGACATTTGTATCTTCACACCTTTTAGTCATATTGTTTCTTTAACTTGGGGGAAGCACTCTTGCCTCCTGGAGTTCTGATACTCAGTCCCTCCTTCTAAGTCCACTCAGAATCATCCCATTACTATCCTATATAGTATGTGGACACACATGCATCCATTTAAGCAATCATCAAATTATTCATTAATTTTTGATGCCAGTCAAGCACAATGTACTAAGTAATGAGAATCCAGGGGAAAAGTGAAAGCAGTCATTGTCTTCAAGGACCTTACTTTCTGAGAGAAACTCATCTCAAAGCTATTGGTGAGTTAGGGAGGTCCATCCCAAGGATGTGAAGACTTTCCCCTAGCAGAATGGGTAGATGAGAATGGTTTGTTCCAATGACCATTGAAGGCAGTTGAAGCAGGTGCTTTGGAGCCTTTGATTTTGGTCAGACATGGAAGATGCCAGGGTCATCCACTGAATCCTGGGCTATTGCTAGCTGTCTTGACTTTTGTCCTGTTACTGGGCTTTGATGACTCTGGAAGGTAGAGTGATGTTGAAGACTTTGTGCAGCTCTGCCTCACTTAAATCCAATTCATCCATGAGTCAAGACACAGATATCATTGGTCTTCTTTGAAAATAAAGGACATTGAACAAAGACCAAAGACTATTCCCTTTAATTTTAAAAACAAATGTTATCTTATTATGTAATTTTTCTTCCTTAAGGATATAATTTCTCTCTTGTCACAATCAACTTAGATCAATGTATATCATGGAAACAATGTAAAGACTGACTTCTGTGAGGGTAGGGGGAGGGAAGCAAGATTAGGGGGAAAATTGTAAAATTCAAAATAAAATCTTTCTTTTATAAAAAAAAAAAGAAAATGAAGGACAAAGAAGAGTAACCACTACCACCACAGCAATATAGGTATATATAAGATACTGGAATTTACTAGTGATATAGTCAGACTTTCTCCTTAGGCAGATCACTGAGGAGGATCCATTAGAGAAGAGAGAGATTTGAGGTAGGGAAACCAATTAGGAGGCTACTGTAATTGTTCAGGTGAGTGGTGATGAGGGTCTGAGCTAGGGTGGTGTCTGTGTGAGTGAGAAAAAGGGCTAATATAAAAGTTAGGGTGGAAGAAGAAATGACAAGATGCAGAAAATGATGATATGCGAAAGAAGAGTGAGAAAGTCAAGAATAACCTCATAGCTGTGAAACTGGGTGACTAGAATGGTAATAACTTAGAGAGAGAGATAGGAAAGATCAGAAAGAAGATGGATTTTGGTGGGAAAAATAAAGATTTAGACAGTATTGAGTTTGAGATACCAATGGGGCATCTAGTTTGAAATTTCCAGAGATGGAATTCAAACCCAGGTCCTCTCCTTATCTAGTAATAAAAGAGTTACTAATCTACTTTGGTAAAAAGAGTTATTCCCACACTAATGAAATCCAGGTCTGGAAAAAATCAAAAACACATTGCAGCTGTAAAGGACTACAAAAGACTAATCAATTATTATATAAAACAATGGAACCCATCTTGATAGGACTATCCAAATTTTCTCATTCTTGCCATTTATCAAGTCATGTTCTCCATTAGCTCATCCTTTACTTACTTCTACATATTGTCTTTCACTAGTGAAAGATTTTAGCACAGTCTGGTATATAATAGGCCTTTAATAAATATTTATTGATTGACTAATAGAAGATTAGAATCTATGGATTTTAAAGGCTTGTAGGGTTACCGAATTAGGGGTTCAGAGTTGGAAGGGAACTTAGAGATCAGCATGTCCACCTGTTTGTTTGATACGTGAGACCATAGCAGCTCACAGAGGGGGTAAGACTTGTTCAAATTCATAAAGACAATTAAAGGCAGAGATGGGATTTGAACCCATGCCCTTTCCATATCCATTGTTCTTTCAATATGAGGCTGCCTAGTTCTAGTCCATTGCCCATATTGACTTGATTATGTAGATTAGTGGACTCAGTTTTGGTTTAATTAAAATAGGATTATTCATTATTATTATAAAAATGGGATAATTAAAAGGGATGATAATGAGTTACCCTACTGTCTTGCTGAGTTTGAAATACAGTAACATTTGCAGAAGAGAAAGAAATGGGGAGGAGGTGGCTTACTCCTTCCTTAAATTCCTCTAGCATATTGTACTATTTAGGTCCTGTATATTATTGCCCAGCAACAACTGAGGCATTGTGGTAAATTTGGAAATAGTATAGGATTTGGAATCAGAGACCCTTTGTTTGAAACCTTGATCTGCCTCTTAAACTGCCTTTGTAATTTTGGACATATCTCTCTGCACCTCAGTTTCCTCATATGTAAAAATGAGGAGATTGGATTTTATGACCTCTAAAGTCTCTTCCAGCTCTAAAGGAGCCATCAGAAGATACTGATGTAGGGAGAGCTATTTACCCATTTAGGGAACACCCCCAGTCTTTTATTGTGGCCTGGTTTCATCTGTATTCTATCAATGTCCCTCTTTATTATCTGCTATCTTTTTTCTCCACTGTTAGCGACAGCCCCCATCTCAATATCTGGCTTTCTGGCTTTTCTCTTCCTCTGTCCACTGGTCTCCTCTCTCTACTCCCCTCCCCCATTTCTTGTCCTTTCTTCTAAAATTCTTGGTTTAGATTTGTTAGAATTTTGTTTCCATAACCTTTCACTTGCTAATGAAATCACACATTTTCCTAGTTTAATCCACCAGTCAATCTTTGTGTCTTCTGCTTTTTTAATAGCTGCTTATGCTTACAGCTTTGGGGGGGGTACTTAAAGATTTATGACTATTTCAGATCTTTGATGATATCAGTTGTCTTTGTACCAGATAAGTGACATTTGCTGAATAAAAAATTTTGGATAATCTACTCATATCAGCATTCTACTATTCTCCTCTAGTCAGCAGAAGTAAAATATATGTGTGTGTGTGTGTGTACATGTTTGTAAACACACTTAACAAAAATTGGCATAAACATACATACATATATATTTATACATATATACAAAACATTAACAAAGTTGACATACCCATGCATACAAACATATATATACACATATAAATATATATTTTAAAAAGAGAAGGGTTATAGAGGAAATCAATCATTTCTGATTCTAAATCTTTGAGCTCTAAATTCCAGCTACAGTATATATCATCCCACCCCACCCCCCTTTCGTGTGTGTGTGTGTGTGTGTGTGTGTGTGTGTGTGTGTGTATTACATTTAGGTGCATATGCTTGTTTGGCACATTACAATATTATATTGTTGTGGTCATTCATACATACTATCTAAATAGTTTTAAAATATATCTACAGAATCATAGTTTAGAATTGGAAAGAACTTCTTTCTTCTAAAACCTACTATCCTTCTAATTTATATACACACTCATACACACACACAAATGTATGTATATTTACATGTAAATGTTAATTCTTTGTAAAAATGTACTAATGGAAAGGTTCAAGCAAAGTGCCAATATGAATATGGTCCCTAGATTTCGTGGCAAATTTCCTTGATTTTGTTTCAAATCCTCAATCTGGAACCATAAAATTTCTTTTCCCAAGCATCTTTTTTTTTTTTTGTCAAGGGTAAGGTTTGAAATGTACAAGTCATTAACTAAAGCATAGATTTGTTATGCAGAAAGGTAATATAGATATACTTTAGTCTAATCTATTTATTTTACAGATAAACTGAGACCTAGGTAAATTGAATGATTTGCCCACAGTTTCACTGCTCCTAATTAGGGAGAGCCAGCTTTCAAATCCACATCTTTTGTTCTCAAAGTCATTACTCTTTCCTTTTATCAATGCATTTTACTTCAGAGGTTGGATTTGTCTTTTTGAAAGTCTCACAAACAGCATTTTGGAATTATCTGCTAATTCTGACTTTCCTGTGTCAATCCAAGGATACTAACTGTTTTCACCAAGACAGGTCTATATTCCTTCCTTGCAATTTCTCTGAGCTCTGAGCACATTAGCCCATTTTTTAAGGATGTCTTCACTGGAAATCTTAACATTTTCAGAGAAGAAAAAGCTAAATGCTTATGATAGATCACAAAAGTACATGAAGCTTTTGCTAGAATAAAAATGTTCCTTCTCGTCTGAATATTCATTGAGTTATTTTGACTTTGCAAGGTACTTTAATACTCTTCACAAGGCTTAGTATTATTTGTCAGGTGTTTTCTAATGAGCTTATCATATCATATGATCTTCGAGAATGAAGGACAAACATCATCATCAACATCATAATATAAATTCTTTGTTTATAAAACTACTTTATGAAAGATTCCACAAACATTGAAGTGCCTCTTATATTTAAAACCCTGGGTTGTGGTGGGCAGAATGAAGTCAAATCAGATGAGATCTGATCTCTTAAGGAGCTAACAATCCAAAGCAGGGCAAATATAGATAGATAGATAGATAGATAGATAGATAGATAGATAGATAGATAGATAGATAGATAGATGATAGATATACACATATATAGATTAGATAGATATAGATATAGATAGATTAGATATAGATATAGATAGATTTAGATATAGATATGGATATGGATATAGATGTAGATATAGATATAGCTAGATATAGATATAGATATAGATATAGATATAGATATAGATGATATAGATATGGATGATATAGATATAGATTAGATATAGATATAGATTAGATATAAATATAGATGATATTGATATAGATATAGATGATATTGATATAGATATAGATGTTATAGATATAGATATAGATTAGATATAGATTAGATATAGATGATGTAGATATAGATTAGATATAGATATAGATGATATAGATATAGATGATATAGATATAGATATAGATAGATACAGATACAGATATAGATAGATATGAAACCATAACATTCCTTAGAATATAATCATGTATAAGAGAAAAACAGCATGAGTAGTGTACTGACTAAAGAGCTAGGTGTAGGAAGATGAGTTCAGTTCTTACCTCTGCTACATACTGGCTATATAACTCAGACAAGTTACATAATCTCTTAGTGTCCTTGGACATCACTCTAAAACTATGAATAAAAAGCCTGTCTGCACTTATACAAGCTTCCTTATTCGTGAATGTCCTATGCTAATGCAATCATTGGTCAAGTCTCTATCCCTATAAGAGAAGAAATAATAATAACATATTTATAAAGATCTATAAGCTTTACAAGTACTTTGTTCACAATTACCCTAAAATGTATCCTACCCTTTGTGATCTCATTTGGAGTTTTCTTGGCAATGGCACTGGAGTGATTTGCCATTTCCTTTTCTAGCTCATTTTTACAGTTGAGGAAACTGAGGCAAATAGGGTTAAATGACTTACCCAGGGTCTCACAAATAGTAAATGACTGAGGTAGAATTTGAACTCATGTCTTTCGTGATTCCAGACAAAACCATAACTTGGACAAATCTACTAGGACTTCAATTCATAGGTAAAGGGTTTTCTACTTTGAGTATTTTTGTCATACCTGTACCTTGGGTCCCTCATCAGCCTGTGTGACTGTTGTGACTTCTCTCTTTTGTTTTTCCTGTGCTCCCTGGGTTGCCATTTCCAAAGCCTTGTTGTCGTAACCCCCTCTTTATAGACCTACATTTCCAGTACCCCTCACTTGCTTTATCCCTCAGGGGGTGTGGAGTAGAGACAGACAGTTATGCCAAAGAGATACAAGCCATATTCTCTGGGTTAATTCTCCTCCCAAGATTCTACCCAGATTGGTCTATCTTCTGTGCAAATTCCTAGTTACCCCTCTGAACTTGGTAAAGCAAGTATTATCCTTATTTTAAAGATGAGAAAATCAAGACTTAAAAAGTTAAATAATTTTCTCATTATCAATCAATCAATATCTATTATGTAACTACTATGGGCCAAAACTATGCTAACTCTTGCAGATACAAAAATAAACAAACAGACCTTATCCTGGAGGAGCCCACAATCTAAGGGGGAAACAATATGCAAGCAAATATATATGAGGCAAATTTTATATATACAGTATAAATAGGAAGGCATTAGGATTAAGAGGGATTGTTTAAAGGCCAGGGAAGTCAATTGTCAGAGCAGAGTCATGAGGAACAGTCAGAATCAAGCGACAGAGTGTCTTGTTTGTGGAATATCCAGCAGGCCATAGTCATTGGATCAAAAATTACGTCTAGAAAGATAAAAGAAGACTGTAGTGATGGAAGGGTGCTAAGTTATAGAGAGTTTTGAAAGTCATAAAGAACATTTTGTATTTGACCCTGGAGGTGATAAAGAATCATTGGAGTTTAGGGGTTAGCATGATCAGTCCTCACTTATGAAAATTATTTTGCTGGCTGATTGGAGGATGGATTGGAATGGGGAGAGACTTGAGGCAAGCAGGCCCAACAGCAGGTTATTGCAATAGTCCAAGTTCAAGGAGATATGGGCCTGCACCAGAGAGGTTGTCAGAGGAGAGAAATGGATTTGAGAGGTGTTACAAAGGTAAGAAAAGGATTAATGGCTTGGTTAAGGGAGGTGAGTTAAAAATGAGGAGTCCAGGATAATTCCATTTGGGAGCCTAAGGGAGGAGGGTAATGTTGCCTTCTACTGAAATAGGGAAGACAGGAGCAGGGGTGACTTGGGGGAAAGAATATGAGTTCAGTTTTGGAGCTATTGAGTTTAAAATGTCTATGGGGCACCCAATTTGAGATGTCTGAAAGGCAGTTGTAGGTGTGAGATTGGAGGTCAACAAAGAGATAGTTAGGTCTGAGAATCCTGAAAGATAGGAGCTGATAAGATCACTAAGTAGAATGGGTGGAGAGGAGAGTCAGGCACTCAACCCTGAGAGAAACCACCTCTGATTAGATGGTGCAATCTAGAAGAGGATCCAGCAAAGGAAACTGAGGAACAGTTAGATAAATTGGAGAAGAACCTGGAAAATGTAGGGTTCCCAAATCCAAGAAAGGAAAACAACAATGACAGCCAACATTTACATCATTGTATTATGTGAATCTGTAGAAGGGTCAAAGAGAATGAGGGTTGAGAAAAGGCTACTGGATTTGGCAACCATGAAATCACTAGTAACTTAGAGAGCAGTTTTGGTGAAATAATAATGTCCAAAGTTGCATTATAGGGGTTAAGAAGAGAATGAGAGGAGAGAAAAGTGGAGACATTTATTGCAGTTTTCTTTTTTGAGGAGTTCAGCTGTAAATGTTGTAAGAGATATGGGAGGATAGCTAGCAGGGATGGAAGAATCAAGTGAGGACTTTTGAGGATGGGGGAAACATGGACATGTCTGTAGGCAATAAGGAATGAACCAATAGGCAGGGAGAGATTAAAAATAAGCAACAGAGTGGATATGACAAGGGAGACAAACTTATCACATAGCTAGTACCAGAGTCAAGAACTCAGCCAAGATTTTCTGCTACAGTATTTTTCTTCTATAGTATGTCTCAAAGAAAGGGTTATGAAATCAGATGAGGGAAAATCACTACCATATACAGAGTGGGGTTTGCATCAGGGAAAATTTCAGAAAGATGTAGCATTTAAATCAGTAAGAATGACAGCAGGTGGAGAAAGGAATTAGAGAGAAGAAAACCAAGTATGTGAGAAAAATCAGAGAAAAATAGGAGGCATGTTTAGGTAATGATTGGTTGCTTAGTTTGGCTCAAAGGAAATGGCAAACCACTCCAGTATCTTTGCCAAGAAAACCACAACTGAGGTCATGAAGAGTTGGACACAACTGGAAAAACTAGTTGATGATGACCACAAAAGATACATGAAAAGAAGTAGCTATAGATAAGACCAAAAATATAGGTTAAAATTAAATAGTGAGTCCCATAAGTCTGTCCTATTCTTCAGTGGTCATGGTTACAAGGAATCAAACTCTGTATCCAAATTGTAGGTGGAAATTGAGGGAAATGAATATTGAACAATCATATTATGTTGCTGAATAAACATTCATTTGTATTGCCTGCTGCTTATAAACATTTTCTAAATGAGATATGACTTGGATTCAGTTGACTAACTCTTCCTCCCCTCCATGTACATTTTTAGAGATCCTAAACATGTGAACCTATTAAGAATAAAACATGTTGGTCACATGTTAGACATAGCTGGTCACTGACTTCACCATTATGCTAAACAGACAACTCATCATCTCACTCCTAGAGATGGTCTTCTCTGAGGAGAGTTGCAAACTTGTCAACAGAGGCAGCATAGGCATAGATGTAGTGCTGATTTAGATGGAAATATGTAATTGGGTAAAAATAAGAGTTTAAATTTTTAAAAAGAGAAAAAAAAGGATATCTTACCACCATTGGAAACTCGTCCACAAATTAAGAGAGAACTACTGTTTCAAAGTGGAAGCATACTATAAGTTCCTCTTTTTGTGTGTGTAATACAGCCTGTTTTTCCTCTATTTAAGTTAAAAAACAATTTACTTTTATGTAGAATCAATTGATGCAATCCAGGTGTGGTGGCTTGGTCTCTGGGTTGCAAAGTGATTCGATGGGGTCCTAGAAGCTTCACTCAAGTACATACTCAGTTTCCCAAATGGAGCTGTCTCAGGATGCAGAATAAGACCTATATTTTTATGATACAACCAATGTGGAAATTTGCTTTTCTTGACTATGTATATGGTTCTCCCCTCCCTCCCCCCATCCCATGAAGGAGATATGAAGGCAGGGTCAAATAGGGATATGGTAGAATAAAAAGATGATGATTCATTCATCTTTTTTTGAATAGATAAAAAAGAACAGAGAGATAGTGAGACAAGCAGGATAGCTTTTTATATCTCAATAGCATTTTATTTTTTCCAATTACATTTAAAGATAGTTTTCAACATTTTTTGTAAGATTTTGAATTCCACATTTTTCTCCCTTCTTCCCATCTCTCTCCCACAGCAGGAGATCTGATATAATTATACATGCCCATCATGTCAAACATATTTCCATATTAGTCATGTTGTGAAAGAAGAATCAGAACAAAAGGGAAAAAACCACAAAAAAGAAAAAACTAAAAACAAATTAAAAAACTGAAAATAGTATTCTTTCATCTGCCTTCAGATTCCATAGTTCTTTCTCTGAATATGGATTCATTTTCCATCACAAATCTTTTATAATTATCTTGGATTATTGTATTGCTGAGAAGAGCTAAATCTATCAAAATTAATCATCATTAAATATTACTTTTACTTTGTACAATGTTTTTCTGGTTCTGCTCACTTCACTCAGCATCAGTTCCTGTCAGTCTTTCTAAGTTTTTCTGAAATCCAACTATTCATCATTTCTTATAAAATAATAGTATTCCATTATATTAATATATCACAGCTTGTTCAGTCATTCCCCAATTGATAGGTATCTCTTCAGTTTCCAATTCTGTGCCACTACAAAAAAAAAGTTGCTTTAATAATTTTGATGTTGGGCAGGAAATCTTTGAAAACTATGTTGATCTAATTATATACTTAAAAAGAAGTTTTGCTTATATAGTAAAAAGCTATATCATGCCCAGTCCTTTTTCTTTCCTACTGTGTATATGCAAATGTCTATTCCATTTGATATTTAAATTCATCATAAAAATTAATTTCAAAACAAATGGAGCTGCAACATCAAGGCTTAGATATGTACTGTAGAATCCTGGACTTGGAATGAGAAAGAGCTGAGTTTGAATCCTGCCTGAGATATAATAATAATACTAATACTATTACTACTACTACTACTACTACTACTACTAATAATAATAATAATAATGAAAATACTAAAAACACCTAACATTTATATTGTACTCCTGAGAGGTAGTTATTATTATTATTATATTCTCATTTTACAGATGAAGAAACTAAGGTAAACAGATATTTTTGTGACTCACTCAGCATCACACAGATAGTAAGTGTCTAGAGTTAAATTTGAACTCAATTGTCCTAACTCCAGGTCCAGCACTCCATCCAGGTACCCTAAGGAGTGGTATAGGGACACACAGCTAGTATTTATTAGAGGTAGAACTTGAATCCCTGTCTCCTTGACTTAAAAATTGGCTTTCTATCTACTTGCTATGCTACCTTTCTTTAAGATATTGTTATTCTGATTATTTTTAACTCAGTGCCCCACATAGAAAAGGAACTTAAAAAATATTTGGTGAATGAATGTGAAAATGAAGGTATAAATGAATGAAGGTTATATTATACTTCTCAGAGGTTGCTAGGCTTTCTACTTAGGAAAAATACTACTGATTGTGTTCAATGATATTAACAAATATTTTGATTAGGTAATACTAATACTATTTTCTCCTTTACTAGAACTAGTGCTTTGGTTTTTAAAAGGATAAAAAAAAACAATGCTTTTTTATTTTTAGAAATCCTCCACCTACTTTACTTCATCCAGAAAAATGGTGCTGGGGTTTCAACCACTTCATTTCACAGTGAGTATTTCTTCCATTAAAAATTGCTTATCCCAGTGAAGCCTTGAAGAATAATTGAAGTGAAATCTAAACTGTGAAATTTACTTGGCCTTCTGAGTTGTTGTACAGACTAGTATGTTATAGCACAAAATTTGTTTTGGTAAAAGACAGAAGATGGTTTTGTTGGATCTGAAAAATAAGTAATTGATCTTGACCTTGTTTCACAATTTGTCCTATTAAATGCAATGAACCATAAATATCTGAGAAGTTACTTTGACCCAGGGTAAGCCTGTTAACATTTTTTGTTTGCTTGACATAAAAACTGTGGACCTGATGTCTGAAATTTGTCATCCACACTGAAACTCCCTGCTGGGGGAAGGGGTATAGTGGCAGTTCTTTGGAGAACTATTAAGTAATAGTTGTGTAAGCCTGAAAAAAAAAGTTCCTTTGAGCTTTACAGTACTACACAGAACTTAGGCCATAGCAATAATTCCTTTCAAATTCATGTAAGTTTTATTTTTTATTAAGAGCTTGTATTTCATTCAGAAGCAGTAACTGGCTTTGATCCTGCCTCTGATGCTTGTTAGTTGTGTGAACTTGGGCAAAGAACTTATTAATCTCAATGTGCCCATGAAAACTTTAGACTAATCCACAGAGCCATAGAGGGACTGCCATTAATATTTTTAAAAAATATTAATTTATTTTATTTTTTCAATTACATGCAAAGATAGTTTTCAACATTCATCTTTTCGTAAGCTTTTGAGTTCCACATTTTTCTACTTCCCTCCATTCCCTTCCCCATCCCCAAAGCAGGTTATACGTGTGTTATCAAGTTGCCATCTTTTTTGATGATGGGATTTTCCACATTGAGAAGTTATCCTGATTCCAGTATTTACTCTTTAAAAATCAGCAAAATATTTACTACAAAAATGAAAGTAGCAAAGCAACTGAATGTTCCATCAACTAATTTAAGCTTGTGAGATGGATTCAACCAGGGAATGGTTGAAACAAAATAACAATAACAATAACACATTTATATTGTGTTTTAAGGTCTACAAATTGTCTTTTTCACAGCCAACACTATGAAGGAGATATAAATAAATTAGTTTTTTAGTCAAAAGGTATATGTTTGAATCTTATATTTGTCACTAACTAACTATCTGATACTGGGGCAAACCATTAATGATTTAAACTACTTTGCAAAACTTAAAGACCTATTAAAATGTAGATTTTTATTGTTATTACATACATGTTAACATATTCAATTTTTAAATATATACGCTATATTAAAAATCTCTAACATTAGTAAACACAATTATTTATTTAAAATTATTGATATATTTTGTTTTACATCACCTTCTTCTACTAATAACTTCTTCCCTACCCTTTTCTATCCAGAGTATCTTTCCTTAAAACAAATATTTAAAAGATAGGGAGAAAAAGTAATTCATTAAATGTAATTAACACATAAATCAAGTCATAAATATATGCTATCATCTACCACCAAATATCCCCACCTCTGAAAAAGGGAGGGTGATGCACTGTCTTAACTCCTCTTTGGGGTTAATTATTGGTTACTATAATATTATAGCTTTCATTCATATAGTTATTCTTATTTTTGTTCTTTCCATTTATATTATTGTAAATATATGTTTATCATTTCCTGGTTCTGCTTTCTTTACCTTTTATCAGTTTATATATCTTCCCATGTTTCCCCTCTATTCTTTGTATTCATTTTTCTATATTCATTTCTATTGAATATAGGCAGTAATATTCCATTATATTCATATACCATAATTATTTAGCTGCTAGAATGTAAGTCCTTGAGGATATGGACTGTTTTTGTTTTTGTTTTGCTTTTTCATTCTATTCCCAGCTATTAGCACAGTTCTAGGTAGAAACCAAATACTTAATATATACTTATTGTTTGATACCCATGGATCACTATTTTGTCTCCAGTTCTTTGCTATGCCCCAAAATACTACTATAAATATTTGGATGTATATTATATCTTTCTTTGTAATTGACTGACTTTGAAATATTTGTGTAGAAATGGGATTTCTGGATCATGGGGTAAAGACTGTCATTTTAATCTCATTATTAATATAATTCCAAATTACTTTGTAGAGTTTTTGGACTGGACAAATTTGCATTTCTGCTAATAGTATATTAGTATGTCTGTATTTTTACAACTCCTATAAGTGATTATTCTCATATTTTGCTGTTTTGCTAATTTGTACATGTAATTTGAAACCTTAGAATTGTTTTGATTTGCATTTCTCTTATTATTGGCAATTTGAAGCTTTCTTTCATATGAGTATTAATTGCATTGCAATATGAAATTCTTTTGAAAAACTGTATTCTTTGATCATTTAATAATCAGAGGATGACTTTTACTATCACATATTTGTTTTATATATCTTGGATGTCAGATCCTTATCAGATACATTTGGTATAGAATTTTTTCCCTAATCAACCACTCCCTGTCTAATATTAGCTAAGTTGAATTTGTTAGTGAAAAAAATTTTTTAATTTCATGAGGAACAAAGATAAGTTGCTGCTGGGATGAAAAGAAAGAAAATAATCTCAAAAGACAAATGATGGTTGAGGAGAGGGAGAGCAATGCCTTGCTTCACCTACTGCAAATTTTGCATACACCTGTCTACACAGTCTGCATGCCCACACACAAAGAAACAGAGTGATTAACTGTCTCTTGGTCTCATTTTCAAACATGTTTACAGTCTCTTCACAATAAATCTATAAATGTAATATATTTTGTGATTGATCACAAAAAGTAAGAGCTAAAAAAATCTTTACCTTGGGGTACTAATATCACTTATGTCTGATGAATATTGAGTTAGAATATTGAGTTTGAGGATGCCTACCTTATACTTAAGGTAATTCATCTTCAGAATCATTGTTTTTTGATTCATTTGGAAAAATGGTAGAGTTTTTTTCCTTCTTGGGAACAGTGTCTTCTAATGAGTTGATTATTATCCTGCCCCCACTTTAAGACAAGTAAGTCTCCTCCCTTTTTAAAGAGATGTACACTGTCCATGAAAATCCAGAATTGCCAATAAGCTAAAAAAGTTCATTAATCACTTCATGAAAGGATTATTTTCTGAACAAAAGTATTAACAATAGGATTCCATTAGGATTATGGATAATAGAATTATATATTTAGAACTGAAAGACCTTAGCAACCTTGAGTCCATTATCATTTAATTTACCAAAAAAAAATGAACTTCCACATAGCTTTTCAACACAGAATTATAAGACCTAAATGTAGATTTAGAAGAGACCTTTGAGATCCTTTAGTTTAACATCCTTCATTTTACAGAAGAAGAAACTAAAACCCAGAGAAGAAAGTGAATTTCCCAAGGTCACTCAAATAGTAAGTGATTGAGAAATGATTTGAATTAAAGTCTATTGCTCCATATCCAAGACTCATTCTACCCTATTACAATGCTTTCTAGATCTGTAGAAAATGAGATTCCCTGGAGCTCAGGTGGAGATGGGTATGAAGTAATAAGGTTTCTCTGGAGAATGGGATCCTTGTTTATAACTAGGGTATGAGACCACAGATCACATTAATAGAAGTCACAGAAAGTGACAATCTCTCCTAGAAACCCCATTTCCCCACTCTTTTAAATGCTGCTTTTACAAATTGACCTTCCTAACCTGAACATTACTCAAACTAATGAAAGTGATTTAAGTTTATACTTCTGTATACCTATTTATACTTAACTAAAAGTAAAACTAGTCTGCCCTAAGAGAATGCCTTGGTTGTCTGTTATACTTAGCTCATTATGAACTTTGCCCATTTACCATTTTAGGAGATTCCTTCTTTCCATGCTGTTACATCTCCAATTCATGTCACAATTCTACACAGAAAAATCCCAGGATCCTGATGTCTTAGACTTTCTCTAATGAATGTGTACTAGAAAGTTTCCATGCAAAATGGTCACTCTTTGTCTATATTTTTTCTTCTAAACAGATTTTTGTTCCTTCTAAAACACTTTTATTGGTACCTTTTATTTTTACATTGCCTATGTTTCCAGATATATCCCTTTCCCTATTTGGGGAGTCACCCCTTGTACAAATAATGATGAATTCATTTAAACAAAATTAAGTAGCACATCATCAAATCTAATATATGCTTGGGGCCATGAGTTCCATAATTACAGTGGCATGCTTTTCCTAGAAAAAAACACAGTCACAGCCCCTCCCCCCCCAGCCCCCCACTCCCCAGGCTCAAGGAGAGCTCCCTCAGCTGAATAGGGAGATTAACTACCTTGCCCCAGGGCCCAGCCCACATTGATAAAGGATAACAGTAACCAGCTGTGCCCACCACCCCCTCAGACCTAGGGAGAGGGCCTCAAATCAAGCTCACAGGCACTATAGAGAAAGCAACCAGCACACCATACTGGCTGGACCACTTGGAGTTAGCAAGCCCAGTGAGCAAAATCTCTAGGATTTTCAACTCCAAATATCTGAGAACCAGCCCCCTCCCCCAACACAAGATCTTAGGAAAATGAAGAAAAGCCATTGGAAAGGGGCCCATTGAAAACTACCTTTCAGACAAAGATCCTAACTCAGAGAGATCTAGAACTTCTGAGGAGAATATGAATTGGAGTCCAGCCCAGAAGAAATCAAGAAGGAGTTTAAAAATCAATTGGAAAAACTGGACAAAGAAACTCAAGAGAAAATTAACACCTTGCAACAGAAAATTAACATTTCACAACAAGAAAACAAATCCTTGGAAAATATAATTGGACAAATACACAAAGAAAATTATTCTCTCAAAACCTCAATTGGGAAAATGCAAAAATAAAGTAATTCTCCCAAAACCTCAACTAGGCAAATGGAAAACTCCTTCAAAAATAGAATTGACCAATTGGAAAAGGAGTTGCAGAAAGGTAAATGAAGAAAATTCTCTTAAAAAGAAAATGGAATCTGTGAAAACTAATGACTTTATGAGACAACAAAAATCTGTTAAACAAAACCAAAAAATCAAAAAATAGAAGAAAATGTAAAGTATCTCATCAGCAAAACCACTGACCTCAAAAATAGATCCAAGAGAGACAACTTAAGAATCACTGGGTTTCCTGAAAACATTAAAGAGAAAAGAAGCCTGGACTCAATATTCCAGGATTTAGTGATGGAAAATTGCCCTGATATCATGGAACCAGAGGGCAAAATAGTTATTGAAAGAATACATCTTTCCCCTCCAGAAAGAGATCCTAAAATGAAAACATCAAGGAATATTGTGACCAATTTCTAGAACTATCAGATAAAAGAGAAAATCCTGCAAGGAGTTAGAAAAAACAATTTAGATACCAAGGAGCCATAGTAAGTATTACACAGTACCTGCTGCATCAATGTTAAGGGATCAAAGGACCTGGAATGTGATATTCTGAAGAGCAAGGGTGCTCAGAATGTGACCAAGAATCTACTATCCAACAAAATTGATCCTTCTCTTCTAGGGGGAAAAAAATGGACATTTAACAAAATTGGAGACTTTCAACTTTTTCCTGATGAAAAGACCAGAACTAAATAGATTTCAAACAAGAGACTCAGAGACACATTAAAAAAAGTAAAAAATGGGTAAAGCAAACAACTGCTATCCAATAAGATGAAACTGGCTATATTCCCACCTGGGAGAAAGACTCTCATAACTCTTGAGACTTGTAATTCAATTAGAGAGAATACACTTAGCCAAAAGCAATGGACAATCATGACTTATCCAGGACTCTGACAGAATGATTTAAAAACAATATCCCCTTAAAAAGGGGGGACAATAAAGAAGTGAGAGTATGAAGGAGATTGAATGGGGTAAATCACATTACATAAAAAGGTACCAAAGACCTATTTTGCAATAGAGGGGAAGAAGGGAGGAGGTGAGAACCACCTGAATCTTATTCTCATCCATTAGTCCTAAAGTTAACATACACACACTCAGTTAAGAAACTCATCTTGCCTTTCAAGTATTAAAAGGGGGAAAGTGGAGGTGGGGGAGGAAAAGAGGAACTAATGGGAGAAAGGGGAAAGAAAGGGGAGGGGGTTGGATACAAGGGAGCAAACACACTGAAGGTGGTGGTATTCAGAAACAAAATACTGGGTAATACTGACAAAATGAAAAAAGTGGAAAAAATAAACAGAGGGAAGATAGCATGGAGGGCAATAAAGAGTTAGTAATTATAACTTTGAATGAATGGCATGAACTCTTCCATAAAGCTTAAGATTGGATTAAAAACCAGAATCCCACAATATGCTACTTACAAGAAATTCATTTGAAGCAGAGAGATACATATAGAGTAAAGGTAAAATATTGGAGAAAAATATATTTTGCTTTAGCTGAAGTGAAAAAAGCAGAGGTGGTGATCCTTATCTCAGACAAAGCAGCTACAAAAAATAGATAGCATTAAAACTATATCCTCCTAAAAGGTACCATAAACAATGAAGCAATTTCAATATGAAATATGTATGCACCAAGTAGCATAAGCATCCAAATTCTTAGTGGAGAAGTTAAATGAGTTTCAAGGACATAGACAGCAAAACTCTATTGATGGGAGACCTCAACCTCCTGCTCTCAGATTTAGATATAAAGGAAGTTAAAGAAGTAAATAGAATGTCAGAAAACCTAGACATGATAGACCTTTGGAGAAAGTTGAATGGGGATTGAAAGGAATATACTTTTTTCTTCTGCAGTACATGGCACTTATACAAAAATTGACTATGTACTACAGCATAAAAACCTAATAATCAAATGCAGAAAGGCAGAAATAATGAATTCATCCTTCTCAGATCATAATGCAATAAAAATCCACATGCAATAATGGGCCAGGGAAAGATAGATCTAAAACTAATTGGAAAGTAAATAACCTCATTTTTAAAGAATGAGTGGATCAAACAACAGATTATAGAAAGAATTAATGATTTCATCCTAGATAATGATAATAATGAGACAACATACCAAAACTTATGGGATACAGCCAAGGCATCTCAGGGGATATATTTTAGTTTTAAATTCTTACTTGAATAAATTGGAGAAAGAGGAAATCAATGAACTATGCATGCCACTAAAAAAATTAGAGAAAGAATAAATTGAACCCCCCCAATTAAATACCAAATTAGAAATTATAAAAATTAAAGGAGAAATTAATAAAATCAAAAACAACAAAAACTATTGAATTAATAAATAAAATAAAGAGTTGGTTTTATTTAAAAACCAATAAAATTGATAAACTTCTGGTTAATGTGATTAAAAAAAAGAAAGCAGAAAAACAAATTGCTACTATCATAAATGAAAAAGGTGAACTTGCCATCAATGAGGAGGAAAATAAATAACAATTCAGAATTATTTTGCCCCACTCTATGCCAATAAATTTGATAATCTAAGTGAAATGGGTGAATATTTACAAAAAATAAGTTGCCCACAGTGGATAGAGCACTAGCCCTGGAGTCAGGAGTACCTGAGTTCAAATCCGGCCTCAGCTGCTTAATAATTGCCTAGCTTTGAGGCCTTGGGCAAGCCTCTTAACCCCATTGCCTTGCAAAAACCTAAAAATAAAAAAATGTAAGTTGCCCAGGTTAAATGAAGAAGAAATTAAATAACTAAAAAACCCTATCTCAGAAACAGAAATTCAACAAACCATATTAAACTGCCTAAGAAAAAATTTCCAGGTCCAGATGGATTCACAAGTGAATTCTATCAAACATTTAAGGAAACATTGGTTCTAATTCTATATAAACTCTTTGGCAAAATATGTGAGGATGGGACTTTGCCTCTTTTTATGACACCAATATGATTCGATATCTAACCAGGAAGAGCGAAAACAGAAAAAGAAAATTATAGACCTATCTCCCTAATGAATATAGTTGCAAAAATATTACATAAAATCTTAGCAAAGTAATTACAGCAAGTTATCACCAGGTAATACATTATGACCATGTAGGATTTATCCCAGGAATGCAGGTTTGGTTCAATACTAGGAAAATTGTTAGGTTGATTAACTATATCAATAACAAACCTATCAAAATCATATGATTATATCAATAGGTGCTCAAAAAGCCTTTGACAACACACAGCACCCAATCCTACTAAAAGCACTAGAGAGCATAGGAATAAATAGATTGTTCCTTAGAATGTTAAGCAATGTCTATCTGAAACCATCACAAACATTATATGCAATGGGGATAAGCTAGAAGCATCCCCAATAAGATCAGGGGTGAAACAAGGATGCCCATTATCACCACTACTATTCAATATTGTATTAGAAATGTTAGCTTCAACAATAAGAGAAGAAAAAGAAATTGAAGGAATTAGAATTGGGAAGAAAGAAACAAAACTCTCAACTCTTTGTAGATGATGTAATGGTATACCTAGAGAACACTAAAAAATCATCTAAAAAACTACTAGAAATAATTAGAAACTTAGCAAAGTCACAGGATATACAATAAACCCTCATAAATCCTCAACATTTTTATATACTACTAGCAAGATACAGCAGTGAGAGCTAAAAAAGAGAAATCCCATTCAGGCAATTATAAAATACTTGGGAGTCTACCTGCCAAGACAGACTCAGAAACTGTGAAAACAACTACAAAGCACTTCTCACACAAATAAAATCAGATTTAAATAACTGCATAAATATCAACTGATCATGGATAGGCTGAGGTAATATAATAAAAATGACAATTCTACCTAAATTAAACTATTTATTTAATGCCCTAACAATCAAAATTCCAAAAATTACTTTTAGAGAAAAAATTGTAAGGAAATTCATATGGAGAAATAAAAAGTCAAGAATTTCCAGGGATTTAATGGAAAAAAATGAAAAAAGAATGTGGCTTCGCACTACCAGATCTCAAATCATATTATAAAATCATCAAAGCTGTCTGGTATTTGCTAAGAAATAGAGTGGTGGATCAGTGTAATAGAATAGATGTAAAAGAGATAGCAGGAAATGATTATAGTAATCTGCTGTTTGATAAACCCAAAGAGTTCAGCTTCTGGGATAAAAACTCTCTCTTTGATAAAAACTGTGTGGGGAGGGGCAGCTAGGTGGTGCAGTGGATGGAGCGCTGGCCCTGGAGTCAGGAGTCAGGAGTACCTGAGTTTAAATCCAGACATTTAATAATTGCCTTGCTGTGTGACCTTGGGCAAACCACTTAACCCCATTGCCTTGCCAAAAAACCTAAAAATGAAAACTGTTGGGAAAATTGCAAGTTAGTATGGCAAAAACTTGGATTAGACCAATACCTCACACCCTATACCAAGGTAAGATCAAAATGGGTACAGGATTTAAACACAAAAGACCATATTATAAACAAACTGGGATATCAAGGAATAGTTTACCTGTCATATCTATGGAAATGGAAGCAGTTTATGTCCAAGGAAGAGATGGAGAACATCATTACAAACAAACTAAATAATTTTGATTACATTAAATAAAAAAGCTTTTGCACAAACAAAACCACAGTAACCAAAATTAAAAGAAATGCAGTAAATTGTGAAACAATTTTTAAAATTGTTTCTTTTTAAAATTTTATTTAATTTAATTTTTTTATAGTAGAAAGATTTTATTTATTTTGAATTTTACAATTTTCACCCTAATCTTGCTTCCCTTCCTCCACTCCCCAAAGGCAGTCTGTTAGTCTTTATGTTGTTTCCATGGTATATACTGAACTAAGTTGAATGTGATGAGAGAGAAATCATATCCTTAAGGAAGAAAAATAAAGTATAAGAGATAACAAAATTACATAGTAAGATAATGTTTTTTTTTTTTAAACTCCACAATTCTTTCTCGGGATACAAATGGTATTCTCTATCACAGATATCCCTAAATTGTGCCTGATTATTGCACTGATGAAATCAGCAAGTCCATTACAGTTGACCATCAGCCCCATTTTGCTGTTAGAGTGTACAATGTTCTTCTAGTTCTACTCATCTCGCTCAGCATCAGTTCATGCAAATCCTTCCAGACTTCCCTGAATTCTCATCCCTCCTGGTTTCTAATAGAACAATAGTGTTCCATCACATACATATACCACAGTTTATTAAGCCATTCTCCAGTTGATGAACATTCACTTAATTTCTAATTCTTTGGAACCATAAACAGGACTGCTATGAATATTTTTGTACAAGTGATGTTTTTACCCTTTTTCAGAATCTCTTCAGGGTAGAGACCCAGTAGTGGTGGTGCTGGATTAAAGGATATGCACATTTTTGTTGCCCTTTGGGCATAATTCCAAATTGCTCTCCAGAAAGATTAGATGAGTTCACAGCTCCACCAACAATGTATTAATGTCCCAGATTTCCCATATCCCTTTCAACATTGTTCATTGTCCTTTCTGGTTGTATTGTGAGTTTAAGAGGTTTGAAGTGGTACCTCAGAGATTCTTTAATTTGCATTTCTCTAATAAGTAGAGCAATTTTTCATATGACTATGGATCATTTCAATTTCCTCATCTGTAAATTGCCTTTGCATATTCTTTGACCATTTGTCAATTGGGGAATGGCTTGTTTTTTTTAAAAAAAATTTGATTCAATTCTCTGTATATTTTAGAAATGAGTCCTTTGTCAGAAATACTAGTTGTAAAATTATTTCCCAGTTTACATTTCTTTTGATCTTGGTTACAGTGGTTTTGTCTGTGCAAAAGCCTTTTAATTTAATGTAATCAAAATTATCTAGTTTGTTTTTAATGATGTTCTCCATCTCTTCCTTGGTCATAAACTGCTTCCCTTTCCATAGCTCTGACAGGTAAACTATTCCTTGATTGCCTAGTTGGTTTATAATATTGTTTTTTATATATAAATCCTATATTAATTTTGATCTTATCTTGGTATAGGGTGTGAGGTATTGGTCTAATCCAAGTTTCTGCTATACTAACTTCAATTTTCCCAACAGCTTTTATCAAAGAGAGACTTTTTATCCCAAAAGCTGGACTCTTTTGGTTTATTGAACTGCAAATTACTATAATCATTTCCTGCTATTGCACCTAGTCTATCCCACTGATCCACCACTCTATTTCTTAGCCAATACCAGACAGTTTTGATGACTGATACTTTATAATATAATTTTAGATCGGGTAGGCTAAGCCACCTTTTTTGTACCTTTTTATTAGATTCCTAGAAATTCTCTACTTTTACTTCTCCATATGAATTTACTTAAATTTTTTTCTAACTCATTAAAGTAATTTGTGGAATTTTGATTGATGGAGCACTAAACAAGTAGTTTAATTTAGGTAGAATTACCATTTTTATTATATTAGCTTGGCCTATCTATTATCAGTTGATATTTGTGCAGTTATTGAAATCTGATTTTATTTGTGTGAGAAGTGTTTTTGTAGTTGTTTTCAAAAAGTTTCTGAGTCTGCCTTGGCAGGTAGACTCCCAGGTATTTTATATTGCCTGAAGTTACTTTGAATGAGTTTTCTCTTTCTGTCTCTTTCTGCTGCATCTTGCTAGTCATATATAGAAATGTTGAGGATTTACAAGGGTTTATTTTATATCCTGTGACTTTGCTAAAGTTGCTAATTATTTCTAGTAGTTTTTTTAAATCATTATTTGGGATTCTCTAGGTATACTATCATGTCATCTTCAAAGAATAAAAGTTTTGTCTCTTCCTTTCCAATTCTAATTCCTTCAATCTCTTTTTCTTTTCTTATTGCTGAAGCTAACATTTCTTTTCTTTTTTTTAGCCTTTTTTTCAAGGCAATGGGGTTAAGTGGCTTGCCCAAGGCCACATAACTAGGCAATTATTAAGTATCTGAGGCCATATTTGAACTCAGGTACTCCTGACTCCGGGGCCAGTGCTCTATCCACTGCACCACTTAGCTGCCCTGAAGCTAACATTTCTAATACAATATTGAATAGTAGAGGTGATAATGGACATCCTTGTTTCACCCCTGATGTTATTGGG
The DNA here is from genome assembly GCF_037893015.1 of Macrotis lagotis. Taxonomy (NCBI): domain Eukaryota; kingdom Metazoa; phylum Chordata; class Mammalia; order Peramelemorphia; family Peramelidae; genus Macrotis; species Macrotis lagotis. Next base: position 693,044,368 of record NC_133658.1, on the reverse strand, counting down.
CATGTCTCTAGCCTATCCCCATTGTATAGAATGCTTGTTGATGGTTTCAGATAGATGCTGCTTATTATTCTAAAGAACAATCCATTTAATTCCTACCGCTCTAGTATTTTTAGTAGGAATGAGTGCTGTATTTGTAAAAAGCTTTTTCAGCATCTATTAATATAACTATATGGTTTCTGATAGGTTTGTTATTGATATAATTAATTATACTAAGTTTTCCTAATATTGAACCAAACCTGCATTTCTGGGATAAATCCTACTTGGTCATAATATATTATCCTGGTGATAACTTGTTGAAATCATTTTGCTAAGATTTTATGGGGAATGACTGAACAAATTGTGGTATATGTATGTTCTGGAACACTATTGCTCTTTTAGAAACCAGAAGGGATGGGAATTCAGAGAAGCCTTGAAGGATTGCAAGAACTGATGGTGAGCAAACTGAGCAGAACCAGAAGAACAGCAACATGGGGTTGATGTTCAGGAACATGGGGTTGATTATCAATGGACTTGCTCATTCCAAAAGTGCAATAACCAGGGACAATTTTAGAATATCTGTGATGGAGAATATCATTGGTATCCAGAGAAAGAACTGTGGAGGTTAAACAAAGACCAAAGACTATTACCTTCATTTTCTTAAAGTTATCTTATATACTACATAATTTTGCTATCTCTAATATTTTATTTCTTCCTCAAGGATATTTTTTCTCTCAGCACATTCAATTTTGATCAATGCATAAAATGGAAATAATGTAAAGATTATCAAATTACCCTCTGTATGGGGAGGGGTAAGGAAGGGAGAATGGGGGGGGGAATTATAAAATTCAAAACCTTACAATAAATGATAGGTAGAAACTACTAATATATATATATATATATATATATATATATATATAATTGGAAGACAAAATATTTATATAATAAAAAATAGGAGTTCTGCCAAAATCCTTTTAATGATACCAACATGGTACTGGTACCTAAACCAGGAAGAACCAAAAGAGACAAAGAAATTTATAGACCAATCTCCCTAATGAATACTGATGCAAAAATCTTAAATAAAATTTTAGCAATTTTAGCAGTACATCAAGTTATTATTAGGATAATACACTATGATCAGGTAGGATTTATTCCAGTTAGGCAGGGAAAGTTCAATGTTAGGAAAACACTCAACCTAATTAAACATATCAATAATAAAACCAAAAGAAATCATAATCATATGATCATCTCAATAGATTCTGGAAAAGCCTTTGATAAAATACAATATCCATTCCTAGTAAAAATACTAGAAAGATTAAGAATAAATGGAGTTTTCCTTAAAATAATAAATAGCATCTATCTAAAAACCATTAACAAATATTATATGTAATGGGAATAAACTCAGAGCATTTCCAATAAAATCAGGGGTGAAACAAGAATGCTCATTATCACCATTACTATTCAATAGTCTTAGAAATGCTAGCTGTACTAATAAGAGAAGAACAAGAAATTGTTGGAATCAGAATTGGCAATGAGGAAGCCAAGCTTTCACTCCTTGCAGATGATATGGTGGTATACTTAGAGAACCTGAGAAAATCATGTTAAAAAATTCTTGAAACAATTAACAAATTCAGCAAAGTAGCAGGATACAAAATAAACCCACATAAATCATCAGCATTTCTATATATGAACAACAAAGCCCAAGAGCAAGGGATAGAAAGAGAAATTCCATTTAAAGTAGCTATAGACAACATTAAATACTCGGGAATCTACCTCCCAAGACAAATCCAGAAACTGTATGAACACAATTATAAAGCACTTCTCACTCAAATAAAGTCAGATGTAAATTATTAGAAAAATCTCAATTGCTCATGTTTAGATCAAGCTAATAACAAAAATGACAATTCTACCCAATTTAAACTACTTATTCAGTGCCATACCAATCAAACTACCAAATAACCACTTAATGAATTAGAAAAAATAATTCATCTGAGCAACAAAAGTTCAAGAATTGCGAGGGAACTGATGAAAAAAATGTAAAGGAAGGTTACCTAGCTCTATCGGATCTACAACTATACTATAAGGTGGCAGTCATCAAAACTGCCTGGTATTGGTTAAGAAATAGAGTAATGATTAGTATTGGATTAGGATAGATTCAAAAGAAACCACAGTAAATGATTATAGCAATCTATTATTTGACAAACCTAAAGACATCAATTTGTAGGATAAGAACTCACTATTTGACAAAAATTATTGGGAAAACTGGAAAATAGTATGGCTAAAACTTGGCATAGATACACATTTCATACCCTACACCAAATAAGGTCAAAATGGGTACAGGATTTAGACATAAGAGGTCACACCATAGATAAATTAATAGACCAAGAAATACCCTATATGGAAAGGGGATAAGCTTAGGACCGATCAACAATTAGTTACATTATAATCTGCAAAATGAATGATTTTGACTATATTAAATTTTAAAAAAATTTACATTAATAAAATCAATGCTGCCAAAATTAGAAGTTAAGCAGAAAGCTGGGAATCAATCTTCACAACTAGGAGTTCTGATAAAGGTCTCATTTGTAAAATTAATGGAAAATTGCATCAAATTTATAAGGTTACAAGTCATTTCCCACTTGATAAATGGTCAAAGGATAGGAATACACAGTTTTCAAATGAAGAAATTAAAGCTATACATAATCATATGAAAAAATGTTCCAAGTCATTATTGATTAGAGAAATGCAAATTAAAACAACAATGAGGTATCACCTCAGATTGACCAAGATGAGAAAAAGGGGAAATGATCGGTGCTGGAGAGGTTGTAGGAGGATGGGGACATTGATGCATTGCTGGAGTTGAGAACTGATTCAACCATTCTGGAGAGCAATATGGAACTATGCCCAAAGAGCAATAAAACTGTTCATACCCTTTGACCCAGCAATTCCAATTCTAGGTCTATATCCAGAAGAAATTATATAAAAAAGGGAAAATTCCTACATGTTCCAAATATTTATATCAGCTCCTTTTGTAATGGCAATGACTTGGAAATCGAGGGGATGCCCATCAATTGGGGAATGGCTAAACAAATTATTGTACATGAAACTATAGAATATTATTGTTCTATAAGAAACCATAAATGGTCAGACTCTAAAGACACATAGAATGACTTTCAGGATCTGATGCTGAGTGAAGGGAGCAGAACCACGAGAACAACATACACATTAACAACAACATTGTGAGATGATCAAACTTAATGTAAGCAGCTCCTCTCAGCAGTTCAGAGAGCTAGGAAAACTGTATTAGACCAGCTATGGACAATATAATCTCCATCCAGAGGAATAACAATACAGCAAAAAAAAAAAAAAAAAAAAAAAAAAGAAACAAAGAAAGAAAGAAAAACTAACCCTTCAGAATCTGATGAAAGCTTTATAAAAACATTATCTCTTTCTCTTAATTCTATCCTCATAACAAAAATGACTAATATGCAAATGTGTTTATTCAAAAAATGTGTGTACAGTGCTAACCTGACTCTTCACTGCTTAGGGGAGGGAGGTGGGAAGGGAGGGTGGAAGGAAATTTTGTAACTTAAAAATATATACGTGTATATGGATGAAAATAAATACATTTTTTAAAAAACTGTTATGGTGACAAGATGCTTAAAACACAGACTGAGAAGATAATTACTTTAAAACATCTACAAGCAGAGTGTCAAAAGCAAAAACCACAAGCTCAATTAGAATTCCTGGACAAAATGAAGGAAGAGTTTTTTTTTTTAAAGAGTTTTCATAAATGGAATAGAGTACTAAGGGGAAAACTGCAATAGAAATAAGAGTTATGGAAGAATTAGAAAATTCATAGCTTGGTAAGACAAGCAAAACTTTACAAGCAACAAACTTGCTGAACCACTAGCATAAAACAACAGAAATATTAAAGATAAAGTAAAAAAACTGAAAAAGACAATGATTTTGTTGTATCATAGCATAAACAGTTGACATGAAAAATAAATTGAGAGATAATTTAAGAATCATTGGACTAACTGAAATTCATGACTCCTTTCAAAAATAAAAAGAGCCTAGAAACAGTGTTATAAGAAATTTAAAAATCTGTGAAGACCTCTAAAAGCCAAAGTGCAAAGTGGAAGTCAAATGACTCCCCCCGTCACCTCCTGAAAGAAGCTCCAAAAGGAAAACTCCTACAAACATTACTGGTGTCCTTTGTACAGAAGTATCAATTTCAGCCATATTCTCTTTTTGGAGCAGTTAGCACAGAAAAAAAAAAATGGATCCTTTGCTAATCCCAGAAAGATTGAACCATAAACCGACCTTTAGAGATGACTGAGATCATTTTTCCCCAACCCAGGCCATAGTATAGGAAAGTGAAATTTCTCTATTATAAAATGCATTTTGACCTTTAAAACCTTAGCATGGGGGGGGGGGGTAGAAAAGGAAGAAGTTAAGGCTAAGTGAAGCAAGACACAGTAGAAAAAGGAAGAAAATCTAAAAGGGACTATTTCATGTATTCTCTTTTCCATCTTCCCTTTCTGTACCTGTCTATATCTAGCTGCCTGTCTATATATCTTTCCTTCTTTGTTTCTATATATCTTTCTATTTTTTTATCTAGCTGTATCAGTATGCATGTCTGCTATCAGTCTATCTTTCCTTCTTTTTTCTATATATTTTCTATTTATCTATCAGTATCTGTCCATGTCTGTCTCTGTCTATCTATCCTGTCTATCTATGTTTCCTTCTTTGTTTCTACATTTCTTTTTATTTAGTTATCTAACTGAATCAATAGCTATCTACCTGTTCCTTTATCTGCCTACCCCTTTTTATCTATGTAAAGAAAGGCCAAAAAGAAGATTGTCTACACCAAGGTTATATAAAGGGGAAAAAAAATATGGAATTAAAAGTCTTTTCTAATTTCATATCCAATTCTCTTCTCACTTTATTTTTTGAAGTGATTAGGTTTTTGTCTGTTTTGGGTTTTTTTGGCTAGTAAAAGTTTTGTGAGTTACTTTTTGCCAGATCAGACAAAAGCTCTGATCTTCTCCTGCCATCCCATTTAACAGAGAGAAAACTCAAATTCAGAGAGGTTATGCATTTTGCCCTAGGTCACCCAGCAAATGGGACTAAAACCAGGGTTCCTAACTGCCAGTCTTATTCTTTCCAGTACATCAGCTACCTGATGGGCGGTTGTTAAGATGACCAATTTTAATAGGGTTGTCTCACTCTGGTCTAGTCATGCTTCACAAGAAGAGGAATGAGCTAAGTATCATCAGGAAAGGGTTGCCCTGAGATGAACCTCAGAATTTTGTGGGTTACTTGTCTCTGGCAGATTTAATTTGGTGAGAAGATGCTTTTAAAAGTGGGTCTTGAATTCCATTAGTAAACCAGGTTGCCGGTGTAAAATAAAATAATGAAAACATCAGGCTTTTTAGTTCCAGCCCTTAGTCATTAGTGATAATTGGCTCATTTATATGTGATAGTTATGCATTTGTCAATGCATGACTCCTAACAGCTTAGTCACATAAATTTAAAGCAAAACTCCTATAATTTTGTATTCCCTTTTATCCTGGCTAGGAGCTACTTGAAGGGTGTGTGTGTGTGTGTGTCTTCTATGACAAGTGGTTGGCTTTATAGCAATTTCTTTATCTACCATTTTCCATTGGCTAATACAATTTGCATAACAAATTTATCTAGGCAAGTACCAGTCCAGACCTCAGAAATGACAGCCCTGCTCCATTCAGTACCAGCATTTTAATTTTGATCCCATCACTGGAAGGATCATCTTCTTTCTCTGTATTGCCATACCCTGGTCTAGAGTAGATTTCTTCATTTTCTTTGTTATTTCATTTTATGCATCTTTCAATTAAAAAACAAAATGGCTGCTTTTGCCTTGTCCCTAGGTTTCTTCCTGCTGTTTTTCTAAAATGTAGAGCTTATCAGCAAGTAGATTCTGGACTTATTTGCACTCATTTGGCAATAAAGATTTATTTATTTTTCTTTTGGTTTTACTGATGCCATTTTTTCTTTATACAATCCAGACAGTTCTCTATATCCTCCCTTCTACTCTTTCCCTCATATATAACCTTTCTTTGTAACAAAGAAGAGTAACATAGATAACATTTAACAAACCTTGTCTCCTACCTCTCTACTGAGAAGAGAGATATGTCATGCCATCTGTCCTCTGGACCCAGTTACCTGGGCATTATTGTTCAAGTGATTTAGCTGACTTCTATCGTCATCATTGTTATCATTTTAAATTATATTATTGTAGCTATTGTGTATGTCCTTCTCCCAATTTTTTTGAGTCATCTCATATTTCTGGGAGTTTTTCATATCTGTCATTTCTAATGGCATAATAATAGTCCATTAAATTTGTATGCCACAGTTTGTTTGGTCATTTCCCCCCATTGCCCCTAATCAGCACTTAGTTTCTAGTTTTTTTTCTTACCAAAAGAAGAGTTTTTAATGAATACCTTGCCCTATGTAGGAATTTTCTTTGTGTCTTTGACCTTCTTGATGTACAGGTCTAATAGTGGGATTTGGTGCATCCAAAGGAAAGTGATTGTTTTCTGTCAAGAATGTCATATAGTTTGGTGTTTTAAGCAGAATTATATCTAGGGTAGAGTGACTAGAACTTTGTGTCAGTGAACTGAAACTTAGATTGGCATGATTCCTCTCTTGGCATGTTTACTACCTTGGGTCACCTCACCCAATGGTCCTGTCCCTGTTCAATCTTTCTTCCTACTTACAATTCTAGCTTTGACCTTTTTTTGCATCTCCCAGTCACTAACTACACTCATAACTTCCCCGGGGCAAGATGATTTGGTGATATGTTTGATTCCAAAGTCAGAATTGATGCAAAAAAAAAATACATTTGAAATTATGATGCATAATTATCTCTTTCTGACCAACTCCCAAATGTTAGAAATATTTTACGACTAGGATTTTTTTAATTCTTCAACTACTAAAAATGATAAGCCTTTACCTTATTCCTCTGGTTAGCAATGAAATTCAACTTTAGAATCTTCCTGCTTTCCCTCTGAGCAGGAATGTTCATGAAGCTAAACATCATTTTGTTTGTTTTCTAATGTATTGATTATATCTCCCCTCAAGTCAACAATTCAGCTCTGGCATCCTATCCTTGTTTGGGGTTTCAAGGATGCTTAATTCCTCCCTGGCTTCAGCAATGTCAGTAAATAACAAACTTTGCAAAGATAAATACTCTAGCTGGATGATTGATAAAGCTCCCACAAATATGCTTCTTGGTCTTTTAAATCTTCTTGTATTTATTCTCAGGAGGTAGTGAGCAGAGCTAATACTTTCTGGAGCAGGATATAATAACCTTTATTTACATTACTTCAGAAATTTGCAATTTTAATTAAAATGAGCAGTGGTATCTCCAGTGACAGACTCTCTCTCCTTTTAAAATTTATTTGACCAGCGATTAGCTACTTTGGCTCTTTGAATTAATTAGTATCTCTTGAGCTAAAAGGAATTAATATATTAATAGAAATTCAGGGAGAAACAAAAAATACCAAAAAAAAAGAATTTTAGGTCTAAAATATTGTTTCATTAACATGTAATTTTACAAATAAATGTACAAATACAACTAAGATTGTTTTCTAATTGTGAAATTTTGGAATTCTGTAAATGTTTTATGAGAAACTCAGATACAGCTATGTGTTTCAAGGTTGAATTTCCCTGATGAGATTCTAATTTAGATTATCTAATTGATCATGTAAAGACTCCAAGGGCCCTACTCTGTTTTCACTTATGGTCCACTTGTAATCTCTCTTATCCCACTGGAGATCAGATTTTCTTATAATGTAAATTAAGAAGTAGCTCAGGAGGATTTGGGGCTTGCTTATATAAAACAAATACTCAGCACCACCATATGTTGCAATACCTTCCCAGGGAATGTCAGGTCTTTGAGAAAATAGAAGAGACCTGGTATGCCTGGGTTCAGAAGAGAGCAGAAGCAAGGAAAAGAGGATGATAAAGAGGGTGATGCCAATTCTAGTAGGAAAAAAAATAACAAACAGCTCAGTACGTATAATAATCTAACAAATATAAAAGATTTCACATTGACTGTAGGGGGCAAAAGTTAAACAGTCCTGATATGTGTCACTGTTGTAGATTGTAATAAATTTTAATCTTATATTAATCAATAGGTTCATATTAAAACATTACATAATTAAAATTAAAATAAAATAATATTGAATGTTATATTATTTTATTATTTCTGTGTTAATTTTCATGGATTTTTAGCAACATCAACAGTAATACCATCTGGAATATATAATAGTGCTTTAGGGTTTACAAAGTACTTTACATTTGCTATCTTATTTGATCCTCACAACAACTCTCAGGGATAAGTACTTTTATTATCATCTCCATTTTACAAATGAGGAAACTGAGGCTGAGAGAGTTAAGTGCCAAAAACACACAAGTATTTGAGACAGGATTTAGCACTCTTACCCATACATTACCCAACTGAAATAACAACTAGTAGGTAATTAAATAAGCACTTACTAATCCTTTAATATAGACAACTAGGTTCCACAATGGAGAGAGTACTATGCCTGTAATAAGAAAGATCTGAGTTCAAATCCAACCTCAGACACTTACTACCTGTACAATCTTGGGAAAAATCACTAGACCCTGTTTGTCTCAGTTTCCTCATCTGTAAAATGAACTAGAGAAGGAAATGCCAAATCATTCCAGTATCCTGTTCAAGAAAACCCTAAATGGGGTCATGAAGAGTTGGACACAATGGAAAAACAACTGAACTAATTATCTATCTATCTATCTATCTATTGCCTTTACATAAATTATTGTGATAGATATAGAAAATGCAAGCCTGAAGGAAACAACATAGTCTTTGCCCCAAAGGTTTTGCAGTCTATTAAGAAAAATTATTGGAAGGTGGCACAGTGGATAGAGCACTGGCCCTGGAGTTAGGAGGACCTAAGTTCAAATTCCATCTCAGACACTTAATAATTAACTAGCTGTGTGACCTGGGGCAAATCACTTAATCTCATTACCTTGCAACCCCCCCCCCCCGAAAAAAAATAAAAATAAAAATTATTGGGTCATAAAATGAGAGCTTCTGAGATGAAAGGCCCCTTAGAAGTCTTCCAGTTCAACTTTCTCACTGTTAAGGAAGAAGCTAATTCCCCAATAGTTAAAGGTGCTTAAGGTCACATATCTAGTTAATAACTGAGCCAAGACTAGATCTTTTGTCTCCCTCCTTGGTATTCTTTCTATTACTTGACCTTTCAGAAGCTAGGGACCAGTCTGGCAACCAAACAACTGTCTCAATTTTGCATCTGATAAATACTTTGCCAAGATAAATTCTCTGATTCAATATTTGATAAAACTCCCCCAAATATTATTCTTGTACTTTTGAATCTTGTATTTATTCTCAGGAGGTAGAGAGCAGAGCTAATACTTCCTGGAGTAGAAGCTGTCCAGGATGAGGGAAGTAATAATTCCACTGCACTTTTCTCATTTCCAATCCAATATGGACTGTTGTTTTTAGTTCTAGACACCTTGTTGTATAAAGAACTTAATGTACTAAAATGAATAGAGAAGTGAGTGATGAGAAGACTGAAGACCACATTTAGTTTCGAGACAAGACTTTGAAGGAAACATGATAATTGTCTGTGGGTATTTGATTACTTGTCCAGTGGAAAAGACACAAGACTTGTGTTTTGTGCCTGCTGGCTAACTTGTATTACTTATAACCTAATACTTGTCTCAGACAAACTTTGAAGAGGCAAGAGACAAAGATAAGTTCTCAGTTTATTTTACAGAAAGCAAGAGTTTAAATATCCTTAGTTCCAGGTTTACTCTCAATTCAGGTGCTAATTTCTCCAATTAGCAAATCAAACAAATGCCTCCAGCTCTAGCTCCTGGACTGCAGGTGATAAAGTTTACTTCCTCAGGCTAGTACTTCTCACACAATGCCCCAGGAAGTGGCAAGACATAAGGAACAGATGAGAAGATCCAAAGAGCAGACCCAGGTGAGCAGGCCTTTGATGTACCTGGGCAAGAGGACCTTTAAGTCATTTCCAGTCACACAATGACCTTCCTGTGACCCTCAACAGTCTCTTACAGATTTGCTTTTTCTTGGTTCCAAAGAATAGATCTAAAAATACTGAGTAAAAATTGCAGAGAGAGGTGAATTTGGGCTTGTTGTCAGAAACCTACCTAATATTAGAGTTATTTGGAAGGGAAATGAGCTATTTAGGAGGTAATAGTTTTCCTCTTATTGGAGGTTTCTAAAGCATAGGTTGGATGACCTTGGGTATAGAGGATGCTTGGTCCAACTTGGCAATTTTTATCATTCTCTAATTCTGTGAAAGATATAAGGCCATGAACAAGTAACGGGGGGGGGGGGGGGGGGGGGCAGAGCGCAGATGACAGTGTGAAGGTAGTAGCAATTTTCCGAAAACTCCCCCCACCCCCAAACTCCAAAAAACAACAAATTAGGACTCTAGTCAAAACTTAGAGAGGCAGAACCCACAGAAAGACTAAGTGATACATTTTCCCAGTCCAAAATAACTTAGAAGTTCCACAGGAAAGATGTGTTTCACCAGGACTGAGTGTTGGAACAAAGCCACAGTCACAGCCCAGCCCAGCCCAGCCTAGCCCAGCCCAGCCCAGAGATCACAGGCAACAGCTTCAAGGGATGGGGAGAGAATTCTGCTATACCAGAATGAGTGTGAAGTGAGGAGCATGGGCCGCAGAATCTGCAGCGGTAATCTGGAGAAAGCAGCCTGCACCCCCAGAGACAGTAAGGGAAGTCTGCAGAGATTTCTCTGCTCTCCCTGGGGTAGAATTCTGCTGCTCTCTACACTCAGATTCAGGTTGCAGTTTGGGCTTCCATACTAAGCAGCCAATTGGGATTCCTGCTTATCATCCCAGGGCAGGGGGAAATACAAAGGTCATCTATATATCAAAGCACAAGCAAGAGAGCATAAGAACTTGGAGGAATAAAGGTCCCAGTGACGCTCCCCCCCCCCAAAAAAAAAAACCCCAAAGTCTTGAAAGTACTGTCTTAGGTCGAGGAAATGAGTTAACAATAGAAAAAAGAAGAATCTGACCATAGAGAATTACTTTAGTCCTATGGAAGATCAAAACACATACTCAGATGATGACAAAATTGAAGCTTCTGTATCCAAAACCTCCAAGAGAAATAGAAAATGGGCTCACGCCATGGATGAGTTCAAAAAAGACTTTGAAAATCAATTAAGGGAGATGGAGGAAAAATTGAGAGGAGAAATGAGAGTGATGTGGAAAAATCATGAGAACCAAATCAACAGCTTGGTGAGAGATATACAAAAAATACTGAAGAAAATAATATGTTAAAAACCAGTTTAGGCCTCATGGAAAAAGCAAAACAAAAGGCAAATGAGAAGAAGAATGCCTTTAAAAGCAGAATTGGCCAGCTGGAAAAGGAGATAAAAAAGCTCTCTGAAGAAAATAACTCCTTCAAATGCAGAATGGAACTAAAGGAAGCTAATGACTTTGTGAGAACTCAGAAAGAAATAAAACTATACCAAAAGAGCCAAAAATTAGAAGAAAATGTGAAATATCTCATTGGAAAAACAACCAACCTTGAAAACAGACCTAGAAGAAATAATTTAAAAATTATTGAGCTATCTGAAAGCCATGATCAGGAGAAGAGCCTAGACTTCATTTTTCAAGAAATAATACAGCAAAATTGCCCTTAAATCCTAGAAGCAAAGGATAAAATGGAAATTGAGAGAATTTACCAGTTGTCTCCTGAAAGAGATACCAAAAGAAAAACTTCTAGGAATATTATAGCCAAATTCCAAAACTCCCAGATCAAAGAGAAAATTCTAAAAGCTGCCAGAAACAAACAATTCAACTACCATGGCACTATAGTCAGGATTACACAGGATCTGGCAGCATCTACATTAAGGACTTGTAGGGATTGGAATTTGATATTCTGGAAGGCAAAAGATCTTGGTTTACAACCAAGAATCAACTACCCAGCAAAACTGAACATCCTCTTTCAGGGGAAAAGATGGACTTTCAATGAAGCAGGGGACTTTCAAACTTTCCTATTGAAACAACCAGAGCGGAACAGAAAGTTTGATCTCCAAGTAACGAACTCTGGTGAACCATAGAGGGGGTGGAAGAGAAGGACTAACTATGAGGAACTTAATGATATTGAACTGTTTGTATTCCTGCACGGGAAGAAGATATTGATAACTCATATGAACTTCCTCATTTATAAGAGCTGTTAGAAGGAGCATATATAGACAGGGCAAAGGAATGAGCAGAATATAATGGTATAACTTAGTAAAAAAATGGAGTCAATGGGTGATAAAGGAAAGTACTGGGAGGAAGGGAAAGGAGATGAAGAAGAAGCTAAGAAATTTCACATAAGAGTCAAGAAAAAGCTTTTTCAATGGAGTGGAAAGGGGGAAGGGAAAGAAGGGGGAATGAGTGAGCCTTCATTCTCATCAGAAATGGCTCAGAGAGGAAATAACAAATACACTTAATAGGGTGAGGAAATCTATCTTACCCTAGAGAAAAATGAGAAGAAAGGGATGGGATAAGGGGGAATGGGGGGAAGGAAGGGGGGAGAATAGGTGATAGAAGAGAGGAAAGATCAAGGGAGAGGGTACTCAGAAACAACACACTTTTTGTACAGGGCCAGGATGAAAGGAGAGAGAGAACAGAACAAACAAGAGTGGGGAGAAATAGAGTGGAAGTACAGCTAGTAATAGCAACTGTGGGAAAAATATTGAAGTAACTTCTCTGGTGGACTTATGATAAAGAAAACAACTCACCCCAGAGACAGAGCCATTGGAATCTGAACACAGACTGAAGTGAATTTTTTTCTTTCTCTCTCTATTTTTGAGGTTCCTCATCTTCTTGGGGTGGGAGGGGGTTTATGTTTACTCTTATAATACATTCAATTTCAATCAATGTAGAGCATGGAAATGATATAAAGACTATCAGACAGCCTTCTGTGGGGAGGGGAGGGAAGGGAGGTGGGGGGGAATTGTAAAATTCAATACCTTACAAAAAATGATAGGTAGATACTACTATTATATATAATTGTAAAACAAATAAAATATTAGCAAAAAGAAAACAAGTAACCAAAGTCTGTATAATCTCCCAGAGGGAGAGGAACTCTAATTTTTTAGTATGGGTACTTTTTTAGAATCACACCACTAGGCACCAGCCTACTCTGTCTTCATCTGAGACAACTTTATATACTCTTATTCTGAGAGAAGTGGTCAGTATTAAGAACCATGGTGGGGCAAACTATGACTTCCCTCTCTTTTAGCTTTGAAACTGTGATTACCATTTTGGTGCCATCTTGATTGGATCTCAGTTCTCATGACTCTTAACCCGGGTCCTTTGCTACTATTTGGAAATTTAGAATAGCAGAAAGATCACTGCACTTGGAGTCAGTAGACCTGAATTCTCATGCTGACTCCACCTTAAATTTTATGTAAGACACTGAGCAAGTCATGACTTATTTTGCTCTATAAAATATGTAAGTAGGATTAGATGATCTCCAGCTTCTATAAATTTTTGAGTCTCAGTGACCTGCATCTGAAGAATACAAACATGAGGAAGGTCCATAAATCAAGGACAAAAGGAAATTGAACAATCAGAATGCTAGAAAGATTACATATAATTTATGCTGCTAGTACTTTCTCCTTTCAGATTATAGCTGATGACTACCAAATATTCTATTTTATTCTAGTTTAATCATTATGTTTTGATATATGTGCTCTGATATAACACATAATTATATATTGCTATATCATATTAATTATGTTATATATATACACACACACATGCACACACACATATATATATACATATATGTATATGTATATATATATATATATATATATATATATATATATATACATATATTTACAGATAATAAAACTGAGGTCAAATGGCCATTCAAGCAATAAGTGACAAGGTGATGATTTGAACTCACAGCTTCTTACTCTATAGCCTACATTTCTTGTAATATACCACACTACTCACTCTGGATAGTCATTAACTATAACTTGAAAAGAAAGAGTATTAGAAACATAAATTACATTTTATCTTTTTTAAGAATCTAGCTGATTCATTGTTCAACTTCATACACACGTGTGTTAGAAAGTTAAAAAGATAATATACAATTTCTATTAGTAGCATTCTAGTAGCATTATTTTCTTTTAGGCTATAGCTAGGCAATTAGGCAGTGCAGTGGATAGAGCACTCTTAGGTTTAGAATAAGGAAGACTCATTTTCCTGTGTTCCAGTCTGGCTCAGACAAGTCACTAACTGTGTGACCCTGGTCAAGTCACTTAACTCTGTTTCAGTTTTTTCTTTTGTCAAATGAAAAGGCAAATCACTCCAATATCTTTGCCAAGAAAATCTCATATAGGTTTGAGCATGAAGGATTGCTAGCCCTTTCCATATACTTTGAGATATCCTCATTACACAATACACAATTGAAAAAACTAACAATAACAACAATGATGGCTACCATATCAGATATAGATATAAATACAGATCTATATGGATATAATATAGAGATAGAGATTAATCCTCCATAAAGATAGATTTGAATTGGAGTTAATATTTATGGTTCTATAATTCCTTACACCTTCAGATCCTATTTATGTTGTGTGGACATAATGATAATCATCCATCAACCTCAAGTGTCAATGGGGTGAAGGCATTTTTGAAGTCTTTTCTGAGGTCTTTCACCTCGCATTTTAACCTTCAGACTGTGTGCATGTATGTGTGTGTGTGTGTGTGTGTGTGTATAGATAGATATATAGATATAGATATACAGATATAGATATAGATAGATATCATATGTATATATCACATTTGTAAGGCTGAATAGGGGCTGAGTCTTCCCACAAATAATCTGAGTCAGGGTGAATATGGAATTAGGAACCAACCCTTCCCTGCTTGTAGTTTTTGCCTGATCTGATCTCCTTGAAAAAGACCTATACTAACTCTCTGAAAAACAAGTACAAAAGAAGAATCTGGATATACACTGGCAAAAGATTCCAAACAAGGTATTTCTCTCTCCATTTTTTTGTCCCAGGCAAACTTGTAGTTATCTCTAGATTAGAATAAGAGTTTGATTCATTTTAGGTTAGAAATCTGTCTTTGCTTATTACTTCTCCGACTTATCACCTTGAGCTGACTAAAAATCATTATAGTAGAGTAACTAAAAAGTAATCTTTAGGGAAGAAATAATTCCTCTGCTGCCTTTTCTTATCTGCGCCACATGAAATGTTTGCATATTCCTTTTTCCTCTTATTGCCTTCACATTTGGCATTGCAAAGAACAGAGACCATACAATAAGGGTCAATCTCTTCTGATTTCCTTATATAATAATGGAAATAAATGACAGTAAGGAAAAGAGCAGAAAACCCAGCACTTTCACTCATTTCATCCTCTCAGCAATGCTGTTTGCTCCATACTATTATTATTCTCATTGCACTGAGGCAGAAGTTAAATGACTTAATTAGGATCACCTCAGCCAGCAAATGTCTGAGGGTTCATTTGAAAGTAGGACTTCCAGTTTCTAGGTCTATCACTTTCTGCTCTACCATCTAGTCCTTTGTGTTTTTGTACCTCTTTTAGAACCTGTAATAAACTTATTTGATCATTACTGGAATCTTTATCCTAAAATTTATATCTTTGCATCTGTTATTTGCCATTACCTCTTACCAGAGTAAGTCACTGAATACTTGGTGATTGGGAGGCTGGTTTTTTTTTTCTATAGGGTTTCCACTTTTGCTTAGCATCATCTAATGCCCAGTCTAAATTAGAATGTGTTAAAAGAAATTAGGTTCCAGCTAAAGGAAATCAGGTTAGGAGGTTGAAAAATCAAGTTCAAAGAGCCAAGGAAATATTATCTCATCTCTCTGGTAGACAAAGATCTGAGAAATTTATGCTTTGAAAGGATACTTAAGAGTGCCATGTGCAGTCACACATCATATGACATCTAGTGATTTGGAAAAGATGAAAGTCTGGCTTCTCAGACTATGCAAGCTGGCTCCAGACCTCCTTGGTAGAAAGAGGATTGACTACCAGGATCACTTTCTCTGTAGCTTCCACCTGCTCAGCCAAGCACTCCCTCAGTAACCTACCTCCTGGAAAAGTTTACAAGAACTGAAACAGAATGAAGTAAGCAGAACCAGGAGAATAATTTCTATAATGATATTAAAAAGATAAACAACTGTGAAAGATCTTAGAATTCTGATCAACAAAATGACTAAATTCCAAAGGACCAAAGATGAAGCAAACTACCCACATCCTGAAAGAAATGTGAAAGAGTCAGGATGCAGAATGAGACATGTATAGTTTGGGCATGACCAATGCATTTTTTGTTTTGCTTGATAATCCATATTGGTTATAAACTTCCTGGCTTCCCCATTTGATTACAATTTCCTTAAGGGAAGGATTATTTTTTATCTCTCTTTGTATGGTAAGCACCTCTTGATATTTTAGTACTTCATAAATGTTTATTTATTGATTTCCTCACCAGTGAAGGGGGTAGTCATGAGGATAGGTGAGAGGGAGGGATACTAGTTTTCTTTTAATTAAAAACTTTAAAAATCATATATATATATATATATATATATATATATATTACAAAAAATAACAACCATCTATCTTGAGGTTTTTGTTTGTTTGTCTTAGAGGGTATTTGTTTTAGATAGGAGCCCTTTGTTACTTTTACTGCTATAGTTTGTTGGAGTTAGACCTTTCCATGTACTTTGAGAGGTTAGTGGTTATGCCCTCATTACACAATAAACCAACAATCTAGATGTTAGATGACACCTCAAAGTTTTACATGAGACTTGGAGTAACCAAGCAGAAGTGTTCAGGTCCAGGCCTCTGGGCTGCCCTATCTCTCAATGTAAAAATGATTTGCCCTTTTCAGTTGCATGTTATGATTTGTTTCCAATTCACAATACTGCCATTTTGAGTCTGTTTCATGGCCCTTGGTGAGAATGAATTTGGGAGCCCAGAAGCACTTAGCCCATATATTCGCTGTCCCTTTGATGTAAAATTCAAGTAGCACCACATATCACAGATTGGAAGCCTTGAAAGCTAACATTTTTCACATGTTTTGTTTAAAAATGTGATGGGTCAGCTAGGTGGTGGCTCAGCAAATAGAGTGCCAGGACTGGAGACAGGAAGATTCACCTTCATGAGTTCAAATCTGGCCTCAGATACTTCCTAGTTCTGAAATTTACCTATTCTTTGCTTCAGTTTCCTCATCTGCAAAATGAACCTGAGAAGGAAATGAGGAAATGACAAACTACTGCAGTATCTTTGCCAAGAAAACCTTAAATGGGATCAAGAAGAGTTGGATATGACTGAAATGTCTGAAAAAACAACATGATTGAAAGAGTAGATCTAGAGACTAAATATCTAAATTTTATAATAGTTCATATTTACATGGTCCTAAAGAGCAAAACAAAGTATTTTCCATGCATAATTCTTTTGATTTCCATGAGAGCTTAGTGAGATAGTATGGTATTCATATTTCCTTATACAGGGTCAACTGGGAATCAGAGCAATTAAAGTGACTTATCCAGGTTTACACAAGTAGTAAATATCCAAGGTGGGATTCTAACATCTTCTTAACTCTGAAATCTAGAATTTTTCTTCATTATATCACTGACAAGAATTCAGTTCTCCTCTTACTCTCTGTGGAAAAGGTCAATCTCCTTTTCTATGGCCTGGTTTCTCATCTGTAAAGTGGGAAGGGTGAACCAAATGACTGTTAGGGTCACTTCTAGCTCTAAATCTTACAATGAAGAAATAGGATTCAAAGAAAGGCACAAACGAATATTGGATATTTTTTTACAAAAGAAAGAAAATTATTATGTTTGGAGATTACTAGACAAATAAAAGTTTTCTTCAAAGGTCAGTCAGTGAATGTCCCTGGCAGAGTTCCAAGATCTCCCAGGGTGTAGATCCTCGTTGACTATAATATTTGGCAGGTTCCCTCATATTCTTTATCTTTTTCATCCCAAAATAAAATAAAATAAAACCCATAGTCTCATGATCCTTCTTTACTCTTTCAGCTGCAACTCGTGAGGGGATTTATTGAGAAAACAGGAGTTGGTGGCATTTTGTTATTAGAGTATTTATCATATGGTTATGGGAGGCTAGTAATTTATGAGCCTTGCTAGCAAAGCCAGATCAATACAGAGATAAATGTGCTCAGTGCAATAGAATTTATATCATCCACATGATAATTGACCACTGTGTCATACATTCAATCATTCATCTCATTATCTGATATTACTAGCAAGAAGGCTAAAATATATGTGATTTATTAAGGCACACAAGTTTGAAACCTATGACCCATTTAACCTGTTACATGTCCTTGGCTTCACAATGTGCAGTTGTTGAACTGCAACAATGAGATCCTACCTAGACAGTTAGGTAGGTCTCTCTTTTGGATCTAGCCTTCTCTTGTCAAATTAGACTCTATAAAGAAAAATAGGACTTAATAGTTCCTTCCTTCCTTCCCTCCCTCCTTCCTTCCCTCCCTCTCTTCCTTCCTTCTCTCATTTCCTTCCTTCTTTCATTTCCTTTCTCCCTTCCCTCATTCCCTCTCTTCCCCTCTCTCTCCCTCTCTTGCCTCATTCCTCCAACCCTGCCTCCCTCTTCCCCTCTCCTTTTCCCTCTTGCCCTGCTTCTCATTCAAAGTCTAAATTAAGAGCAATAAAAATAAAGAGATAAACAAGTGGGCCAGGGAGGGATATTCCCATCACCACTGGATTATTGCTGTATGTGGAGTTGATGAAATAGCTCCTTTGCTGCACCTGTCTGATACATGTGACAGGCTAACACCTTCCAAGCTTAATGCTTGGAACTAGTATTGCACACTTAGAAGGGTAGAGCACATGTGAGTGGGGGTGGTGAGTTAGGGAGACAGAGAAAGGAAAATGGAAAATTAAGCACTGAGAATCTACCCAAAGGGTTTATCTCCTTGGTGTAATGGGAATTTTTTCTCTCTTCTTTGTCCACTCTCTTGCAGAGGATTCATTACCCATGATGTCTGTCTTCAGAACCATTCTCCTTGCAGTGGTTAATCAGAATCCCTATTATTCGCTAAATTAAGGTCTCCAGGCTGAGATTTCCTTTCAGAAAGGATTAAAGTCTCCGATGAGACTCTGATATAATAGATGGAGCTGTTCTGCTCCATCATGTCAATGATTGAGTATTAAGGGGTCCCCAAGCTCCTGTTGGCAGTTAGTATCTTATTCACTTCCTTTTCTAAAAAAGAAAAATATTTTAAGAAAATTTAGTGCTTGTGAAAGGCACCAGGTGATTGGCATCCCCAGGGAGCAAAATTTTATTTCTTGGTCTGAAAGCACGGTGTAGCAGCTTTTCCTCTTGGTACTGCAGCTTCCTCCTAGGCAGAAAGGAAACCATTTCTCTGGAGAACAGTTCAGGAATCACACTATTTCCATTCTAAGCATTGTTCTGAGATGATCAACAAAGGGATCTCCTGGTGACCATTTTTTTTTTTTAGGTTTTTGCAAGGCAATGGGGTTAAGTGGCTTGCCCAAGGTCACACAGCTAGGAATTTATTACGTTTCTGAGGCCAGATTTGAACTCAGGTACTCCTGACTCCAGGGCCGGTGCTCTATTCACTGCATCACTTAGCTGCCCCCCCCCCCCCCCCCCCCCCCCCCCCCCCCCCCCCCCCCCCCCCCCCCCCCCCCCCCGTGACCATTTTAATAGGGATTTGAGAATAATGACCTTCTGTCTGTTGAAACTGGGACTGGGAAAAGTATTAAATTCAGATTTCCTCCAAACCTTTAGCGCTTTCTACTATTTGATTAGTCACATATTTTAATCAAATGTTATAAAAAGTCTACTTAGATAATCTTTACTAGTCTGGTTCTCAAGAGGCATTGTATGTAGTGTGGTCAGGAAGACTAGATTCGATAGTCTGAAAGACCTGTCTTTATATTTCTGACCTTTGCTCTGTGATTATGTGCAAATCACTTTACCTCTCCCAGATTGTAGAAGATTCAAATTAATATATGTAAAGTGCTTTGAGGGGCAGCTAAGTGGTTCGGTGGGTAAAGTACCAGCCTGGAATCAGGAAGACTCATTTTCTTGAGTTCACATCTGACCTCAGCTACTTCCTAGCTTTGTGACCCTGGGCAAGTCACTTAATCTTTTTTACCTCAGTTTCCTTATTTATAAGATGAGCTGGAGAAGGCAAATCATTCCAGTACCTCTGTCAAGAAAATCCTAAATGGAGTCAGGAAGAATCAGACAAGACTGAAATGGCTAGATGATGATAACAAAGTATTTTGTAAATCTTAAAATACAATAGAAATGGCATTTATTTTAAATGGCATTTATCTTCTTTATTATTATCAAGAAGTCTACATTAAATGATTGATCTACAATCTTGCCCAGAGTTACCTTCTATCGATCCCTTTTAGATTCCATTTTCCATCTTTGTTACTTTGCACTGGCATTGCACCAGTATTCCAAACCTTAAATCTTTTATCCTCAATCCTCTGTTCTTGAAATTCCCTCCTTCCTCACCTAATGGATCTCTGGCTTCCCTGAAAATGCTACCCTCCAGAACCCTTCTTCCATAAACTATTACCCAGTTTGTATATATTCTAGATATACTTACATTAATACATATTGTCTTGTAGGCAAAGACTGTCCTATGTTTATTGATGTATCTTCAGTCCTTAGCTCTAGTCTGATACTTAGTAGGTGCTGATTGATTGTATGATAATTTTACATGGACTTTGTAAAGAGAAAAATTTCCTGGAATACAGTTAATGAATGTTCTCACACCCACCTGAATGTACACAGAGAAAGTGAAGCCTATCTTAGGGAGAACTGGATCATCACCAAATAGTATTAGCAAAAATTTTGTGGAAAGTACTGTATTTCAATATTATTTTATTCTTACTCCAGTTATCTTGCTGCTACCTCTAGTGTTCTTAACTGAGGTCATAGTGATGCAGGGAGATGATGTGGAGAATTATGAATGTGGTGGAAACAAAAATCTGTGTCTTAAATGCTATTGGGTCTTGTTGAATGGGGGGAAGTTCCCCACTCTTGAGACATAAACTGTCCTCCTGTTGATTGTGTCCTGCCTATCTTGTCCCCATTTTACCCTTCACTTGACTTTGGCCTGGATGCTGGCACAACAAGAAATGACATGTTGAACTTGGAAACTGAGAACCTTGGGACAGGAAGGACCAGTACATAGCTTGCCATTGGAAGTTACCGGTGTGAGACCACTCGCCTAGCATCATCCTCTGTCCAACCTACCATAGAAGGGTATTTAACAGGATGGACTGCCCCTTTGAGCTCTCTTGCTTCTTGTGGCTACCTATCCAGAAGGATGGATGGGGCTTTCTCTTGTCTTTCCTTAATCCATGTGGAGCACCAAGGACCTCACCATGTGGCCTAGTTAAACTAAGCCCTGTGGCTGCCTGCCTTTCTGTCTCTGTCTGTCTGTCTGTCTGTCTGTCTCTCTCTCTCAGACTTCACCTGACATGACCTCAGGGTGCTTACTGCTTTTCTTACTAATTTTGGCCAATGTACCTTCTAACAATATTTTTTCCATAATAAAATTATGAGCAGTTTTAACATCCCAGAGAGCTGTGAATTCCTTAACCTTTTCAGTGGTCTTAAATTTTCTGTCTTCAATCTCTAAATCTTTAAAAATCTGTAATAATAGTTGCCTCGATATTTTTTCCAACAATCTTTTGGAAACATTCTTCAGTTGCTTTGTTTGCCTCATATGGACTATATTATGGAATTAATGCCATTGGCTCATTCTGTGAAAGCTCAAAGTTAGGTGAATCAATTAGTTAAAGTGAATCAACTAGTTCCAAAGGAGCAACAGGTAAAAGTTGCAAAGAAGGAAATGTAAAGACAAAGTTCCTAATGATTAAGAGCTAAGGAAAAATGAAATGGGCTAGAGAGAGAGAGAGAGAGAGAGAGAGAGAGAGTATTATAAAAATATAGCTTTATAACTAGAAGGTACTTTAGAGAAGATTTAATCCAAACTTATGTTCCTATATATGAAAAAACTGAGACTCAGAGAGGTTAAGTGACTTAGTCATGATCACACAGAAAGTAGCAGTTGAGCTGGCTTGTTCACACATGGTTAGAACTAAATTGTCACCTTCAGCTTCCATGTTCTGTGATTTTGTAATATAGATGATCCTTTCCCTCCAGGGAATTGTTGGATCAGAATCTGGAATCCTAGGCTTTAGTATGGTTCTAGAAAGGTACAAACTAACTTTTATGATGATGAAGAAGCCTCTTAATAAAATGTAAACAACCCTGAAGCCCCCCAGACATTGAATAAGATAATTTCTAAGGTCCATTCCTATTTTAGCATCAGTGGTTACCTCTGTAGGTTTCTCTTAAAAATCTAACTCCCCACTGACTTCTCTTTTGGATTTACCCATAGCAAAGTTCCTTTACTGTTTAAAATACCCCATATTTGGTACTTGATTTTATTCTTCCTCATGTCTTCTCTCCTTATTTTAGGTGAACAGAGTTTATCTTGTTAGAAACTTATTTTAAATCTTAAGCACCCTGAAAGACAAAAGTTAAGTCTTTCACTTCTAGTGTGTCCTTCACAGTGCTTACCACACAATAGGCTTTGAGGCTGAACTCAATTATTTTGTTCCAATCAGATACAAAAGGACTGAAGAAGGTAGATAATTAAGGAATAAAGAGGGTTGTGGATTTGCTTAGTCTACGAAGGCAAGTGGTATCTGGAGTAGAATTAGAATTCATGCCCTCAGGGTATTTGAGCCTGGCCTGTGAAACAAACCATTATTGTTTGTCAAAATTGAAATTGATTTTAAATCAAGGGAATTAGCAAGACTTTCAAAAATAGTAATGCCCAAGGATTCTGATGATGGAATTAAAATTGCAGAAGTTTTTGGTAAATTGTCCAACTCTAAAGTTTATATCTCTTTTTTTTAAACTGTTGCTTAACTCTGAATGACTGTCAATTACAGACACCAATATTCCAAACCTTAAATCTTTTATCCTCAATCACCCTACTTTACCCCAAATCCCTTTCTCTTGTCATAGGACCTTACCTCAAACTTTCCAGAGAAGATTAAGATCATCTAGTCTGAGTTCCCTCATATCCTTTCTTCCCATCTTCATTTATCCTTCATCTTTTGCCCCATGCTAAGAGGATGGCATAGCCTTTCTCCTTGGAAAACATAATGTTGCTCCGTGTGACTCATCTCATATTCTCCCTTCTCTTTTAGCATGATTAATCAACCATTCTCTCTCTCTTTATCTTCAATTGCTTCCTCCTGAAGATCTACCTTATTCTTAAACATATATTACCTTTCCCATGCTCCACAGAACTCAAATTAACATGTTATTTTTGTTGTCCCTTTCAATGCTAAAACACAAAAAAGAATAGACTTCATTCACTGCAGCCATTTTCCTGCTAAGCATTCACTCTTCAACCCTTTGTAATCTACCTTCCCTACAAACTTTTTAATGTTGCCAATGAACTCCCTATTAATAACTAATTCAGTTGAATTTTCCTTGACCCTTCTTCTCCACCCCACTCCTACTGCATACTCTCTCAGCCTTTGGTTTCCAAGGCACAACTCCTTTCCAAATCCTTTTTGTACTCAGTTCTTAAGCTTTAGCATCCCCCAAGGTATTCTGGGTCTTCTTATCTTCTCCCAATAGACTCTCTCATGATGACCTCCTCTAGTCTGATGAATTCAATCTACCATAATGTGGGATTATCCCACATATTTATATCTTAATCTTTCCCCTAAACTATAGTTCCATATCTCCAACTGCTTGATGAACAACTCCATTGGTACTTCAAACTCAATGTCTAAAAATGTATTCATCACAGAGTAATAACATAGAATGGAAAGAGCACAGGATTTAGAGGGAGAAGATTTGTGCCTCTCTCTCTTAATTCCTCTGTGATCTTGGACAAGTCTCTTTTAGGATTTTAAGTCCCCCATCAGTAAAATGAGGATCTTGATGTGGTTGGCCATTAAAATTCTTCCTAGCTCTAAATATGTAATCATATGAGTCAGAAACAATAAATACAATGGGGCAGCTAGGTGGTACAGTGGATAGACTCAGGCCCTGGAGTCAGGAGAACTTGAGTTCAAATCTGGCCTCAGACACTTAATAATTACCTAGCTGTGTGGCCTTGGGCAAGCCACTTTCCCCCATTGCTTTACAAAAAAAAAAAGAAATAATAAATACACAAATAAATCATTGAGAATATTTCTTTAGTGCTTATTTTGTTGTGGAACTAGTACATTACAATTATTATCTTATTTGATCCTCATAACAACCTCATAACAACAGTAGGTGCTATTATTATTATCCCTATTTTGCAGGTGGGAAATTTGAGGCAAATAGAGATTAAATTGTAGCTGCAGGTTTCTGGGGTCACCAATTAAAGACAGAAATTGAGAGTTACTGAAAGACAAAGGAATTCAAGTGCTCACTGGGATTTTAAAACAGTTTAGGATTTTATTACAAATTATTACAAAGTAAATAGGTTAAAACTTTTCCTTCTCCCAGAGAATCAAGTACTTTAGGACAGGGTGAATAACAAAAGTCTAGGCAAGGTTGCTTGGGAGATAGAGACAGAGAGAGAGAGAGAGATAAGTCAGGGAGAGCTAACTGGGTCAGAGATCTGACTGGGCCTGAGAGGAGGTCCAGCCCAGGTTTTATAGCCTTGCCCATTATCTAAGGGCAAAAGGAGAAATCCCTCCCACCTTATGTGACCAAAACCAGGTAGAAGGTTGAAAGCTGGAGGTTGGGAATGAGGAGACAGGATACAAATTTTTCATTTAACAATGCAACAATAGAAGTCAATTCACGTATCAAGAGAAAAGAGCCTTCTACCCTTTAACAAGATTTAACAGCATTAAAGGTTGCAGAATTTGTTTCTGATTATAAATTTTCTCCACTCATAATTCTCTGCATCAAAATAACTTGTCCAGGGTCACACAGCTAGTAAGTTTCTGAAACCTGTTTTGAATTCAGGTCTTTTCAACTCCAGTTCCAGTGTTCTTAGCCACTGTGCCATCTAAATACCTGATCCCCCCCCATCCCCACACTCCACCCCCCCCCCACAAAACCATTCTCTCATCCAAAATTCCAAATATTTTTCAATTTTCCAAAGACAACAAAGGTTTTGTCTGACACCTTTCTAAGCTACTGCTTCCTATTGGTAAAATATGATGTCAGCTAGGAATAAAGGTAGGTCTTTCTATACTTTAATTAAATGATGTAAGGCTGTGACTTCCTACCTAGAGGGTAGGTTCAGTTTTCCACTAGTATTGTAACCAGCCAGCATTGTTCTCTAGCTACCTTTGCCTCCAATGCTGATTTCTTCTTCCATCAATCTTGGGAATTTCTAAAGAGCTAGAGAGTTTGAAGTGCCAAGAGCTACAAAGGACCCCTTTCCTAGAACCCAAGCAGCAAGGGGATGCTACTCAAGTAGCAGAAGTAGGTTGGTAGCAAGAGAAGAGTAGGCATCCAAGAGAGACTAATAGAGGAAAGATAGGATTAATTTGGTTATGCTAAATAGAAGTGAAATGAGAAATGACTAATTATCAGTCTTGCAAAAATTTATCTATGTCCCACTGAGGCTTGCATATTAGTCTTTCAGCTAACTATACTAGTGGTGATGTATGAGCTATTGAATTGTTGTGGTCATTCTGTCATGTGTGTTATGATTCTCTTGTGCTTATCTTGGCTTACTTCAAGTTGGAATAAATTTCCTGTCCTGAACCCAATTTGTAATCCTACATTGAGTACTTTCTTTACTTTTCCCCTTTTTGGAGAAATCCTAGAATAGATTCAAAAATAGAAATGTCTGTATCTTAGTCTGATAGTTTCTGTGGTTGAGTACTATTTCTGCATAGAGAAAATAGTTCCACAGTTCTTAAAAAGGTTTTCTCCCCACCCCACCCCCCAAATCCTCTTTCCTTACCTGTTGAATTATTGACCTTGACTATATTTCTTTGATTTACCTTCTGTCATCTTCAGTCTCAAGTTGAATTAACTTCTTGACACTACAGCTGATCTCTAGAACAATATTTAGGTCTCTGTTGACCTCAAGCTATTTGACAATCTGTCTTAGAAATCACCTTCTTAAGGTCTTTCCTGACTGCCAGCATCTCGGAAAGGTGCTAGTTTGCATTTGATAACAAGAGCATGCCCTAGGTCTTAAGAACAAATGTGCTTTGTCTGACTGTAAACAACCTTTCATGTATTCAACTGAGCCAGGTCCACAGAGGTACTGTCAAGGGAGCTAGGCATCATAGTTGAGAGATGCTGAAGGAAACAAAGGTGTGCACTGAAAACAAACTTGTATAAGGAACAGTTGAGATATTGTGACTCTTCAGCTGCTGTCCTTACTAAAAGCAAGTAGCCTGGAGTTTTATTAACCAACCTATCCACATGAAAGCTACCTTTGAGGCTAGTGATCTGATAGTAACCATACCTCAATTTTAAATTTTCTAGAAGGTAGATGTGGTGGACTTCTCTGATTTTGCAGCTCTTTATGAAGAACTATATAATTTGAGAAAATCATTCTTTTCAACATCTGCTTTTCTGTTCCCAATGAGGCTCCTATGAATTTGTGTGCCTCCCTGTAGGTCAGTAGTTCTTAACCTGAGATCCATGGACCACCAAAGAGACTTTGGATATGTTTCAGGGGGGTCCATTCATTTAGATGAAAAAAAAATTATATCCTTATTCTTACTAACCTCTAACTAATATTCCTTCAACTATGAATGTAAGCAACAAGCATTCTGAGAAGAGGTCTAAAGGTTTCACTGGGATTATCAACAAACAAAATTATTGAAAGGCCTTGATCATTAGAGCGAAGGTAGCCTATATTGTCTTTTTTTGTTTGTTTGTTTCCAGAGGAAAAAAGAAGCCTGGGAGTAAAGGGAGGTTCCGTTTTGTGTTTATCTATCAAAAGAAGAAGGAAATGGAGGAATTGGTCCAAATTGGTTATATTGCTCAGAGTGGGACTGCTGATGAGAATGATTCCCAGGCCCATCTTCCCAGACTCATTTTTGAATATATGACCCTGAAATGTTAGCAAAAACAAACAGGCAAAGAGACAATAGCATCTCAGATTCTGTGTCCTGTCTGGGCCTCAAGGTTATTTTCCTGACTTCAAGTCTCAGGAATTTATATTCTTGACACTCTCTGTTTTCTCTCTGGCTCTAATATGATCCTCGTGTTTTCCCTAGTACTGCCAGAGCTTTCAATTCTTGTTGGTTTGCCTTTTGTGTGTCTATCCAATTCCCAGGATCATAGAATAATAGATTTAGAGCTGGTGTGTCTGTGTGTGTGTGTGTGTGTGTGTGTGTGCCATAGAGATAATCTAGTCTAATACTTTCATTTTACAGAAGAGGAAACTGAGGTCCAGACAATAGAAATGCCTTGCCTAACATAATGCAAATAATAAGTGATAGAGACAGGGTTTCAATCCAGGCCCACTGACCCCAAACCCCATTCTCTGTCAACTATTACATGCTGTTTCATGGAAAATGTACTTAGAATTATATGATTATCACTCTAGAAGTTAATGAAACTATAAAAGTCATCCAGCCCAATGCCATCAGCATCTGAGTCTCAGACAAGTTAATTAATTTGCCCAGTGTCACATAAAGTAGTATGATTATTATCTCTATTTTAAAGATGAGAAAACTGAGGCAGAAAGAAATGAAATGAATTGTTCAGGGTCACACAGACTTTTTTTTTTAAGTCTGAGACTTAACTCAGTCTTTCTGACTTTTCACTGTGCTACCCATCAGGTTTCTTTTTTCTATTCTCTCTATTTCTGTTCTCTCATTCTCTTGTGCCCTGACATATGCATTGTGAAAAGAAAAAGATATTTTACAAAACAAAGAGATCATTTGGTTTTCTTTAAGATTAATTACCTAATAGACATTCAAGGTGAGAAAACATCCAAGCCCTGTAGCCATATGAAAAATAGTCCTGATCACTAATAATTAGAGAAATTTAAATTAAAAGGAATTCTGAAGTTCTACTTTATGCACATCAGCTTGATAAAGTTGACAAAAAGGGCAAATGACAACTATCAGAGTGACTGTGGGAAAACAAGAACATTGATGCACTTTTGGTAGAGTTATGAATTGGTCTAACCATTCTAATAATCAATTTAGATCAGTGTCTCAAAAGTTGTTAAAATGTTAAAATGATAACCACTTTTACCCAATGGTAACACTACTAGTTCTTATCCCAAAGAGATAAGGAAAGAGAGGAGGAAAAAAAAATTGGAATCAGAGAACCTGGGGTTAAATTCCAACTCTGATGCTCCTATTACTTAAATAAACTTGGTAAAACCATAGCTTCATTAAACAATGCCATTTTCAGGCTTAAATATAAAAAATTAGGGAAAAAAGTCCTATATTAACAAAAATTATTTATAGCATTTTTTTTGTGGTGACAACTGGAAATTAAGGGGATTCACATCAGAAGGTGAATTACTGAATAAATTATAGCACATTAATATAAAGAAATACTATTGTATCATAAGAAATTACAAAGAGAATAATTTGGAAGATTTGTATGAGTTAATACAGAGTGAAGTAGGCAGAACCAGGTGAATAATTTATAACATTAACTCTGTAAAAATATACAACTAACTTTGAAAATCTTAAGAACAGGGATTAGTACATTGTTCAATTACAGTTCTGGTGGATCAACGATGAAGAAAACTGAGAGAGGTATGTTTATATACACACACACACACACACAGAATGGTGCAAGCATATTTGGGCATGGGTCACAAAACCAAAACAAAAGCACTTTTTGTTTGCTTGTTTGTTTGCCTAGGTGTTTTGGTTACAAAGTTTTCTCTTTCTTTAGGAAGATGGGAAAGAGAAAAAAGTGCTTATTAATTGAAAAATAATTTTTTACAACTAACTGCTTAATTTATTTTTAGTCTCTCAGGTCGATTTCTTTTTGTCCACACACACAGGCATAGTGATTCTGTCTTTTCAGGGTAGCTATAAAAAACCTACATATAGCTTGAAGCTTACCCTGAAGAAGAGATATTTCCTTTTCAAGAGAAGGCACTGTGAACTGTTATACTGAAGGAGACAGGGTGAGTGTAGATCATAGAGGGCATTCTTCTTCCAATGATTTGGCCATCCTCTTCTCCTACTTCTATTTGATGATTGCTGATGCTGTAACTTTATATAATACAATAATAGAGCAGTAATGTTTTCTTTAGTGTGAATTGGAATATTTTAGAATGCAGAGGAGCCTTCAGTAGGAGAACCAGAAAGAAAATGAGAAAAAGGCACAAATCCTGAGTCTTATCTACCTTCCCCCATGTGTGTAATGAATGAGGGGTTTTCACCATTGTGGTCTCATTGCATTTCTCAGCATTATTTTTCTTGGTCAAATGTCCCTATTTGACTGTGATTCTTGATAAATCACCTCCCCCCATTCCATTCCCCTCCTCCTTCCAAGCATCTGATTTTCTTGTAACAAAATGGCAGTTTTCATGTATAGAACTGCTGTTTCTTCAACAATGTTATCATGTTGGAGCCAGAGGATGTATGGCTGCCATTGGTTCCTTCTGCAAGGAGGTGCCTGCTTGTTCTTTGTTAATGAATGCTTTGGATTTTTTTTTTGACTGGTAATTGTGGGAAAGTGGAAACAGTGCTTAGGAACCAGGCTGTTAAGAGAACAGCAAATGGTTGCAACCTGTGTTTAATGTGGTGACACTAATGAATTCTGAGAATTAATTTTCAGCCAAGAAAGCATGATGGAAGGTACTAGAAATTCAAATGAGGTAATAGATTGACTTTCATCAAGGCCAGCATGAATTTGCATCTCTTGCTTCCTTTCTTATTTTTCCTTCATGTTCAAGCAACCTATCATGTACTTGTCATTCCCAGGAGTTTATGTCACAACCATGAAGGAACAGCACCAAGTATGAATGGGAATACAATTACTAACAGGTCCCTTATAGCTCTAACAGTCTATAGTCTTTCAACATATGCCTTAAAGGATTGTTTTGCAGCCTGAATTGTGAATTGTTTTAATAATAGATGACATTTAGGTAAAACTTTAAGGTTTGAAAAATAGTTTACACATTTTCTCATTTGATCCTTGAGATAGGTGCTATATTACAACCATTTTACAATGGGGATAACTGAGGTTAAGAGAATTAAGTTACCACAATCATACAGATGGTAGATATTTGAGACAAGATTCAAATTCAGGTCTTCCTGCCTTCAATTCCAGTGTACTAATAGTTTTATGCACCTTGCCTCCAAGTAGAACCACAGAGACACCAGAACATAGACTTTACTAATCAAGTGAGGTTAAAGAATGGGTCTAAATCAGATACAATAGGAACAATGAGATGACAGAG
The DNA here is from genome assembly GCF_037893015.1 of Macrotis lagotis. Classification (NCBI taxonomy): domain Eukaryota; kingdom Metazoa; phylum Chordata; class Mammalia; order Peramelemorphia; family Peramelidae; genus Macrotis; species Macrotis lagotis. The sequence continues at coordinate 693,013,890 of NC_133658.1, read as the reverse complement.
GGAAACGGAACATATTGCTTTCAACTTGAAGTATTGTCATCACTTAATGAATTCCATGTTCTACCTTTCCTTGGAAGAGAGTCCAGTTGAATAGATAAAGGAAAAGTAGTCTTGATCACAGCATTCCCTGGATTCAGAAAGCATTACTTTACTGCATTGGCAATTTTCTACAGGCATTTCCAAAGAAATAACAACAACATCAGCCTTTAGCTTTCTTGTCACCTAACCTCAGTCAGATGAGAAAGCTGGCATCTACAAAGAATACATATTGCCATTTCTTTAGCAATATGCCCCACAGAAAATGACACCCTTTTTGCATTGCAAGAGATAAACATTTGTCAAATACTTTCAGGCAGTCAATATGTTAGAAGAAAATATGTAATATTAAAAGGTGAAAATACATAATGGGAAAAGTTCTGTCTCTCAAACCCAGTCTGGTATGTGCCATTCTTTCTTTATCAAGGAAATTTAAAGTATATGGGTGCTTCATCATTTCTCTGTAGTCTCACGTAAGACACCAGACAAGTTTCTCTATACATCTTTTGTGTACTATCTCCCATGCTGTCAACTTGAAAATATATTTCTAGGAATGCTGAAGATCTATTATTTCTCTTCCCACCCCATCCAATTCTACTAAATCACTCTTTACCTCCTCCATTCCCCAGGAGGTGGACATGGAAGAAATGATGAACTAAAGAATGAGTAAAGGTTTCTATCATTAATATACATTTCCCTGGAGAGCATAGGTGACCTAGTTGGTCAAGAATTTAAAATGTTGCCTAGATACTTACAAGTCAAATAAGTTGGGCAAGTGACTTCTTTCTGTTTCAACTTCATCCTCAGTAAAATGGAGATAATAATACTTCTTGAGGTTACTATGAGAATTGAATGAGATCATATATGTAAAACACTCTGTAAACTTAAAAGTATTATGGACTGAACAAAGCATTTATTAAGAGCTTACTATACGCAAAGGAATATGCATATATGCATTATGCAATATGTAAGCAATCTGTAATTTCAAGGTGATCCTGTTCTAATGAGAAAGATAACACAAGTAGAAGGTCTCAATGGCAAGTCAAATGGAAAAGTTCCAGGGTCCTTGGGGTAAAGTGGTAAAGATGTTAATATCTCTTCTTTAATGTCATTCCATTGATAAAAATCATATAATTTCTGATGTTGAACTTTCTGACAGTGTCAAAGATTATGATGGCTAGAACTTTCTATTCTGGATCTTCAGTAGCTGTGGCTGTAGCCCCTGCAGAAGCAGTTGCCTAACTGTCTACACAGGGACTTCTTCTTAGAATAATATCTGAGAGTACTGGGCTGAAAATATTGCTTTTCCAAGGTTCTTTGGTTCAGGGACCTGTGCTGTCTCCATCAGAGTCTAAAAGGGAGATGGCAGTCAAGGTGATCATGATGGTTCAGCTTACCTGGGATAAGGTGCCTCCCATCTCTCCCTCCTATTACATCAGCCAGGAGGGCTTGCTAGCCCTGTGGTGGAAGTTAGATGACCTTTGAGGATGGCTGACCACTTCTGCCCAGGAAGTGCTTCCCCAAAGGACAGCTATATGAATGCTCACTAACCACCACCAGCAACAGCATCAACATTGCTCTGAATAAGGGGAAAAGGGTATCCTTGATTATGTTGGTAAAAGAATTAAACAAATTTGAGCTACAAGCTCTTCTAAGGAGGCAACTTTGGAAGTCTTAATGACTGGATCCAAGATAGTCTTTACCATTCCAGATATACATATTTTCTATGTTCTCCTTGCTGTGTTTATGCTCCCCCAAACTAGGGTGCCCTTCTAATTCCTTTCTTCCAATCCATATCCATAATTTACATTATGACTCAGATCATGACTCATCTTCTCTGACTCCATTCTGACCTGCTTTGCCATAGATAGATAGATTAACAGAGAGACAGACACATAGATGAATAGATAAATTGGTAACATAAATAAATGCTATAACCTTGCATTTTTCTCTTCCAGATATTTCATGTGTTTAGGTCTTCTAGGTTCTTCAAGGTATAGATTGTGTCCTCCATTTCACTTCTCATAGAAGTGAGGAATGAATAATAGGAAATGAAATGGTATTTTGAAATATGAAACTATCCCCTAATTCATACCCAGAATCCATCTTCATCTTTGGATAGCTATTTCTAACAGAGTCTACAGCTTCGTGTCTCTTTGTTAATTGAGAGGTCAGGTGGTAAGTGAGAGAAAAGAACATTGATCTTTGGTTCAGATCTGAAGCTCAGTGGTGTCAGTTGTGAAATAGGAATAAAATACTTGCATTTCCTACCTCACAGTACTGTGAAGGAGGTGCTTTCTAAACCTTATTAAGCTTTTTTAAGTGTGAATTATTGATAGTAGGAGAAGTTAATAGTGATGCAGAAGATAGAATTCCAGACCTGGAATCAAGAAACTCTGAGTTTAAATCTGGCATCAGACAATTGCTAGCTGTGTGACCCTGGGTCAGTCACTTATTTTCTTCAGTCTCCTCATTTGTAAAATGAGTTAGAGAAGGAAATGGCAAACCACTCCAGTATCTTTGCCAAGAAAACACCAAATAAGGTCATGAAGAGTCAGACATGACTGAGCAACAGCAAATATTAATAGTCTCAGAAGAATGATAAATTGCTCTCAGCCCACCTCCTATTTCCACATGGATATATTTTCTTACAAGAGTATTAAGATTTCTTGGCCAGCTTGATGTCTTCATAGTCTTTTAAGAAACAAACCTTGAGCACCACTGGATGAACACACAACAATTCTATTTTTTAACTTTTAGCTCTCACTTTACAACTCTAAAGGTACAACTTTCTCATAATGAGCAATTCTTTCCCCACAGTGACACCTAGGTAGTATAGAGGGCAGACTCTGTACCTGGAGTCAGGAAGATCTGAGTTCAGATGTGACTTCAAATACTTGCTAGCTATATGGCCCTGGACAAATTACCTTATCTTTGTCTGCCTCAGTTTGCTCATCTGTAAAATAGAAAAAATAACAGCATCTATCTCCTAGGATATTTTTATGAGAAAAAAATGAAATTATATTTTTAAAAACCCTTTGCAAACCTTAGAACACTATGTAAATGCTAGTTATTATCATCATTCTCATGAGCAGGGCTTTGTTTAGATGCAAACCTAGTAAAATAAAAAAAAAACCTCTTGGTTGTGATTCCTAGTCATAAAGGAAAGAAGAAGGTTTTGTTAGTTACCTTCCTTTCCTAGATCTTTTAAGTGACCTCCAATTGATATACCTCCCTATGGTTTTTCTTTTTTCCTTCCTCCTTTAGAGGAAAGGAGACAGTGTGGCCCAGGATCTGGATTCAAATCTTACTTCTGATCCTTCCTACCTCTATAACTTTGGGCAAGTTAATCTCCTTGAACCTCAGTTTTCTCATCTGTAAAATGAAATCGTTGAATTAGTTGGTCTCTGACGTCCCTAATACTTCAAGGTCCATGATTCTGTTTATTCACACTATTTCTAAAATTCTTTGTTTTGTGGGGAGAGAGGTACTGAGAAATTGCTTTCTCTTGAAAAATGATGGTAGTAGCATAGTTTTTCAAGAAATTTTTAAAATTTAAAATAAGATATAGTTTCAAAATACTCTAAGAATAGAATTCAGGAGGAGATTAGCCCTTGTTCTCCTGTATCCAAGGAGGGTTAGTTACTGAAGAATGAAATAGCCTTTGTCATGGAGTAGTCTCACATATAAGGCAGCTGGCACAGATACCAGAGTATTAGAAGGATGCTTCCTTTTGTTTCCTCCTTTTGTATGCTGTGACTGAAGTTGTCTTTTCTTCCATCCTCAGACACAATGACCAGAAGTCTTATCTTAATGTATTATGAGAGAAAGGCTGTATTAAAGCAGCGGATACTAATGCTGCCAAACCTCTAGCCAAACTGCTCCTCTTTCTGTTCCTCTACTCACAGTATTCTCCATCATCCCTCCATGTACCTTTGAAGAGGCCATTCACCAGCCTTCAGATTCACTTTCACCTTACCTTCACCTCATAAAGTCATCTCTCTGATTTATATTTCTAGATCTCTCTCAAACTTGGACTTAAATAGTTTGGGTAACTAAAGAACTAGCCTCAGAGCCAGGAAACAATGAGTTCAAATCCCTCCTTTGATAGTGAACAGGTTGTGTGACCTGGATAAGTCACTTAACTCCTTAGTACTCTAGGCAGCTTTGTAAGACTATAAATTGCAAAGAAGGAATAGACTTGAATTTGTACAGAGAATTACCTCACCAAAGTATCCTAATGAGATCACATGTTCAGACCCTACCCCAAACTTTTCCAGGTATGAAAAACATGTTTAAAAATTTTTTCCCCCTCATTTTCACTTAGCCTTCATTAAGATCTTCCTCCTATGGGCAGAGTTAACCCTGAGTTTTAAAGGCTTCCCCTCCCATCCCATCCCCAAGGAGAGCACAAGTTAAATCAAGTCAACAAGATTTATTAAAGTACCTACTATTGGCCTGGCACTGGGTATACAAAGAAAAGCAAAACAAAAACAAAAAAACCAGACTCTGCTCTCAAGGAGTTCACTATTTAAAGGGCAAGACAACATGTAAATGACTATGTACAAACCATCTATAGACAGGATAAATTGGAGATATTATTGGAGGGAGGGCACCAAGATTAAGGAAAACTCAAATCTCTAGGATACTTTCGCAGTCTGGAATGTCTTTGAGAATGAGTCCAATAACAGGTCAGGCTATAGCTCTGTCATTCAATGAGCAGCCCATTTAAGTGCTGAGAAGCTCATCACCAACTTGACCATAGACAGATGGATTTTTTCATCCACATTCAGTCTTGAAGTCTGAAATCCAAAGGGATTGCAATCTGTGTAACCTCCCTGACAAAATGACTCCCTGAAGCATTGTTGTGCACAATGTACACATAGCAGGAAGACCTGCAAAGAATTAGGAGAATCAAATTGAATATATTTTTAAAAAGCAACCACATACACACAGACACACACAGACACACGCGCACGTGCGCACACACACACACACACACACACACACACACGAATTATAAAAAAGATCCCTCTTCCTCACCACCTTCCTCCTCCCACTTGTAAAAGTTCAATGATTGATTTCTTTCTCAGCAAGCACCAGGGGTGATATTTATAGCCCCACAGTCAGCAGAATGGAGATAATCTAGATTCTCTTGGATTTCCTAGCTGAAAGCTATTTTAACAGATAGAGAGAAGGGGAAAAAATCCACAAAACTCATCTCCCCTTGACCAATTGTAGAACTGACCAGCAGAGAAATTTGCAGAATTTCTTTCAGTTCCAGAGAATGTGACAAAGGCTTAAGACTTTTTGTAAGTTTAATGGTAAAGGATTAATGTAGGGATTGTGCTTAAATGTTCTCAAAAATATTCAAGGTGAGGCAGGATGTTTAAACATTTATCAATGAATTTCATAACCCAAAATAGTTTTTTCAATGTTGAGGGTATGTCAGACAGTTTAAAGCAACTTATATTAAGAATAGTACCTACAATTTATTCCAAAGCCCATTGTGTTTAAGTCTTGAAGTGTTTAAAAGCAAATATGTTGTAATTGCTTCCTATAGCTTTTCAGTATGGAAATGCCATGGTAATTAGAGAGGCTATTCATCAGAGTCCATCTTACTAGAAATTTCCTTGTGTCAAAATCATCTTTAATAGCTCTGGGGCATGAAGCATGCAATTTTAAGTCATTGTCTGCTTTTAAAATGATAGTGAGTGTGAAACTCAAAGGTGGTTATACCAATTAGCAGCAGGAGGAGCTTAGATGTAACATCATTTTGAAAAGGTGGGTTAATCCCCTCTCTCCTTTTTGGATTATTTCATTCCAATTTACCTGAGTTATACTGCAGACAGTTATTTTTCAGAATTCAGGTTTATCGGTTTCTTTCAGAAGCCCGTTAGAAATCAAGGGTTGAACTTTGCCCTGCCTTGATTTGTTTCTTTGCTGGAAGCTCCTAAATGAATTTCCCCAAGATCAAGTAAGGAGACTTTCTTTCTATATTCTGGTTTTCTACTCAAGGCCAAGTCCCATTCTCTTTGTAACTAAAAATGAGTAGGTAGACTGATCAACTAGATTCTAAATGAAAACAATTATTTGAAGGAATTTTATCTCAGTAATAAAAAACAATTCTCTCTGTGTTCTGCTCAAAATATTTTGAATAGTTGGAAATAATGTTAACTGTCAATATATTGCATTTAAAAAAAGAAATTGGTTTTTGTGCTATTTTTAAAAAAATGAACCCAGATAGTAAATTAAGTATTGCCTATCCTAGATATTAATTTAAAAACTGCTATGAATAGTGAAATATTTAGGTACTATTAAGGAAATAGGACCTTCTTTCAAATACTTACATTAAGTACATACACAACTAAATAGCTAATATTATTTTTGTTGTTATTTTTTTAACTAGGTGTCTTATTAAGGATTTTGAACAACGCCCATCTGTCACACATCTCCTTGAGCATCCATTTATTAAAGAAGCCCATGGTAAGGAATTGGCTCTGCAGAAACAGTTGGCTAAGCTTCTTCAAGACCAGAAACCACATCTAGGCTCTTTAGTCAAATCCAGGTAATGTGTCCTATATCTTCCCACAGCCTTTCTCTGTTTATTCCTAAAATCTCCTTTCAAATGTCTTCATTTGCTAACCATTATGCCTGGTAATTATTATATCTCTGCCTTTATGAGAGCTTTATTTACATTTCGCTAAGTGCTCCAAGTCCTGGAAATGAATGTAGGGTTTTCCATTTGTGCTTTTATGGCTACTTTCATTCAATCAGAGCTGAAATCTCATCTTTCTCTAGTGGCCATTTTACTCTATTTTTATATTTATTCAAAGCATAGAAGTATTGCTAGTAAAGATAGGATATAAGTAATAAGTACGATATATGAAAAGCTTTCTTTGGATGAATGCTGAATTACAAATATAAATGTACATGGAAAAATATGTTGGAAAAGTTTAAAAACTAAAAGGAGGACTTTTTCTGTAATATAAAGATTGTTTTCTGCTTAATTAAGCATTCCCAAGAGACAATTGAATATTTCAGATAAGTCAGATATGTCTTTAAATATTTTAACCAAGGTTCTTCCTTTTTTTTTAAAAGATAAAGTTTAAAATGAATGTGCATTTCTTTCAAGATTTCATGAGTGTTTGTTGGTTGCTAAGAAACAGTTCTCTGATTTCTGTCCAGAAGGTGGCAGAATTTCTCTTTTTAAAAAACTGAATTTAAATGCAAATCATGATACCTTTCTCAACAATCACTTGATGTACAATTTTGCTTGGGCATAGATAAGCCTCAGTCCATTTTTAATAAAATAACATTTGAAATAATATTGATGAGGAAAATTAAATGTCACAATTCATAAGTCATAAAAATATATGCTTATTCTGTAAGAACTTTCCAGATTATAAACAGAAAACTCTAAATGTTTGTATGTGAGACTTGGGAAACTAAACCAGGAAGAAGTGTGGTTTCAATATGAATGAATTCTGCTGATTTCTCTTTTCCTGCAGCAATAGTAACAATTTCCTGCCATCTACCATTTTGGCATTCCCCAATTTTTGACCCTCTCTTGTTTTCCATTTTTAATTCCTCCTTCTTTCTCCAACTTTCAGTGTTCATTCTTCTAGAGAATTGACCTGCCATATAGAGAAACCAGAGAATTTTTACTGATTTGGTGTCTTAAGAATACCAGATGAGCTCTATTTGGCTTCATTTCTCCCCTCTCCCTCTTTTTTTGGTTTCCTTGTCTTGCCCAGAAAAATTAGTATTTAAATGATCTAAGGCTAGTTAGGCACCTCCTTCTATATTATGTTTTGAAGACTGGCAGAGAAGATTTACCAAACTTCCTTGACCAAGGTCATTCAACCCTGTATATTTGTTCTTTTCCCTCTCAAGCCTGACAGCTGTCTCTTTAGATACAGAATCTTTTTCTTATCATCTCTGCAAAAATAGCTGCCAGCCTGGTTTCTATTAACCTGGAGAAAATTCTCTCCTTCACCCTCTCTTAATGTTTCTAAGTCTTATTATAATTCTTGTACTACCTTTTCAAAGCCCTAGTTTTTCATATTTTCTTTTCTTTTCTCTTACAGAGAAATTTTTTTATTGCACAAAGTGACCCTGGGCAAATCACCTAACCCTGTTTAGCTCAGTTTCCTCATCTATAAAATTAACTGGAGACTCCAATATCTTACACAGGAAAACCCCAAATGGGATCAGGGAGAGTATAACACAACTGAAATGACTGAACAGTAACAATTCTCTCTATTTATAAAAAAAAAATTTCTCTCCCTTCCCCTCTTCCCTAAAGTGATTAAACCACAGTCCAAGACACTAGGAAGATTTTGTCATCTGTTGTTGTTTAGACTTCTAAATCTGATCAAATCATATAAACATCTGAACAAATAGTATGTTCAGTTAATTCTAGGCCAGACATCTTTTCAACCTTCTGAGAAGAGAGTTGAATGTCTCTTTTTTTATAAGTCTATATTCTAGCAGTTTAAATCACTCCAATTTCTCCCCTGTTTTTAATTAGACTTAATTAGTAAGTAAGCAGATTACCAGAATCTGGCAAGAAAAATATCTAGAAAATTGCAACTAACAGCACCCCAATCCAATCCCAAAAGCACTTATTAAGCAACTGCTAAGGGCAAGGCATTATATCAAGCAGTAGGGCTATAAAAACAAAATGAAGACAAAAATCTTTGTTATTGAAGAGCTTTCCCTTTTTTGAGAAGATATAACTTTTAAATGAAAAATGAAACAGAAGTGTTTTTAATATGGAGAGAGATACCAGGTAGGTGTATCAAGAAAGTCTTCCTACAGAAAATGGTACCTGAGCTCTACCTAGAAGAAAGTTAGGGACTTTAAAAATACAAAAGTGAGTGGATTCCATGAGTATATGATAGCCTTTGCAAAGGTAGTAGTAGATGATGCGTTAAGTTCCAGTCTGACTAGAAAGCATAGTATAGAAAGGAGGAATATTGTGAAGTGAACCTGGAAAGGAAGACTGGATCCAGATTGTGAAAATTTATCCTAAAGGCTGTAAGATACCAGGGATTCTTGAACAGAGAAGTGAAGATTTTTTTTGGCAATAGCAAAAAAAAAAAAACTAGAAGACTGTTGAGATATGATAAAGACATGAACTTGGTTGGTTTTAGTTGACAGGAAATAAAGACGCAAAATATGTTGTAGAGGTTGAATCAACCATTTGACATCTATAGTTTGTGAGAGGGGGAAAAGTTGAAAATGAATTCACAATTTAAATTGACTAAAAAGATGCTGTACCCTCAAAAAACCAGAGAAGTTTTGTAAGAAGGAAGGGTTTAGTGAGATCTATTTCAGACATGTTGAGTTTTAGGTGCCTATAGAACATCCACCCGGAACTATTTGGACAGCAGCTAGTGATACAGGACTAGAAACTAGATGTATAAACCTAGAAATCATCTTCACAGGGATCCAGGTGAGAACTGAACCCATGGCAAATGATGAAGTCACCAAGAAATAGAATATGGTAAACGAAGAAAAGAGAGCCCATGAGAGAGTGCTCTGGGGCACCCATAGTTGGAAGACAAGAAATGAATGACAATTGAGCAAAGAATACTTAAAAGGAATTGTCAGACAAGTAGGAAGAAAAGTAGGAGATAACAAAGACATGAAAACTTAAGGTGAAGAAAGTACCTTGGGAGTTGGGGGTGAGGGGAAGAAGAGTCATGAATGTCAAATGCCATAGAGAGCTCTAGAAGGAGGATCCATGAAAGAAGATCATCGGCATTCTCAATTAAGAGATCATGGATAATCTTGGAGAGGATATCTTCAGTAGAGTGGTGGGAATGAGAAGTCATCATTGAAGAAGTTGAAAAATGATTGGGAGGAATAGAGTGAGTTTTGTATCTGTGCCTATATTGGCCTTCACTAGTAGATGTGAGGTCCTTGAGATCAAAGACCATTTTGTTTTTTTTGGCTTTGTTTCTCTTGTGCCTAATACAGGATCTGACACATAAAAAGTAGTTAATAAATACTCATGAAATTTAAATGAAATTTAATTGAGTGTAGATGCTTTTTCTAGGACCTGACCTTCCAGCTAGAAACCACCTTAGAAATATAACCTTGGATACACAAATGCCCATAATCCTCTCAACCCTGTTGGATGTAAAGACTGGGAAGATAATATTCAGAACTCCAACTCCAACCAGATGATTATGTGTGTGTGAGTGTGTGTTCATATATGAATGGGTGTAATAAATTCACATATGCATATATCTATATATTAATATATTGATTTTTATCTATCATCTTCCCTCAAATATCCCAATTTACCACTCCTAAAGAAAAGAGTTACAATGTTTAGAAGAAAATTGATCATATCCTTAATATTATTGACTTACAGGCACCTCTGAGTCTCGGTCTCAATCTGCTGCCTCTAGATCACAGGAGAAATGGAATTTATGATCAAATTTTGCTTGGTGAGAGAGAACCTTGATTGATACTGAATTACCCCCCCAGCAAAAATTTAAAGATAAATACATTCAAATTCATAGAATGTCAATGTATATCTGGCATTTCCAGCTGCTCTGGATAAACACATTTTCATCAATAAACCTGGTAAATCAAGTGACATTGATCATGTTGAGATGTTCTTGAAATAAACTCTCTGGCCTTGAAGTCAGGAGAATCTGAGTTCAAATCTGGCCTCAGACACTTAATAATTACCTAGCCATGTGGCCTTGGGCAAGCCACTTAACCCCATTGCTTTGCAAAAACTAATAAATAAATAAATAAATACATACATACATACATACATACATACATACATAAACTCTCTGGCCTTGGCCTATGGAAGAGTATTGTAGTTGACTTGGAATTTGTTATGTTCCTCATTACAAATGGTCTCAAGTTTCCTAATGCTTTTTCTTTAAAAGAGATAGAAGTCCAATGTGGAATTGTCCAGCCCAAAAGATTAACCAATTACAGTTTTAAATTTGGGGATACTCTTTGAATTTTGAGTCAATCTTAGAACTATGTATTCATTAATTTTGACCAGTTATTATGTCTTTTTTCTCCTCAAAGAAAGTAAATAATAAAGAATTTGTTGAAGTTTGAATATAAAATAATTTTAGATGATTTATATATAAATGAATCTTATATTTATATATTTGGAATATCCACAAATTCATGAAGAAATAGTAAATATGTATATATGTGTGTGGATTTATTACTATATAGTAGCACAGTCAATAGAGAGTCAGTCTAGGAATAGGAATACCTGAATCTAAGCCCTACATCTGTCACATACTATTTATAAGACCCTGGGCAAATTACCTGCTTAGTGCTCTAAATAAGTCTAGAAGATTTAAGTTACAGAGGAAGTTCTGACTTTCATTGATAGAGTTTCTTATACCATGAAATTCCAGGTCTAGACCCTATCCCCTAAATATATAGTAGGAAAAAATAACTATTTATGGATCAGTGGAATTCTAGGTTTTGAGTACTCTCTCAGGCATTGTGACCATCCTGTAAAGGTCATTGCAAAACAGGATGAAAATGGCTTTCCTGGAGTAAACATATATGTAGCTCACATAAAAAGGAATTGCTTATGACTGAAAATGTTGAATGTTGTGAGAGATGACCTTTCATATTGACAGTAGAAGCAGCATTATGTGGTAGATTAAATGTCAATACTGGATTTGAATTGCTAGTTTAGATACTTATTAGATGTGTGATCTTGACTATTTATTATCTAGAGCTTCAGTTTCCTAATCTTTTGAATGGAAAGACTAGTACTTGTCATATCTATCTATTCTGAAGCAGGAGGCTCTTTCTGCAAACCATGAAGGGCTATAGAAATTGTGAGTTGTTACTACCAAAAATAGGAAGAAAGCATTGAACCTAAATGAGTTTGGAAAAGCTTAGTGATGACTGACTTTTTAAATTAAGTAGATGTGTACCAATCATCCATTTGTCACCATCGATATCATGTTTATCTCTGGACCAAAGAAAAGACATCATTGGATGCAATTAAATCCCAAGGAGTGAAACCTCAGTGATTATATTAGAAGACATATGAAATGATTTGGTTTACTGTAGCAAGGCTTAACACCAAATATTGATCTATAGCCTTAATTTCCAGCTGAGCTAAATACATCAGCATAAAAACATTTATGAAATATATATATACATATATGTTAATATTTATAGCCCAAGCTTCAAGCTCTTACTACATGCCAATGCACTCAAAATGCATCCCAAACACTACATTAGATCAATCAATATGAACTTCCTAATAAAAGAATCTAACCAAAGTTTTGTTAGATTAAGGAACCTCTTGCTGTAAGCACAATTGTGTATGTCTGTGGTGCCTCCTCTCTGGAAGCCAGTAATACCACAAATACCTACAGCCAACCTAAGCAAGACTGGTTGGATGAATAATATGATTGTATAGCTCAAAAAGCTTTTAGAGACTACTTACTTCAAACTTTCTTATCATCATTACTTATTGGGCCTTAACTGCATCCAATGATACAAAAGAGAAAAGTGATATTGATAATGACAAGTGGAAGATTGACATACTTTTACTCAATTTAATTTATAGATGAGGTTCATTAGTTTAATTGACTGAAAAGTCACACAGCTAGTAAATGATGGAGGCAAGACTCAAATCTGAGCCTTATGACTCCAAATCCTGGATTGTCTCCACTACACCCAATCCATTCTCTTGAAGAGGCTGAAATCAAAGATCTACTTCTGTTAATAAAAGCAGGATTCATTAGCATCTTTATCAGGACCCAAAAAAGAAGCATGTACAACAAGAATGAAATATTGAAGGCATCTAAGGTAATACCAACTACAATAAGATTAGGAGACTTCTACAGAGTTCTGAAGATTCTCTACTGATCCATAAGAAATTTCACAGTACCAATGAAGAATGTCAGTGACTTAGGGGAGGCTAGGTGGTGCAGTGGATAAAGCACCGGCCCTGGAGTTAGGAGTACCTGAGTTCAAATTCAGTCTCAAATACTTAATAATTATCTAGCTATGTGGCCTTGGGCAAGCCACTTAACCCCATTTGCCTTGCAAAAACCTAAAAAAAAAAAGAATGTCAGTGACTTGACCATCATCACTTCTAGGGAAGTTAGATTGTAACCAAGTCAATGTGATTTCTGCATTCTACTTAGCCTGAATTTACCCTATGATCCTATGATGATTGGAGAATGCAGAAAAATTTCAGAATAGATTTTGCTTAAATGCTTGAAAAATTTATCTCTGATTTGAAAACAATAAAAAGAGCTGTAATTATGTTTTATAATTATTCTTCCAGATTCCAGCATATCTTTTGTATTATGAAATCATAAAATGTTACCACTGGAAGGTACCTCAACATACTGTAAACGGAACCAAACCAAAGTTTATTTTATTTTATTTTTATTTAAGGCAATGGAGTTAAGTGACTAGCCCAAAGTCACAGGCAATTATTAAATGTCTGAAGCTGTATTTAAACTCAGGTCCTCCTGACTCTAGGGCTGGTGCTCTATCCACTATGCTACCTAGCTGCCCCTCAAACTTTATTTTGCATATAAGAAAAATGAGTTGCAAAGAAGGGAAGTTGTTCTAGTTCACAAAGAAAATTAATGATAGAGCTAGAACAAGACCTGGGGTCTTCGAATGTTTAATCTAGGGTTCCTTCTACAGCAACATATCATTGGAAGACTCACATATAAACCTCTGGGCAGGAAAAATAAAACATTCAAAAGTAATTTTTTTAGGGTTTTGTTTTTGCAAGGTAAATGGGGTTAAGTGGCTTGCTCAAGGCCACACAGCTAGGTAATTATTAAGTGTCTGAGGCCAGATTTGAATCCAGGTACTCCTGACTCCAGGGTTGGTGCTCTATCCACTGCACCACCTAGCTGCCCTCAAAAGTAATATTTCAAGTGGAAATTTGAAATGGGAGTTGTCAAGAAAAAGAACCACTTATATCACAATAATCTCATGAGATAGGTATAGCAAGTACTAGTGTTCCCATCCAATAGATTAGGAGACTGAAGCTCTGGAGGTACCAAGAAATTTCATTATTAATTAGAGTGATATGGAAGAACATTTTTTTTAATTCACTTACATTATTCATTTTCAGGTTGCTAGGTACAGTGTGCAAATTTAAAGGGAAAGAAAAAGCCTTAGAGGCAGCAAGTAGAAAGACCTTAGAGTTCGGAGGAAGAACTGACCCTCTTTTTAAGAATCATTGCTGATCTACATTAGGAGAGGATTTTTTCCTCACTGTGAGATTCTTATACCATGGCATTACAAGTATTTTTTTTAAGCAGAGAAAGTTGATACTAAATTGGGGTTTCACCACATCCTCATCTGGTTCTAGTTATCTCAATGAGAAGAGTAATATTCTCAAAATTAATGTCAATTTACTTGAAACACAAGTAATCTCAGTCATAAAGGAATGGAGTATGGGGGAAGCACACAGGGTCTTCTAGTAACCTGGCTATCAACTGCATTCAATTCTAGAACCCAGGTGCTTTGGTGGGGGCGGGGGGGAGTAATCAATGGCAGAAGAAATAATAAAATAAAACTAGGTGCCACTGTTCTATAAAGGGGGTGGAAACCTAGATTTGATTTTCTAACTTATTGGTCCTTCATTAGAGGCTTTAGACCCAAAAGGACAAAGTGGCAAGATAGTTGAAGCACCCTAAAATTTAAAGCTAGGGGAAGTCATTAAAGATCATCTTTAGAGCTAAAGAAATTCAGGTTCAAAAGGTTTTAGTGACTTTCTGTAGGTCACACTAGCAGAGTCAGGATTCAAACTCAGAACCTCTGATTCCCATTTTTAGTCTTTTCTTAACAGATACAAAAGAAACAGAGGTCTCCAGAAACCTCAGCCAAATCCCATGGTAGAACTTGGGTGAGGTGCAGAGACTAATTTTTGCATTTTCTCACATTGGATCCCAAAGGGCCAGACAGTATCATGTATATCAGCTTAGTAAGATAGTTATTACAATCACAGGTTGAAAAAAACCAATACCAGAGATTTGGAGCAGAAGAATTCCTGCCTATTGATTCTGCCTTGAACAGTATCCTATGTTGACAACATCTTTGATTTTCAAAAAAATTTTTCCCAGCTGTTTGATGATTTCTCAATGGACTCCCTTGTGGCCTAATAGAGAAACCTCTCTGTGAAACAAACATTAACTTATCTCTGGTCCAAAGGTAAACCTCTATCTTCAAACTCTCTATTTTCAATGAAGTTACTACCATTATTCCAGTCACTTGGGTTTGTTGGTCTGGAAGATATTTTCAGTTCTCTCTCACACATATCCAGATAGTTATTTTGTTTTGTCAATTACATCTTCACAATATTTCTTCTATTTGTTCCCCTTCTATTATCTCCATGAGTTTAGGTTCTCATCACTGCAAGCCCAGACTATTGCAAAATCTTCCAATGAGACTCCCTATTCCAGTCTCTATTCAATCTGTCCATTTGGTAGTAATCTTAATGTCTTTCCTTTGAGATTGTCCCCCTCCCTCCAGTTTATCTTATGATATATCTTTTTTTGTATTCAATTATTGGGGTAGTTCAGTGGTGCAGAGGATAAAAACACTGGGCCTGAAGTCAGAGAGATCTCCCCGAGTTCAAATTCAACTTCAGGTGCTTACTTCACTGTGTGACCCTAGGCAAGTGATTTAATCTCTCTTTGCCTCAGTGTCTCCATCTGTAAAACAGGGATAATAATAGCACCTATCTCCTAGGGTGGTTGTAAGGATCTAATGATATAAAAATTAAAAAGCACTTGTGTAAAATATGTAAAACACATAGTAGGCACTATATAACTGCTAGTGGTGATGATGATGATGATGATAATGATGAAATCTCCTGTATTAGACTGTGAACTCCTTAAGAACAAGGACAGGCCCAGGGCTTAGCACCATATCTGACACATAGTAGTAGGTGCTTAATAATTACTAGTTGACTGAATAACCTCCTCACATGTGACAAAATAGTCTTCCTAAATCATTGGTCTTATCATGTAACTCCCCTGTTTATGCATCTTCAGTGGTTTCATATTGCCTCTGATAAAATATAAGTCACTTTGCTTGATGTTTAAAGGTCTTCACAGTCTGGCTGCAGTCTAACATTCCAGACTGATGGAAATCATTACAATTTATCACATACTTCCAACTAAATTGGTCTATTTGCTCTTCCTGGGACTTAGCCTGAAAGGCACTCCCTTCTCAACTCTTAGAATTAATAGCTGATCTCTTACACTTTATTTTTTTTCCTTAAGGATATGATTTCTCTCTCATCACATTCAATTTAGATCAATATATACCATGGAAACAATGTAAAGACTGACAAATTGCCTTCTGTGGGGGGTGGCAAGATTTGGGGAAAATTTGCAAAACTCAAAATAAATAAAATCGTTCAAAAAAAAAGAATAAAGAGAAAAAAGAAGAATTAATAGCTGCCAAAAGTTTCACCTTAGGTATCATTTTCTATTAAAAACCTTTCTTGGTTAGTGCAAGATGCCCTTCAAATTACATTGTACTCATTACTGATATATTTGCTTAAGCCTTGTATCCAACCCATGAAAGACATAGTTACGCTTTCCCTGTATCTCCAATGCAATGTCCTAAGAAATGCTTGTTGAATTGAATTGAATGACAGTTCTCTTCCTTTGGCTCTTTAGTACTGAAGAGCAACCTTAGCCAACTACAAAGCTTTGGCTGTAGCTGAGTCCAAAAGGCCTGGGGCGCTATCAGAGTAAGGACCTGGCTCCTGTGTGCTGGGCTCTGAGTTCGGTGGAGCAAAGTTGTTGCCATCTAAATTGAAAAAATATTATAAGCAGAGTCTATTAGGTGGCCAAATCTAGCTCTAGTTTCAGAAAGCTATTAGCTGTAAAGAACTTGATCACCTTCAGTTGTCATTTCCTCTAAAAAGTTAGTTATAGTAGGAAGAAAAATTAAAAAAAAGGTTTAGGTGATTTAAAAATGCTTTCAACACAAATTTCTCGAAGTGACTAAATAATAGGTACTATGTGTCATTAATAATAAATAAAATGGAAATCTAATTTGGGCAAAGAAAAGAAAATACCACTTTGGTATTTTATTCACATTGAACATTCTACAGCTTTCTGATGGAGGGCAGCTATTTGATCTGTTCCCCTTTAGTGAGGTCAGTGTTTCCATTTTTGTTTGTGAAATAAAGACTAGGACTAGAAATAAATGCTAGGACTCACAATGCATGGGAAATTGGCCAAGGAACTCTTAGGGACATCAGTGAAAGTTTTACTATTGATTCTCTTCTCCTTGTGGTAAACCTTTCTCCCTATCTAACTTTTATCCCAGAAGTTTTAGTTTGGGGTTGGGATAAGAGTTGGAACTGTGTTTTTATTGACCCTTCTGATTTCTTCTGCTATGGAACTGCAAGATGATGAAGTGGATGGTTCTTGTCCTTTGTTATCAGAGAAGACCAAAATGACATCACTATGTCTGAGGCAAATTACAGTGTGTCCAATTGTGGCTGATCAACCTAATATGAGCTTGGAATACAAGGATGGGCACAAATAATTCATGTGAACATCTGGGGTGGGTACTCTAAACTTAAGTATATCATGTTTCCTTTTGGTTGCTTCAATTCTGCCCCCTTCACAGATCTTCCTAAGACAACTAAATGGAAGTGATTCAGTTTCTTGACATGGCGCTGATAGACTGTCCAAGTTTCACAAGCATATAGCAATGAGGTCAGCACAACCACTTTGTAGACCTTCAGTCTGCTCTCAGTCTAATACCTCTTCTCTCCCACACTTTCTTTTGGAGCCTAGCTCTGACAATGTGAGTCAATTCATTGTCAATGTGTACTTCCCTAGAAAGGACACTGCCAAGGTAAGTGAACAAGGTCCACAGTACTCAAAACTTCTCTATTGCTGAAATCGATGGTTCCACATATGAGTGCTGTGGTGCTGGCTGATATAGTACATGTGTTTTCTTGGTTAATTGTTAGGCCAAAATTAGCAAAAGCAGCAGAGAATCAATCCATACTTTGTTGCATCTCAGCTTCAGAGGCAATGAATGCACATTCATCTGCAAATAGATCATGCACCAGCACTATCTCCACTGTGGTCTTGGTTTGTAGCCTTTTCAAGTTGAAGAATTTGCCATCAGTGTGGTAGCTGACCTTGATGCTATGTTCATTCACAGTGAAGGTATTTGATAACATGGATGAGAAAATCATGCTTAAAAGCATGGGAGAAAGGACACATCCTTCTTTCACTCCATTGGTGACCAGGAAATCTCGAGAGCATCATCCACTATTCAGAACTTGAGTAAGCATGACATGAAACTGATGCACTGACAGTAATGATGAACTTCTCCAGGCAACCAAATTTTGCCATAATCTCTCATAAACCCTCAGGACTGATAGTATCAAAGGCCTTGTTCAGTTCCTGGCATTTTTTCCTGGAGTTGTGGGCAGCAAACACCGTATCGACTGTTCTTCTACTCTTTCTGAAGCCACACTGACTCTTAGGGAGGTGACCATCTTCCAGATGAAAGATCAGCCTATTGAGAAGGATTCTGGCAAGAATCTTACCAGCAATAACTAAAAGAGAATAACCCCTGTGATTGTCATAGCACAATCTATTCCCTTTACCTTTATAGAGATGTATGTTGGAGGCATCTTTGAATTCTTGGGGGATAACTTCTTCATACCACATATAACTTGGAAAATGTCAGTGTTTGAATGAATAATGAATCCCCCACCTTGTAGATCTCAGCTTGAATAGAATGAGCACCAGGTATTTTACCACTTGAAATAAGTGTAATGACATTCAAAACCTCTTCTTCAGTTGGAATTTCAGCTGGGGCCGATTGACTCCAACTTGAGGTTAAGGGTCAATGGCTTCTGCATTGATTGATGATGTCTGTTAGTTTACTGTGGAAGTATTCAGCCCAGCTCTCTAGGATCACATCCCTATCATTTATCAATGTGGATCCATTAGCACTGAGTAGCTGAGATGCACCATAGATCTTTGACCCATAAATAGCCTTCAGAGCATCATAAAAGAACATTGGCTTGTTACTATCTGCATATAATTTAATTTCATCTGTCTTCTTACAGAGTCAAAAGTCCTGCATCTGCTTTCCTTTTACTTTACTTTTGATAGAATTAAATTTTGCCTTCTTAGAAATGGATGAACTCTCTTGCTGGTAAGCCCTGTGGAGTTCTCGTTTTTCATTTAGCAGCTTATGTATTTCCCCATCATTTTCATCAAACCAGTCATGATTTTTCTGAGTGTTCTGGCCCAGATGAGGAAAGGCAGTGCTGTACATCAGATCTCTGAAAGCTGCCTACTCTTTTTCTGCTCCACTGTTGCCAGCTGTTTGTTGGCTCAGTTTTCACTCCAAGTTAGCAACAAACTGTTCCTGCTTAGAGAAGACTCTCTAAATCTCTTTACATTAATTCTGCTAGTAGTCATTTTGTCTTGGGACCACCACTTTGGTTGAATGTGAATATTTAGCTTGGAGAGGATGAGTCTGTGATCAGTCCAGCACTCTGCAACACACATTGCCTTTGTCACTCTCACATCCTGTCTGTCTCTTCTTACAATCACATAGTCTATTAGATACCAGTGTTTGCTACAAGGGTATATCCAGTAAATTTTATTGCAAGCAGATAAAGTTGAGCCTGAGTCATGTAGACTTGTGTTCAAACCCAACTTCATACACTTACCAGCTATGTGATCCTCAGTAAGTCACTTAATAACCTCTATTTGCCTCAATTTTCCTATATGTAAAATAGGAATACCAAAAACATCTACCTCCTAGGGTTGTTGTGAGGATCAAATGAGATAATAACTGTAAAGCCCAGTGCTAACATATGGGTGACACTATGTAAACATTAACTATTATTATTATTTCCTGTTTTGCTTCTAGTTCATTAACAGTGCTATTATTGCTAATTTTAATAGGGACTGGGTTTAGACCTATTGTCTATCAGCTCCTTCATTGAGGGAACTTCCACCAAAGTTTTTCAGCATTTTTTCTGATCTTGTCACCTTTTGAAGTTGCTCTAAGATAATGGTCAGACTAAATAATTTTCCCAGAGTCATACAGCTCATATGAGTCAGAGATGGCATTTAAACTCATCTCCCTGAGTCTGAGTCTAATTATATATCCATCTGCCACATTATTTCTCTTTGTTATGGAAGTTATTACATGGATAGAGTGCTGGACCAGGAGTCAAAAAGACCTGAGTTAAATCTGGTCTCAGATATTTATTAGTGTAACCGTGTTATCACTGTTTGCCTCAGTTTCCTGAGCTATAAAATGAGCTGGAGAAGGAAATGATAAACCATTCCAGAATCTTTGCCAAGAAAACCCCAAATAGGGTGAGGAAGATTTGAATGACTGAACAACATCAACAATAAAGTACCAAAGGGGCAGCTAGGTGGTGCTGTGGATAGAGCACCGGCCCTGGAGTCCGAAGTACCTGAATTCAAATCTGACTGAGACACTTACTAATTACCTAGCTGTGTGGTCTTGGGCAAGCTACTTAACCCCATTGCCTTGCCAAAAAAAAAAATCTAAAACTAAAAAACCCCCATAAAGTACCAATAATCTAAATAAATAGGATTGAGATAGATGTACCCTAAAACTTTACATTATAATTATCTACAGTTCAAGTTCATACAACACATGACTGCAAAAGAACTAGAATAGGACCAACATAAAGGACTCTACCTTGGCTAGTGAATGACACATATTGCCATTCATCAACACCTTGCATTCTTCCTTCATGTTCATCTCCCTTCCCCGTCAATCCTTCAGAATGCTCCATTCAAAAAAAAAAGTTCAAAATGTTAAAAAAAAACAACAAACACAATAAATAACTTTACAAAGCATAGGAATAAATGGATCTTTCCTTAGAACAAGTAGTATCTATCTAAAACCAAGAACAGATATTATTTATAATGGTTATAAACCAATAACCTTTCCAGAAAGATCAGTAATGAAGCAAGGATGTCCTTATCATGTTACTATTTAATATTTTACTAGCAAAATTCAAGGAGTATACATAGGTGATGAGGAAAATAACCTTATCACTTTTTCAGATGATATGGTATTTTACTTAAAGAACCCTTGAGAGTAAACTAAAAGCTAGTCAAAACAATTAACCACTTCAGCAAGTGGATATAAAGCAAGGATATAAAATATATCCATAGCATCAACATTTTTCTCTATAAAGCAGCAAAACCCAGGAGGAAGAGATAGAAAGAGAGATTCCATTTAAAATACCTATAGAATATATAAATACTTGTTAAATCACATCCAGGAACTATATGAACACAATTAAAAAACCTCCACACAAATAAAGACATCTAAATAATTGGATAAATAGTAATTTCCCATGGGTAGGCCAAGCCAATATAATAAAAGTGACAATACTACCTAAATTATTTACCTATTCAGTACCATACCTCTCAAATGGCCAAAGAATTACCTTATAGAGCTAGAAAAAATAATAGCAGAATTTATTTGGAGAAATAAATGCTCAAGAATATCAAGGGAATAAATGACAAAAATAATATGAAGGAAGTCAGGTGGTAGGGGAAAGGGGGGAAGGGGAGGAGGACTAGTAGTATCTGATCTCAAACTATATTGCACAGTTGTTATTCTCAAAATAATTTGGTTTTGGGTAAGAAAAAGAGACATAGATCGGTGGAACAGATTAGGTACACAAGCGGGAGCAAATGAGCCAAATGACCTAGTGATTGATAGATCTAACAATCCCAACTATTGAGTCAGGAACACATTGTTTGACAAAAACTGCTGGCAAAACTGCAAAACTGATAGAAACTAAGTATTAACATACCATATATGAAGATAGGATCAAAATGTGTACCATCATAAGGAAATCAGTAGAGCTGAGCAGAAATTTCCTTTTAGGACTATGGATAATGAAAGAATTCATAACCAAATAAGAGATAATTTCATATAAGAAAAAATGAATCTTTTTTATTACATAAAATTAGAAAATTTTTGTACAAACAAGACTTTCAAGTAAAATTAGAAGAAAAACAGTAAATGAGGAGGGGGATATTTGGTACAATTCCTCTGAAAAAGTTCTTATCTCTAAAATATAAGCAAATGTAGTCAAATCTATAATAATAGCTATTTCACAATTGATAAATGGTGTGTTGATGTGTGGCAGTTTTCAGAAGAAGAAATGAAAACTGAAAATAATCATATAAAATTCTCTAAATCCTTAAAAATTTGAGAAATTCAAATTTAAAAATCTCTAAATGATCACCTCAGGTTGGCCAAGATGACAAAAAAGGAAAATGACAAATGGGTTATAAGGAAATAGGTACACTGGGGCAGCTAGGTTGCCTAGTGGATAGAGCACCGGCCCTGTAGTCAGGAGTACCTGAGTTCAAATGTGGCCTCAGACACTTAATTACCTAGCTGTGTGGCCTTGGGCAAGTCACTTAACCCCATTGCCTTGCAAAAACCTAAAAAAAAATATGTACACTAATGCACTATTGGTGGAACTGTGAACTAGAGTAACTATTCTAAGCAGTGGAACTTTTTCTGGTAGAATTAACTATTCTAGTAGTAACTATTTGAAAGCAGTTTGGAACTGTGTTTGAAAGGCTATTTAACTACATATTCTTTTACCCAACAGTTTATTACTACTTTCATAACTCAAAGGGATCAAAGAAAGAGGGGAAAAGACCCATATGTTCAAAGGGATTTATAGTAACTTTTGTTGTTGGCAATTATATTTAATTTATCATTTGGGGAAGTTAAGCCGCTGAAGTTAAGGTATATTAATGAAATGGAATATGATTATGTTATAAGAAATGATGAAGGGCAATGATTTCAGAAAGACCTAGGAAGACTTGTATGGACTGATTAAGTTAACAGAATCAGGAAAAATAATGTACATAGTAACAACCATATAATAAAAATAATCAATTTTGAAAGACTTAGTAACTGATCAACACAATGATCCATCACAATTTCAAAGGATATGGTATCCTCCTCCAGAGATAACCCATGAACTCAGAGTGCAAATTGAAGTAGAGTTTTTATCTTTTTCTTATTCCTCTTTCATTTTTTTAACATAGCTATGTTGGGCATTTGTTTTGCTTAATTATACATATTTGTAATGGATATTTTTTTGCCTTCTCAATTGGTGAAGGATTCGGGAGGGAGAGGGAGAGAATTTGAAACTAAAAAAAGAATAAAAAAGTTTGTGCTTAGAAAAAGAAACCAACTCAAGCATAAAAAAAATGAAAAAACTTCAGGCTTTACTCTTGTATGACTGAAAATAGTTGTCTTGGTTATTGACCATTAGGAGGTAAAGTTACAACTTGTCACAATAAAACTGACTCCTTTAACTATCTTGGGAACATTTACTTGTTTTTTGTTTTTGCTTTTTTGCAAAGCAATGGGGTTAAGTGACTTGCCCAAGGTCACACATCTAGGTAATTATTATGTGTCTGAGGTCACATTTGAACTCAGGTCCTCTTGACTCTAGGACTGTTACTCTATCCACTGCACAACCTAGCTGCCCCTGGGAACATTCATAAAAAGGAGTTTAATGCTTGTGTTGTTCTTGTTCAGTCATGTCTGACTCTTTGGGGATTCCATTTGGGGTTTTCTTGACAAAGATATTGGAATGGCTAGCCTTTCCTTCTCTAGCTTATTTATCAGATGAGAAAACTGAGACAAAGAGGGTTAAGTGATTTGCTCAGAGTCATATTGGTAGTAAGTATCTGAGGGCAGATTTGAACTCAGGAGGATGAGTCTTTCTTATTTCAAGCTGAGTTCTCTATTCATAATGGATAATCAAATGCAACTGGCAACGTGTGAGAGAGTTGGAGTGGAACTAGAATTAATGAAGAGGAACTTAGAACTTAGTTCTAGACTCTAGAATATAGGTTTACATAGAAGGTGTACTTTTTGTCCCCCCCATCCCCACTTTGGTTGACTTGAACTGACCTGTGTAAATGTTTAACAACTTGTTGTCTGAGGGGAAATATCCCTATGACATTAACATTTTCCATTACTTTTTTGTCCAGACAATGAACAAAACCATAACCTGAGCTCTGATTAGTAGTATTTGCCAATTTCCAAGAGGTAAATGTTCCCACTGAACATTTAACTATTGTATCTCAGTTAGAGTTGACTGAAGCCCAATCTTTCCTGTCTCCTCCTAGGGTCCCTCACCCTTCCTCTTCTTAGCTATCTTCCTTCCAGAATGGGCAGCCTATTCTTTTACTAGGGATATACACAAGTTTATCTGGGGATGCCCAGAATCAGAGGTAGATCAACTGGTGGGATCATCTGTAAAGGTGGCCAGTATTGGCCTCAAGAGCTGCTTCCATATTTTCTCTGCCTAATCCTACTTACATAGTAAGCTTTTATCCTACCCTTTAACTTCCTTTCATTTCTATTGCACCATTTAGAATCATCCATGATTGTCACACTTGAGTAAGATTTCTGACTTTAGAGTCAGAAACTCTTTGTTGCCTTAGACTAGTTGCTTCATCCCTCTGGGTCTCAGTTAAATCATCTGTAAAATGATCAGATACACTTAAAGATGATCCCAACTCAAAATATGTGATTTATAATCCTGGATCTCTTCCTTTCAATCTCTGATTGAAATCTAAATTGAAATCTAAATTTCATCTAGAGACAATCCCATTTCTTGGCACCTACTCTAAGGCTTACTGTTCCTTCTCTCATATACTCTCATACCTAGGGTGAGGTGGAGGATTTGGCATAAACTTTACTTCCCACTGCCATTTTCAGATTCTTTCTCTCTAACATCACAGAAACAGATACATTTTTTTCCCTTAAAGTTTCACATATCTTGTCTAGATTCTTGATGCTGTCTTCCTCCTTCTCAGCAAATTGGGTGCCTGGATCACAGGTTTGAGAGAGGTCTAGAATGAATCTCTTCTCCCTCTCAGGACATATATGCTTTTTTTCCTTTTCTGTCTCCCGTCCTGCATGCAGCACATGTCAGTATAGAAGCTAGGGAACTTTAAGAGACTTTATCTTACTCCTAGAATTTGTGGTTCCTTAAGGGTAGCACAACTGAAAATGTCCATTTCATTAGATAGTCAGTCATTCATAGCACATTTCCTGCCAGTGGACATTTCTTGATGACATCATTCCTTGATGGTTTTGCACATATACTATAATGAGCATTCCTTATTCTCATAGTAAAGAAGTCAAATTCTACAGGCAGTCATCTAGCATTTATTAAGAACCTGTAACAATGTCAAATACTGGGGAGAGAAAGAAAGGCGATAATGAATCTCTGTTTTTAGGAATGCAGAGCCTAATGAATAAGCTATCTTATAAACCATTGTATAAAGAAGATTGAACTGCATAAAGTAGGAGTAATTTCGGAAGAATGACTTATGAGGTGTTTCATTTTCTTTTGGGGGGCAATCACAATTAAGTGACTTAAACCCAGGGTCATAGACTTAGTAACATTTGAATTCAGGTCCTCCTGACTCCATGGCCTGTTATCCTAACCACTGCACCACCTAGTCTCCCTTTTAATGAAAGATTTCTTGCAGAATGTTGGGCTTTAGCTGATACTTAAGGGAAGTTGGAGAAAGTATGAGTGACAATAAGAATCCTGGGAGAGCATTCCAAGCATAGGGAATGAAATGCCTGGAGTTGAGTTGGAGCATTTGTACATGAAGAACAACAAGGAAGACATGGAGGAGAATAAAAACATGGTAAAAGAAAGGGATTGGCAACATTTGGGTCCCGAACTCTATAATTGAGTAGTCAAGTATTTAGAATAATAGACTCCTACAAGTGGGAGGGTCCTCCAAGATGCCAAATCCACCATTTTGCAAATAAGAACAATAAGATTCAGATTTGACTAAGGTCATCAGCTTAAAAATACTTACAGATCTGGAACTCAGGTCCAATACCATTTCTATTCCCACAACATTTCTGAAAAAATGCCATTGCCCTCTGGAATCCTAGCCCTTATAACAAGAGTGATATAATTAGATCTACCAGAGAAACTGGATTACAAAATCAAAATTTGACAGCAAAAGAAATGTCAAAAAATAGCATATGTTTTCTTTGCAAATTGCCTTTAAATTCACAATGTATGACTCAAAATGTAGAGCTCTTGAGTGTACCACTGCGGCCCTCCCTGCTGTCTGTAACAGTGTGCGTCATTAGTTAGGAGAATTTAATCATATGATTCCAACTTTCTACATGGTAACTCATGCAAAAGCAATCTGTCAGAACCTGTCACTGTGGATCAGAGCTAAATGTCACCCAGTAGGGTAGAGCTGTAGCTCAGTGGGTGTCCTTCTCTGATGCTCTGATGGTGATTGTTATGAAAGGCAGGAGGGGGAGAACAAGGCAATGACTGTGTTTCCTCTTCCCGATGTGTTTATAATGTGTAATGTCTATCCCTGGAAAGGAGGATTTCCATGTTCTCCCTTTTAGATGCCTATTTTTTTTCTGTAATTTTGTTGAAAAAGAGTCACTACTCATTATCACAATAATTTGGTACTAATTTAAAAAAATCTTAAAAATCAGGTGAATGCAATAGATTATATCTACAAAATACAGAGACAACCAAACATGGTAGCCCAGTCTTTGAAAAACTCAAGAACACAAAATACTGAAAGAATGACTCCCTATTTAATAAGAAGCTGGAAATATTCAAAAGATATTTGGCATAAAATAAATATATATATATAATATTCAACAATCATGGATACTTAAATATAAATGACTATATCCTGAAAACAATAGAAAGAACAAAAGAAGAGATATGAGATCTGTAGTTATGGTCAGAATTTTAATACATTAAGGCGATCATGATGAATAAAATAGATAATTTCAGTTATATAAAGTTTTTAAAAAGTGTTTGCAGGAATGAAATGAAGCTTGAATAAGAAGAAAAACTGTCAAAAGCTTTAGAACAAATATCTAGTATAAAAATCTGATATCCAAGATATTTAGGGAATCAACACAAATATGTTAAAGAACATTCCTTATTAGATAAATAAATGAAAAATAAATAAATGAATGAATTCCAAAGAATAACCATCTGAGATTATGCTCCAAATCACTGAAAGAGTAAATTAGAACAGCTTGGTGGCTTTTACTTAAAACAATTTGAAAAAATATAAAATACAGAACTATACAATGCTGGAAGATACATAAGAAGAGAGGTATTTTACTATACTGCTGATGGAACTTTGCATTGATCATGTCATTCTGGAAAACAATTTGGAAGAATGCAAAAAATGTCACACAACTATGTATATACTTTGGTCCAGCATCTTACTACTGGACATTTGCCCTAAAGTGGCAAAGACAGACAGAAGAGTTCCAAAGTATTCATAAAATGTTTTTGGATTGTTTTGTGGTAGTAAAATCTTGAAAATTAAGTATGCTCACAGGCAAAAAATGTAAAGGAATGCTATTACAATGTAAGAAATAAAGAATATGAGAAATTCAGAAAAAAATGATGTATTGATACAGAACAAACCTCAAACCAGGAAAACAATATATACAATAGCAATAGTGATGAAAATAAATGCATCCTCAAAATCAGGTTAATTGTAATGATCAGTTAGGTTGTGGAGAACAGATGATGAAACATATTTACTTCCTATTGTTAGGTAGGTGGATGGGGTGGGGGATGGTGGGATGGAGATAGGACTGATGCTGAAAATTATATTCATTCCCAAAAGAGTAGTTTTGTTGATCAATCTTGCTTCCTTGTTTTTATTTGTTACAAGGAAGGGATTGGAGAATGATAGTATATATCAGAGAATATACTGAGGTGCAAAATGGAAAAGGGAACTGCAAGACTTTTTAAAGGCCAGTACTTAACTTTTGGATAATAATAATAATAATAATAATAATAACTTATTATTATCATTGTGTTTATTCATAATAATGAGAGCTCTGATTATTGTTATCTTCTTCATTCTACCTCTAGAATATCTGTTGCATCTATCCTCATCTCTCCACTTGGATAGACATCTCCTTAATCGAGTCCCTTAATCTCACTTGGACTATTGCAATAGCCTCCAAACCATCCTATGTGCTGCCAAAATAATCCTTTTGGAGCACAAATTTGATCATATTGGTCCCTGCTCAAAAAACCTCAGTGGTTTCTATTGCTTTTAAGATGGAATATCAACTCTTAATCTTGACTTTATAACCCTTTATAATTTAACTCCACCAAATGGAGGGGAAGCACTCATTTTGGAGACAGAAGATACTCTGTCACACTTTCTGCCTATGAGACCTTAAGTAAATCATTCAGCTTCTCTCAACCTCAGTTCTTTGTTTTGTAAAAAGCAAGGGTGTGCCAGATAGTTTCTGAGGTGTCTTCCAGCCCTAAATCTTTGATTCTATGATCCTGTACCTTTCCAAGCTAATTCATAATAATCACTTTCACAAAATACAACTTGCTCTTCTGTACTTGTATATAGACAATTTGTTTCCTCTGCCTGAAAAATACTCCTCCACTTCTATCTTCAAGAATTTCTGGTTTCCTTCAAAGGTTAGCTTGTATGAAATCTTTTATGGAAAATATTGACTAATTCTCCTGGTAATTATTTTTGTTCTTCTTTCTCCTCTAATGATCATGTATTTTACATCTATCTTTGAATATCTTCTTCCCCAAGTAGAAGAATTTAATAAATATTTTTTCCATTGCATTCTATAATCATTTATTGATGACATAAGCAAACAACCATGAAAAAAACTGCAACAGAAAAATCTATAAAGACCATAACAAGATAAAAACAAGTCAACATATACCTTAATACTTTCTGACTTCATTATGAAGGATGGCCAAAAAAAGTGAGAAAGTGTGTTCATAAATGAAAAATGAAATAATCCAAAGAATTTTGAACTGCTCAGAACTTATTGCTCATATATCATAAATAACTTCTTTAAGGAGCCAATTAGAAGACCCAGACTTGGAATCCAATGAACAGTGTCTTTAAAAAGAGAAATCTCTTTTATATATAGAAAATGACTGGCTACCTGTCTGAAAAGAAAAATTCATCATTTTTGCCACAATTCTGAACTCTAGATTCAGAGATAATTTTGTTAATTCTTTTTTTGCTGAACATTTTTTTTCTTTTCATCCCAGTGATGAATATTTTGTGTCAAATTTCACAAAGGAATAATCATAGTTGTAGTTTATCTTATTTTCTTCCTAACTATCCTTTAAATGTATCTAAAATAACTAAATAACAAATAAAACATGCAGAAAATATGTATTTTTTCAACACAACACAACATGGTCCTGCACCAAAAGAGTTAAATATCAGTCCACACATAATTGCTCAGTAAAAAAGAAATCCAAATCTGAAGCTTTTCTTGTTTTTTAAAAATTCTATCTAAGTCACATTTTTCTAGTGACAGTGAAAAATCAAACAAATAATTTCTATTGAAAGGCAAAACAAAGATGCAAAGTTTAATTTTAAGATTTTAGATTTACTTAAAAATGATAATATAATAATAAAAACATAATATAGCATAATATTATTATATGTTACGGGTACCCTGGAGAATGATTTTCTTAAAACCATTCAGTCTTGTTAATTATGGAGAAAGAAACACTTCTCTTAATTAGATTAATCCAGGGATAATACTGATCTTCTGATCATCACCCACATTGATTTTCAGGGAGTTCAAGGTTCCTCTCTGAACTTTGATCAAGTTTCCTTTTAGAAAATGTTTGGGTCTTTTGATAAGGGGATAGGGTTGGGACTGAAGGGAGGACATGACTGTGTAAGTTATTGTTTCCTTAGAATTTGATAAATCACTGTAAGATTTTCTTTTTATTCAGGAAAGTTCAAGGATTTTAGAACTTACTATCTTAATATTAATTCTTAATATTTTAAGAGAAAGAGGAGGCCTTAATAGAAATGTTTAGGATAATTTCTAAGTATAATTGGATGATTGACTAGTTAAAGCAAGTTCAAGATAAAATTCCAATAGAAAAGAAAGATGAAAAGATGTGCTATTATTATATAGCACATAAGCTCCATCTGTGTGCATTCATAGCATTCTCTCTGACTGTCCCCAGGCTTGAAATATTCTACCTCTTCTACTCTATTTATTGACTTCTCTTATTTCCCTTAGGTCCCAGAAAAAATCCCACTACCCCACAGGAAATCTTTCCCAACTTACACCCAGTGCTTTCCCTCTGCTAATTATTTGCTATTTACCTTGTAGCTTGATACATACATACATACATACATACATACATATATATGTATATGTATTATTTTACAGATTGTCTCCCCCTTATGATTATAAGCTCTTCAAGGACAAGTACTGTCTTTTGTATCTCCTTGTTTAGATCAGGTTCTGGAACATTGAAGATGCTTAATATTTATTGACTTGAATAAATGGGTGTCAACTCCAAAAAAATAGAACTAGGGAAATATAAAGACATTGATTATGACTATAACCATTTCTTAGAGAAAATAGAATGACCATAATGAAGAGACCAAAAGAAACTTCCTTGGCGAATGGATAACCTAGCAATAAGGGCAGAATTTATTTAGAAGATATTTGCAAAATATTAAAATATTAAGAAGAAATAAATTTGAAGTTTCCAAATGATGCTTTCTCACAGGATCAATGGAGGGAAGTGTGGAACTCTTTAGTATAAGATGGGTTAGATCATTCTGAGAATATTTGCAGATGAAACTGGAGGTATTACAAACATTCATGAAATGGATCAGATTTATTGCCCTTTTTATAGTGATATATGGTATCTCATTAACAAAGAGCAATCCTATGAATTTTATTAGATCAGTACCCAAAAAACTATGTTAAGAAGTAGTATTTTCACTAAAGAAGAATAAGTTGGAAAGAGCTGAGATATCTAATGAAATAAATTAAAAAGAAACTCATGTTGGCAGCAATGTAATTTTTAAATTATTTTTTAAAATTCTGAACACAAATGCCAAATAAAAGAAACATTTCTTTTAACAAAGTGGATCTCAGTTTCCTCATCTGTAATGCTAGTGAGTGATCTCAAAGGTCACTTTAAAATTCTAAATTCCATAATTCCACGGCCCTATTCATCAATCTTCAAAATATTTAAGAATGAGAGATTACAAAAGAATGAAAAACATCACTTCCCCCACCAAAATATTACCCCAAAAGATTGTAACTACTGACTTACATGTCTACTTTGTTGCTTCTTTAAAATCTTTATGAGAATATCCTGACTACACATCAAAGCTGTTTCTTGATAAAAAAAAATTGAAAGAGAACAGGTGGTCTTTTGATTAAGATTTTCTAAATCAGAAATTACCTTCCTAGTAGCATCACTGTTGGGGTGATACTTAAACCCTGCTGTGATCTCTTACTTGTTGATTTCTCCCAAACCTTCAAAGCAGACCAAAGAGCATTTGATTCAGCAAAATAAAAGGTAGCCTTAAAGGCTCACCTAAAATAAACATCGTTCATGCATATATTAAACTCATATAAATTTTTATAACAGAATCAAAAGAGATACCTTTGTCCAGTGATCCACTAAAAATTAACATCAAGTGAGACATTAGATAGGAACAGATGCATACAGAAGGTATTGTCGTTTCTTTGTAGTTATTCATCCATTTCCTCCTCTCTTTGTGACCCTATTTGGGATTTTCTTGGCAAAGATACTAGAATGTTTTACCATTTTTTTCCTTCAGATTACTTTATAGATGAGGAAACTGAGGCAAACAGAGTTAAGCAACTTTTCCAGGGTCCAAACTAGTTAATATCTGTGGCCACATTTGAATTTAGATCATCCTGACTTAGATCTGGCAGCACTCTATCCACTGTGCCACCCAGCAACTTTATGCAGATTCTCCCAACACCCCTAAAAGAAAAGATATTTCCAGATATATTGAAATAGGAATGAATCTAGCTTACATTTACATAATAATTTATATTGCATAATGCTTTAAAGTTTCCAAACCTCTTTATAAGCATTATTCCTCTTGAGGCTCACAACGGCCCTAGAAGTAGTACTTTAAAGCTTACAAAACGGCAAAATGCTTTGTAGAAATACTCCTTTTCAGGATATTTTGTGGGTTGAGACTTTAAGAACTCTCAAGGGGCTCCTCAATAAGATCCTCTGTTTTTAGTCATTTCCATCATCTTATAGTGGAAAAGCAAAAGGAACAATAACCTATACCTCAGAATTCAGTATGCACTTGAATAAGCAGCCCATTGAAGAAAGTTTGTCTGCTTATCTATCTCTATGTCTGTCTGTCTATCTAATCTATCTTATCTATCTGTCTATCTATCTATCTATCTATCTATCTATTTATCCTCTCATTCCTCTGGGGGGGAGACAAATATATAAAAAGACATATACAACATAAATAAACACACACATTCAGTATTTAAGTCCAAGTTTCCATGAGAGAGATCACTAGCAATTGAGGGAAATCTGGAAAAGCTTCTTGTGAAAGATGGTGTCTGAATTGTATCCTAAAGAAAGAGGCAAGACTACATGAGGTGAATGAAGGTAAGGTGGAAGTGAATTTGCAAGCATGGTGCAAAGACACATGGTGCAAAGTGTGTTCAAAGACCCGAGGAGGGAAGATGGAGAATACTGTGAATAAAGGAACGGAGAGAGGAGCTGTTTGGCTAGAGACAATGTCTGCTGCTTTACCTAAATCTTTCTCTCAAAGTATGTTAATATAAGACTTTTGTTCATTTTGTCTGCCTTCTAAACAATTCTTTCTTCTTATTAAGATATCTAAGTCAGTGTATAAATACTGTTGCTTTGCTGCAAATTAACAGGCCCAAAACCATGTATACCAGAAGACCTTCTCATGAGATTTCTCCTGAAACATGTTCTCTGGATGATGATTTGGTAAACCTGGAGGTTCTAGATGAGGTACAGTGTTGAGAGAGAGAGAGAGAGAGAGAGAGAGAGAGAGAGAGAGAGTGAGAGCGAGAGAGAGAGAGAGAGAGAGAGAGAGAGAGAGAGAGAGAGAGAGAGAATGAATACTCATGCTTATTGACATTATTTCCTATGAATTCATTTTTCATTCCTTCTTCTAAAGTCACATCAAAGTTAATTGTTTGTTGGCTTGAAACAAAGGAAATAACTATTTGCTGTGATTATGATCTTATAATATATATTCATTTGTATTCTATGGAGTGATAAAGAAAAAAAAGCATTTAATAAAGTCCATTTTGTCATAGACCTGAATGATGGATGACATCCACTGAAATTATTTTCTGTTTTATAAAATTTGCAACTTATCCCTGAAAAATCAGCATAGTTGTTTCCTCCTCTCACAGAAGAATAATATATTTAGGGAAAAATGAGCTTTAACATAACTTTAATTCTAGAATGAAAACTGTAATAAACCCTGTATAAAAATATGCATGTTTAATAGAGCTGCTAATTGCAAGAAACCTGCATCTTCTAGCTCTGGGGAACCTTTACTCTAATGCATAAATCACTGAAGTATGACAAAAAAAGTGTTTTAATTCTCCATCTCTCTACAATATAAATTTGGAGTAGACTGCATGATGAAATAAAATCCTTTCATTGTGTGTTTTAACCAACATGAATTTCTTATTAAATAAATTTCTTATTAAATAAAATTCTAAGTTGAAAGTTTTAATAAGGCACAACAAGTTAGAAAGAATGGAAGGAAGGAAGGAAAGAAGGGAGGGAGGAAAAAAAAAGGAGGATAAAATTTCCCTGGTTATTTCAGAATCTGTTACTAAAGCCTTTCAAATCCATCCTTAATTTCCTTTTTTTTTCACTGAATGTCTATTTGTCATAAGAAAAATAACTTTTGGATTTAATTTGGCAACTTTGTCTTTGAGAGAAAAAATATCATTCATGTCAATAATTCAACAAAACAAAATTTTATTTAGAGCCTACTACACTGTGCAAGTTTCTGTGCACTGAGCATGTACAAAATAAAGGACCTGACCTCAAGCAACCCACATTCCAGAGCAGTTATAACATGTATACCTACAAGTGTTTCGGAGGAAAACAATACCCTTGTTTTTAAGTAGCAGAATAGAATCTCTAGATTATAAAAATAAATTAAATATTTCTCATTATTCTCTTATCCAGAAAACAATATACTTAAATTTTCAATTTAAAATGTCTTATTCTTTTTAGGATACAATTATTCACCAGCTGCAAAAACGTTATGCAGACTTACAGATTTATACTTATGTTGGAGATATCTTAATAGCCCTGAATCCCTTTCAAAATCTCAGCATTTACTCTCCACAGGTAAGATATATCTCAGGATCTGAGTCACTCCTATAGCCTATTGAATTCTAAAATCAACAAAGAAAATATGGTAGGAAGAAAAAGTACAGCTTTTATTTATAGCTTCTGGAAGAATGCAAACTGAAAATTGTAGGTGTCACCTCTTAAACTGAATCTCGGCATGCTGACATGATGACTTTTAAAATACATATTTTAATAAATGACTTAAGATCTTTTCCAAATGTGGGAAAAGTAAAGGGGGAAAGTATTTTTTTATTAATGAATATTTATTCAAAAATTTTAAATGAAATTATGTTTAAAAGATTATAGGGACTAATCCAAGAAATCATTCCTTGTAATTAATTGGGCCTTATACCATGGGTGAAAGGATAGGTCATCACTAGTAAAACAATCAACACAATTAATCATATTAAAAATGAAATAGTCCTAAGCACGTGATTATTTTAATGGATTAAGAAAAAAAGCCTTTGATAAAATACAATTCCAGGCCAGGCACACATCCCTAAGGCTCTCCACTAGGGAGCAGAGATCTTCTACCAAATTGACATAGACTCTTAAGTCAGTGGTGGGATTCAAATAAGTTAACCAGTTCTCTGCCCTAATGACCCATTTAAGTATACAAAAATAATATACTGAAATGTAGTTTAATATTTCAAGCATTTCAAGATATATACAAAACTAGATTATGTTATATTACACACTAAGCAAACGTCTCTTTATGGAACAAAAGCAACCATGTGATCACAGCAGCGAAGGCTGTCCCACACTGGACCTCCTATCAGGAATGTTCAGTAGACTAGACACAACTCCCACCTCCTCCTCCAGAGCAGCTGGTCTGCTTTTCTCTAATGAAGCAACTCGCTAAAAACCCTTTAAATATTCCTTAGCCAATTTGATGGTTTAATGCAACTTTTTGAATACCTTTTTCCCAGAGAGTTTAGTGAAATTCATGATTGATTACAAAGCTGTTAAATTCTCTCCCCAAGTCCCAACTCTGGAAGAAGCCATGCAGCCTGAACTGGTGGCTCTGTGCTTCTTGGACCCGAAGTTACTCCAAGAGGAGGCCTGGGGTGATTTATGCTGGAATATGTACAGAACCAAAACTTATTCAACCTCTTCTCTCTTTTTTCATCTACTTCCATGACTTCTGAAATGGGCAATAAGATAACCTTTGAAATCTATATTTCTATTGGTTCATTGTGTCCCAGCTTCCTATTGGTTTCACTGTTCAGGGAACACCAACATACTCATATCTTAGGGTGTAACACAAAGCAGAAACAAATGACAACTTGTCACCCCCCTAGTTGTTTGTCCTTTTTTTCTCTTTATGTTATATGTTTGTTTCCTGAAGTAAGAAAAACAAGGAAATTAAAATGTAGTATTTCATCAAAGGTACAATGAGTTCTAAGAAATGAATAAATAAATATTACAAGCATGGTTCTTGTCAATTTTTTTCACCTCTGGACAGAATGAATTTTACTATGGGCATTTAGAAAACACTGTTGTGTAGATGAATGTTAAAAAGGAGTAAGGAATGCAAGTTTGTGATTTCCACATTGGACTGCTGCCCAGATGCCCACCTTAGGAGAGAACCCTGATTACAAGTGCCATTTTAACAACTGGTTCACCGAACTCAATATAGCATTAGGTGTTCTGCTGAACCAGTGCAAATGGGCTAAAACCCATCACTGTCTTAAGGTCTGACTATGCAACTAAGGGGAAAAGTATTTATTAAGAACTCATTATTTGCCAGGAACTACACTAAGTATTCATGAATGTAATGTCATTTGATCCTGACAATAACCCTGGGAGATAGGGGCTATTATTATCCCAATTTTATAATTGAGAAAACTGAGGCAAATAGAGGTTAAGTAACTTGCCCAGGGTCCCACAGCTAGAGAGGCTGTGTTAGAATTTGAACTCAGGTCTTCTTGTCTCTGAGCCCAAGATTGTATCACACCTAGCTGCCTCAGACATTGTTGTGGATTACTAAGTATCAAGTTTTGGATAAAGATGTATTGTCATAGAAAATTATAAATTTAGTGAAACTGAGATCTTTAAGGTTCTCGAGGTCCCAATTCCCTCATTTTACAGATGAGTAAATTGAGATTTAGGAGATTAAATGATTTGCCCAAGGTCTCTCAGGCAGGGTTAGAGGCAAAATTTGAACCCATAGCCTCTGCCTCTAAGAGTTAGTGTGCATTTCTCTTTATAAGATGCTTTTTTCCTTTCTGCAGTTTTCCAAACTGTATCATGGTGTGAAAAGGTCGTCAAATCCCCCCCACATTTTTGCCTCGGCCGATGCTGCTTACCAAGGCATGGTAACTTTCAGCAAAGACCAGGTAAGACTTCATACATCCTTACTCCTAGAATTGTCATTAGGAAAACAGCATTCACTTTGCTACTTGCCCATTGTCCAGAGAGCCTTAAATTCAATAGATGACAGAATACAGCAAAGAAAGCTAATCAATCAAAGCTAATCAATCAAATCTAAAAGGACTGAAAAGGTCATTGGAGCAAAGAACTTTAAAATGCTTCCTAGAAAATATGAAGAATTAACACAAAGATCATTCATTTCCCCTGGTACAGTATAGTAAGGACATGACTAATAAGAATATAATGAAAATGTAGAGCAACACAAATCCAATGATATAATGATGATTGTAACAAGAATATGATGTAACAGCATATATACTGAATTATTTCTTTTAAAAATCTTAGAATTGTTTTACTAGATCCTTTTTTTCCTTACATGGTTAACAGTGACCACTCCTATTAATGTGGCTACTGATAAAGGATTACGAATGGGGAAAGTGCTGTCTTAACCTTCAACTATTGGCTGGTTAAGAACACACAAATCATCCATTTTAATTTTATGGGCTTCCCATTTACAGTGGTGACACATTTGACTTCACAGCTATGAAAAAGTCAACCTCTGATTACCTTTGACTTTCCTTTC
The DNA here is from genome assembly GCF_037893015.1 of Macrotis lagotis. Classification (NCBI taxonomy): domain Eukaryota; kingdom Metazoa; phylum Chordata; class Mammalia; order Peramelemorphia; family Peramelidae; genus Macrotis; species Macrotis lagotis. Next base: position 692,976,592 of record NC_133658.1, on the reverse strand, counting down.
CTTTCTCCTGAGAGCAGAGTTTGAAGCTGTGGCATTAGTATGTGGTGATCCCTGCCCTGCTCCCCACATTTAAAAAAAAAAGAAAAATTTTCCCTGTGTTAATTTCTTTAAGATTTTTCAGGTTTGAGCAGCAGAATGAGATTGTGTCCAGGGAAACTACATTGTGCAAGAATTGCATTTAGTTAGTTTTATAGCCAACAAGGGCATCCTAGTCCAGATTTTACCACTTGTGGTAAAGAGTAGAGAACCTTAAAAATCTCAATTTTGGGGTGGCTAGGTGGCGTAGTGGATAAAGCACCAACCTTGGAGTCAGGAGTACCTGGGTTCAAATCTGGTCTCAGACACTTAACAATTACCTAGCTGTGTGGCCTTGGGCAAGCCACTTAACCCCATTTGCCTTGCAAAAACCTAAAAAACAAGCAAAAAGATCTCAGTTTCACTAAATCTATAATTCTCTATGACAATACATCTTTATCTAAAGCTTGATACTTAGTAATCCACAACAATGTCAGAGGCAGCTAGGTGGCAAAGGGGGATACAATCCTGGGCTTAGAGACAGGAGAACTCAGGTAGAAATGGAGACCACTAAACTGAACAGCTGGATGACAGCGGTAAAGCACTGGATCTGGAGTCAGGAAGATGCAAGTTCAAATCTAGCCTCAAACATTTATTAATTGTGGGAACCTTGGGTAAGTCACTTAACCTATTTTGTCTCAGTTTCCTCAGCTAAGAAATGGGACATTGAAGTTGTAGAATTTAAATGTGATATATTCCTACATTTTCTAAAAGAGAGACTAGCGCTTACCATAATTGCAGGGCTTTTGTGAGCATCAAATCAGATTATAATTGTAAAATGTTAAGCACAGCAGCTGGCACATAATAATGACTATATAAATGTTAGTTATTATAAAATTAATATTATTATTATTACATAAAATTCCTGAGGGCAGCATATTAACTTAGAAAAACCTTGTATTAACATTATCTATGTTCCATTGTATTTTTATTTATTTTATTAAATATTTCCCAATTGCATTTTAATCTGGTTCTGGCCACATTGGCTGATTATATGTTCAACACCTCCTCTGTAAAGCATTTCATTATTCATCTGAGTCTGGTTTAACTCCTTGACTTTGATTTGTCTTCCTACTCTTATACTTTTCTTCGTTATTTAGAGGTTTTGGAATTATGATTTACATAATGGATTAAAGAAAATAGATGTGTACTATTTATCAAGTAATGTTTCCTTGATTCTATGCAGAAATTCTCATTTGTTAATTATATCCAGAGTTTTCTATTTGACCTCTTTACTATTTCAGTGCATTATCATCAGTGGAGAAAGTGGTTCTGGAAAGACAGAAAGTGCTCATTTGATTGTCCAGCATTTGACCTTCCTGGGAAAGGTATTTGCCAATCATGATAAGAACAAAACTATTTCTTACTCATCAAACAACAACAATAATAACTTTGTTGATTGATTCTTCAGTTAATATTTCTCCTTTGGATACCAACATAATCATTCTCCCCCATATAGTAGAGAAAAACGACCCCCAAGAACATCGTCATATGGAATTAAATTTTTAAATTTTTAATTAAAGCATCAGGAAGTAAAAGTAGCAAAAGTATCAGGAGAATGTTGGGTAATTCAAGGTGGGTAAGTCAATAGGGATAACTTAAAGAATGGAAAAAGAAAGTATTTGAGAGGATGTTGAAGGAATAGGAATTTTTCAGCTTCTCTTCAAGATAGTGAAAAATATGCTTAAAAACAATGCTCTTCAAAGAGCTAAAGGTTTAATATAATATGTAACCAGTTGCAAATACAAGAAGAAGAAAGCAGATTTACCTGCCATAATGGACATTCAGGGTAGATCTAAGGAGGGATTTCCTAATGGTGAAGTATTTGTTAAACACTAGATTATTGAGGGAGATTTTCCTATGATTCTCTGTCTTTCATCTGATGGGATTGTTATAGATGTGTCTGCCTCCCAGCCCTACAATTGTAAGCAAGACAGTGTTTTTCTCTTGTAGACCCTTGTCTTCACAGTCACCTACAACTAGTTGCTAGGAACACATTTGAAACTTCCTTTCCACATTACAAGGAGAGTTTAAGTGTACAGGGGATGTGAATGAACAAAGCAAGCATGTTCATTTTGGAAGTTCTTCATGCCCTTCTCTATTGTGTACAGGCCAATAACCGGACTCTGAGAGAGAAAATATTACAGGTGAACCCCTTAGTGGAAGCTTTTGGTAATGCCTGCACTGCCATCAATGATAACTCAAGTCGTTTTGGAAAGTATTTGGAAATGATGTTCACACCAACAGGAGCTGTAATGGGTGCAAAAATTTCTGAATACCTCTTGGAAAAATCCAGAGTTATAAAACAAGCCATGTAGGTGCAATCTTTAATCTTTTTAAATCCTTATTTACATATAATTAGAGAGATGGCATGGTATAATGGATACAATACTGAATTTGAAAGTCAGAGTTGAGTTCAGATCCTGCCTGTCCAGTACTGATGTGACCATTCACCAGTCAGTTAACTTCTTTTACTTAACTTCTTAATGAGTATTACAATGGGGAAATTGTTATTTGGGTAAGAAGAAGACTGGCAAAAACAAAAGTCCTTTGATCTATTGAATATGAACATAAACTATGGGTATTTTTAATCATTCCATTATCACACCTATTAGAGCCCCTGTGGTTAAAGAAGAGCAGTCAGTAGTTTTCTTTCCTTAGGCTAAATACGAGTAACACTTCCTTGTCCAACATTTGCTGAGTAACATTTAAAGTTGTATTTCCAAATGTATCATGTCTTGTAGATTAGCACAACTATCTATATAATAATCAAAACCATTAGATACTTTACATCCTCATTTTATCGACAAAATTCACCCTGCTTTTCCAATGCTGCAAACTTCCTACTAAATCTAAATACTTCAACCTCCACTTTGTATTCTTCAAATCACCCTGGAGTTAGGAGTACCTGAGTTCAAATCTGGTCTCAGACACTTAATAATTACCTAGCTGTTTGGCCTTGGGAAAGACACTTAACACCATTGCCTTGCAAAAAAAAAAAAAAACCTAAAAAAATACACCATAGTTAAATTAATAGACCAAGAAATACTCTATCAAATCTATGAAAAGGGGACAAATTTTTGATCAAGCAGAAAACAGAGTATATTATAAATAGCAAAATGAATGATTTTGACTGTATTAAATTGAAAAGGGTTTGCACTAATAAAATCAGTGCTGCCCAAATTAGAAGGAAAGCAGAAAGCTGGGAAACATTCTTTACAACCAGGAGTACTGATAAAGGTCTCATTTCTAAAATATATACAGAATTACATCAAATTTATAAGGTTACAAGTCATTCCCCAATTGATAAAGGGTCAGTGGATATGAATAGACAGTTTTCAAATGAAGAAATTAAAGCTATATATAATCATATGAAAAAATGCTCCAAATCATTATTGATTAGAGAAACGCAAATTAAAAGAACTATGAAGTATCTCCTCACACCTATCAGATTAGCTAAGATGGCAAAAAGAGGAAATGATCAATGTTGAAGTGGGGGTGGGAGGATTGGGACATTAATGCATTGCTGGTAGAGTTGTGAACTGATCCAACTATTCTGGAGAGTAATATGGAATTATGCCCAAAGAGCAATAAAACTGATCATACCAGATTCTGAAGAGTTGATTTTTCTTTTTCATTGCTTTGTTTTGTTTTGTTTTGTTTTTCTTCCTCTGGACGGGGGACAACATTGTCCATAGCCAGTCTAATAAGATTGTCCTACTTCTCTGAATTGCTGAGAGGAGCTGCTTCCATTAAAACTGATCATCTCACAATGTTATTGTTAATGTATACATTGTTCTCTTGGTTGTGCAAAACAAAACAAAACCAAAAAAACAAAGAAAGAAAGAAAGAAAATAAACCCTTCAGAATTTGATGAACACTTCATAAAAATTATCTCTTATGTATCTCTTTCCCTTAATCCTAATTCATTAAAATAAAAATGACTAATATGTAAACATGTTTATCCAAAGGATGTATGCACAATGCTAACTTAACTGTTTGCCACTGAGGGAGGGGAGTGGGAAGAGAGAGTGGAAGGAAATTTTGCACTTAAAAATATACATGTGCATACAGGTGAAAATTAATTAATTTTTAAGAAAGGAAAAGAAACTTGAACATAAAAGTTAAAAAAAACCCTGATCATACCCTTTGACCTAGCAATTTCAATTCTAGGCCTGTATCCAGAAGAAATCATCAAAAATGGGGAAAGTCCCACATGTTCCAAAATATTTATAGCAGTTCTTTTCATAGTGGCAAAGAATTCAAAATTTTGAAACTTAAAAATATCCATATGCATATGGATAAATATTGAAAAGCTTTTATAATAGGTATTTGGAAAAATAAAATATCAATAAAAAAGAGTTCCTACACACACAGAGAGATTATTGTGAAAATCAAACAAAAAGTAGAATATGAATGTACTTTTTAAATATATATATATATCTAATCCTTTTAACAGTTTTCAAAATTCTTTTTTCAAAATCTTAAGATTTTTGAATTCTACATTTTTCTCCCTCTTCTCTTCCCTACCACCTCCCTACCACAGTGAATAATCAGATATAGGTTATACATGTACAATCATGTTAAACATATTTCCATATTAGTCATTGGTGAAAGAAGTATCAAACAAAAAGGAAACAAATCATGAAAAAGAAAAAAACATACATCCAATTTAAGTGAAAATTGTATGCTTTGCTCTGCATTCAAGCTCCATAGTTCTTTCTCTGAATGGAGATGGCATTTTCCATCACAAGTCATTTAGAATTATCTTTGATCATTGCATTGCTGAGAGGAGCTAAATCTATCATAGTTGAACATCACATAATGTTGCTATTGAGATGTACAATGATTTCCTAGTTTTTCTGTCTTCACTCAGCATCAGTTCCAGGTTTTTCTGAAATCTGCCTGCTCATAATTTCTTATAGAACACTAGTATTCTAACACATTCTTATATCGCAATTTGTTCAACCATTCCATAATTAATGAGCATTCCCTTAATTTCCAATTCTTTGTCACTACAAAAAAGAGCTACTATAAATATTTTTTTTGTGCATGTGAGTCCTTTGCCTTTTTTTATGATCTCTTTGGTATATAGACCTAGTAGTGGTGTTGCTGGATCAAAAGGTATACACAGTTTTGTAGCCCTAAGGGCATAGTTCCCAATTGCTTTCCAGAAAGGTTAGGTCAGTTCATAACTCCACCAACAGTGCAATGCACTTCTTTGGAATTCCTCATTTAATATATTCTAAGTCCTCTGCCCTTGGTAGTCTTGTCAGGTACTTCTCTTCCTCTGCTATTCAGAGTTATAGCAAAGTTTTGGGATTCATTTCAGACAAAAGGAGAGTTCTAGCTTTTGTTCAAATGTAAAAATATGATATATTTTCAATATTTTTAAAAATATACTCAAACTGGTTGAAATTGTTATGTCTCTGATGGTTTATATAAAAAAAAAGTTAATTCTACTCAAATGACTGAAAGAGAGGTAGGCCAGGACTGATTGAGGATTCTGAGCAAAGATCAGGGCCTCATAATAATATATTTAACCAGAAAAGATTTTAGAGATCACTTCAGTTCCCTGTCCTTATTTTATAGATGAGAAAACTGACAATCGAGAGAAACAAAATGACTCAGTACAATAGCTCTCAAATTTTTTCATCTTAGTTTCCTTTTGTGCTTTTAAAATGATTGAGTACCACTTTATACTCCAATTTTTTAAAAAAGCTTTTATGTTGTTTACATCTATTAATATTACTGATATTTGCATATAAATCCCATATTTTTATTTACAAAATGATATTTTCTTAAATAAAAAAATTAATGATAAGATGCCATGGGAAAAGTATTTAATCTCAGGAAGCCAATTTTTTCATCTGTAAAATGGGAGCAATGATCTAGTATATAGTTCATTAGGTTCTTATGAGGTTGACAAACAAAGTGATGTTAATAGAATGCTCTATAAATTTTAAAATATTTTATAAATGAGAGTCATTATTATTGCCCAAAGTCACACAGATAATAAGTTCTAAAACAGAAATTTGAACCAGAATCTTCTAATTTTAAATCAGAGCTTTTTCCACTGGAGACTTTCAAGAATCAGTACCAAAAGTACCATGAGAAAAGCAATTTAAAGTAGGGAACTTTGAATTTAGAAAAACAGAAGAAGAAAAAAAATAGAAAAAGAATTGACTTTAGAAAAGCACAGTAGAATTACAGATGTAGAACTATAAGAAATCTTACAGCAGGAGTTCTTAACCTGGGGCCATGATACATTATTGTTCATCCTGAATAGGAAAAAAAATCCATCTTTATGTTCATTAATTTTAGGTTTCTTTTAAATGTATACATTTAAAAATATTATTTTGGGGGAAAATCCTTAGCTTTCAACCATATTTCCAGAGAGGTCCATAGCACATGCAAAACAATGAAGAATTCTACCTTAAAGGTCTTTTAGTCCCACCCTCTCATTTCAGATATGAGGAAGTGGACCAGAGAGGCATAGTTCTACTTATCTCTAACTTCCCGCAGAGAGTAAGCAGCAGAGCTGGGATTCACACATAGGTCTTTCAATTCTAATTCAATCTTTATTCTACTCGATCATACTGCTTCTTGGGAAAAGACCCAAAATAGTTGGTGCCAAGATGACGAGTCTAATACATGAAGGGAGGATTTAGGCATCATAGTCCACTTGATTGACTCCTTATCAAAAGGGAAGAATAGAATGTAATT